>NC_134398.1:181255334-181855334 GCF_050003625.1 Haematobia irritans | reverse complement strand
TCTTATTTCTGTAGAAAAATTTGTCAAAGTGTTATATCTATAGAAAATTTTGTCTAGATTTTATTGTTGAAAGTTTAGAAAATTTTGTTACAATTTTATTTTTATAAATTAGTTTTTTGTCAAAATCTTATTTCTGTAGAAAATTTTGTCAAAAGTTATATTTCTATAGAACATTTTTTCAAAATTGTATTCCCATAGAAAATTTTGTTAAACTTTTGTTTCTATAGAAAAATTTTTTAAAATTGTATTTCAATAGACAATTTTGTTATAATTGTATTACATAGAAAATTTTGTCAAAATTTTATTTCTAGAGAAAACTTTATTTTTGTAGAAAATTTTGTTAAAATTGTATTTTAATACACAATTTTCTTAAAAATTGTATTTCTTAGAAAATTTTGTCAAAATTTTATTTCTAGAAAAAAATGTTGGTCAAAATTTATTGTTGTAGAAAATGTTGTCATAATTTTATTTCTGTATAAAATTTTCTCAAATTTATATTTCTCTCGAAACTTTTGTCAAAAAGTAATTTCTGTAGAAAATTTTGTCAAAATCTTATTTCTGTAGAAAAATTTGTCAAAATGTTATTTCTATAGAAAATTTTGTCTAGATTTTATTGTTGACTGTAGAAACAAAAGCATTGTTCGATTGTGCACCACTAAGGTGAATTCAAACAAATAGCTTCTAAAAATAAATTTCGAAATAAAAATAAGATTAAGTTACTTGGAGTTATATGAAAAGATGATGTGCAGTGGGAGTGAAGATGATTCAATTTGTAAGAGGAAAATTCCTAGATGTTTTTTCCATAAGGAATTAGCATAAAGGGCCCAAAATTTGGTTATCCATCCCATCCAGATCTATACTAAAGGTGTGTGGAAAGGTTCATTCGTCCAAACCGAAACATGAACATTCTAGGCGTGTATAGATTTGTATCTGGCGTTTTCTTTTCAATGACTCTATTAATCAAGTTCCTTAATCGAATTTGTCCATAAAAGCTCAAATAATAATTGTGAATTAAAATATCTATAATGCACTTGGACGTTAATTGCCTGTTTCAGTATAGAACTAACATGAAAAATAACAAATTTTATTTCTATAGAAAATTTTGTCAAAATTTAATTTTTATAGAAAATTTTGTCAAAATTATATTTCGAGAAAAATTTTTGTATTTTTTTTGTTTCAGTATAAGACTAACATGAAAAATAACAAATTTTATTTCTATAGAAAATTTTGTCAAAATTTAATTTCTATAAAAAATTTTGTCAAAATTATATTTCGAGAAAAAATTTTGTAAATTTTTTTTTATAGAAAATTTTGTCTAAAAAAATATCTAAAGAAAGTTTTTTCGAAATCTTATTTCTGTGAAAAATTTTGTCAAAATTTTATATCTGTAGAAAATATTATCAAAAGCTTATTTATATAGAAAATTTTGTCAAATTTCATTTCAACAGAAAATTTTGTTAAAATTTTATTTAATGAAGTACTTCATAGTTAGAGAGTAATATTTTGTAAAATCGACCAAAACATCAAGGATTCAGTCAATCTATCACACAGTAAAAAATCGACCATTTTTGCTAGAATCCTAGCAACTGTGGCAACCATACCCCTGAGTCGATCTAGCCATGTCCGTCTGTCGGTGGACATATTTTTGTAATCAAAGCCTAGGTTGCAGTTTTAGTCCAATCGATTTCAAATTTGGCACAAGTATATGCTTTAAGTCGGAATAAAATCCCATTGATTTTGGAATAAGTCAAGATATAGATCCCATATATCTTTCCCTAGTTATGCATTTTATAGTACCAAAAGTCAGAGTTTTACCTTGATGTGTACAAGCAGTACAGTTGATAGCGTCGTAAAGTGTGCCAAACTTCGTTCAAATCCGTTCAGATTTAGATTTAATTCCAAATTTTCAAGCTGATTAAGGTCTTAAAATTTATTTTTTTTTTGTTTAAATTCCACCACTTCCAAATAAATAAATGAAATTTAAAACATAAATATGATGTTACCATTGTTGCCAGCAATGCGCTCATATATCACAGAAAGAAAGCCATATCGAATCGGAAGCGATAATGTCCATATTCACATTGATTTTCACACACACATAGACACAGACATAACCGAAAATCCTTCTCATATGCGGGCATATTTCATACGGCAAGATTTAGCCATTCTTCGATGAATGGATCCAATGGTCTGTTCAAGCCATTCGTGCTCTTGCACCTCGATAGTGGAAGATAGCGATTGATTTTGCCATTACGTAAAGCTAAACGCTGTCATGTGTGGTCTCTGTGTTGGTTGGCATTGATACCAAAATGGAAGAGAAAGCAAACCCAATATGAATTGTAATGGTTGTAGACCAGCAAAAGCTTAGAAGACATGGCAAACAGTTTTCGAAAAAAGACTAAGTCAAAACTGTCGATTTTTTTTGAAGAGAAAAAATTTTACAATTTTGACAAGATTTACTATAGAAATAAAATTTTGAATAAAATTTCTATATAAATAAAAATTACGAAAAAATTGTCTATAGAAATAAAATTTTGTGAAAAATTTTCTATAGATATAAAATGTTGACAAAATTTTCTATAGAAATAAAATTTTGAAAATCTTTATTTATGTTACCAACACCATGTGCAAAAATTTCGGCCAGATTGGATGAAATATGCTTCTCTTAGCGGCTCCGCAAGCCAAATCTGGGGGTCCGTTTATATGGGGGCTATACGTAAAAGTGGACCGATATGGCCCATTTGCAATACCGTCTGACCTATTTCAATAACAATAACTTGTGCCAAGTTTCAAGACGATAGCTTGTTTCGTTCGGAAGTTAGCGTGATTTCAACAGACGCACGGACGGACGGACATCGCTAGACCGACTCAGAATTTTACCACGACCCAGAATATATATATACTTTATGGGGTCTTAGAGCAATATTTCGATGTGTTACAAACGGAATGACAAAGTTAATATACCTCCCATCCTGTGGTGGAGGGTATAATAAAGTTTTGACAAACTTTTTTTTATAAATAAAATCTTGAAATTTTTTTTCATAGAAATAAAACTTTGACACAATTTTTTATAGAAATAACATTTTGATACAATTTTTTATAGAAATAAAATGTTGACAAAATTGTTTATAAAAACAAAAATTTGATAAAATTTTCTAAAAAATAATTTTTTACAAAATTCCCTATGGAAATAAAATTTCCTATGAAAAGAAAATTTCGACAAAATTTTCTATAGAAATGAAATTTTATCAAAGTTCTATAGAACATTTTGTGAAAATTTTATTTCTATAGAAAATTTTTTAAAGAAATAAAATTTTGACAAAATTATCTATAGAAATAAAATTTTTATACAAGTTCCTAGAAAATTTTGAAAAAATTTCCATAGAAATAAAATTTTCTAATGACTTTTCATATTAGCCTGATACCGAAATAAGAAATCAAGTGTTTAATAGAAAACAATTTTCACAAAATTTTCGGTAGAAAAAAATATAGAAACAAAATTTGAAAAAAAAAAAAATCTGTAAAAATAAAATTTTGGATAACCTTTCAATGCAAATATTAGAAAATACTAAGATCCACCGTGATAATTCTCTACCTCTGCCCGATTCTATGCGTATTAAATTAAATATTTTTAGACTTAATCTATTTCTGATTTTCATCCTTACCTCACCTAGTATATGTAACGTTTCCCTCGTACTCAACTGATTTTGTTTTGTGGATTTATGTACAATGGATTTTCTTGAATCGTGTACTCGTTCTCTGCGGATGCCAGAGTAAAAATTCAGAGGTTCATAGATGAATGTTGTTGCCATAATATCCCATATTGCAAAAAGTGGTTTTCATCCCTTGTGCTAAGATTACCGTGACCACTGTCTTAGCCGACGACGATGATGATGTCGATGTTTCCATTTCATTTCTCGTATTGACGTGCACAGTGTATGATTAGATTAGCTGAGGTGCTTGTCTATTGTTACAGATACACTTAGATGAACAAGTCCATTGTGATGCCGTAGTTAGTAATATTCACACTTACCAATGAATTCTGTCTGATTCTAGATAAACCTTTTTGGGGTTTCAAGCACGGTTGCCAGTCGAGTGGCAATTTTGTAAAAATTTTACTTCAAAAGAAAGTTTTGTCAAAATTTTATTTCTATAGAAAATTTTGTCATAATTTTATTTCTATAAAAAAATTTTTCAAAATTTTATTTCTATAAAAAATTTTGTCAAAATTTTATTTCTATAGAAAATTTTATCAAAATTTTATTTCTATACAAAATTTTGTCAATATTTTATTTCTATTGAAAATTTTGTCATAATTTTATTTCTATAGAAAATTTTGTCAAAATTTTATTTCTATAAAAAATTTTGTCAAAATTTTATTTCTATGGAAAATTTTGTCAAAATTTTATTTCTATGGAAAATTTTGTCAAAATTGTATTTTTGTAGAAAATTTTGTCATAATTTTATTTCTATAGAAAATTTTGTCAAAATTTTATTTCTATTGAAAATTTTGTCACAATTTTATTTCTATAGAAAATTTTGTCAAAATTTCATTTCTATAAAAAATTTTGTCAAAACTTTATTTCTATAGAAAATTTTGTAAAAATTTTATTTCTATAGAAAATTTTGCCAACATTTTATTTCTATAGAAAATTTTGTCAAAATTTTATTTCTATAGAAAATTTTGCTAACATTTTATTTCTATAGAAAATTTTGTCCAAATTTTATTTCTATAGAAAATTTTGTCAAAATATTATTACATACGTTTTGTTTTGTTATTGTTGGCCTTTTTCTTTAATCATTGTTGTCGTTTTTGATTTCATCTTAAAACCATGCATTGACTAAACAACCAACAGAGGAAAATAATGTTTGTCAAATTTATCTGGGAAAGCCCTATAGACTGCAAGATGGTTGGATGGACGCATGATTCGGAATTACCACATTCCTCATCAGCATCCTCTACTTGCAGCAAAACTATCAACCAATTATCGGAATAAATTCAGGCAGTTCACTAAACCCAAAAGTAAAACACACTTGAACCTTCCGAAAAGGTTTTACATGATAGCCGGCTTATGCCGAAATTAGTTCGTACAAACATATCTCTTTTCCTTTGCCACTTTATTTCTTTAGAAAATTTTGTTAAAATTGTATTTCTATAGAAAATGGTGTCAAAATTTTATTTCTATAGAAATTTTTTATCAAAATTTTATTTCCATAGAAAATTTTGTCAACATTTTATTTCTATAGAAAATTTTGTCAAAAATTTATTACTGTAGAAAATTTTATCAAAATTTTATTTCTGTAGCAAATTTTGTCCAAATATTATTTCTATAGAAAATTTCGTCAACATTTTATTTCTATGGAGACTGTTGCCAAAATTTTATTTTTATAGAATATTTTGCAAAATTTATAGACAATTTTGTCAAAATTTTAGATATATAGAAAATTTAGCAACATTTTATTTATAAAGAAAATTTTAGCAAAATTTTATTATTATAGAAAATTTTGCCAAAATTTTATTTTTATAGAAAATTTTGTCAAAATTTTATTTCTTTAGAAAATTTTGTCAAAATGTTGTTTCTATAGAAAATTTTGTCAAAATTTCATTTCTATAGAAAATTTTATTTCTATCGAAAATTTTGCCAACATTTTATTTCTATAGAAAATTTTGTCAAAATTTTATTGCTATAGAAAATTTTGTCAAAATTTTATTTCTATAGAAAATTTTGTCAAAATTTTATTTCTACAGAAAATTTTGTCAAAATTTTATTGCTATAGAAAATTTTTGTCAACATTTTGTACTTAAAGAAAATTTTGTCAAAATTTTATTTCTATAGAAAATTTTGTCAAAATGTTATTTCTACAGAAGATTTTGTCTAAATTGTATTCCTATAGATTTTTTTTTTCAAAATTTTGTCTCTATAGAAAATTTTGTCAAAATTTTATTTCTTTAGAAAATTTTGTCAAAATTTTATTTCTATAGAAAATTTTGTCAAAATTGTATTTCTATGGAAATTTTGTCAAAATTTTATTTCTATAGAAAATTTTGTCAAAATTTTATTTCTTTAGAAAATTTTGTCAAAATTTTATTTCTACAGAAAATTTTGTCTAAATTTTATTTCTATAGAAAATTTTGTCAAAATTTTATTTCTATAGAAAATTTTGTTAAAATTCTATTTCTATAGAAAATTTTGTCTAAATTTTATTTCTATAGAAAATTTTGTCAAAATTGTATTTCTATAGAAAATTTTGTCAAAATTTTATTTCTATAGAAAATTTTGTCAAAATTTTATTTCTATAGAATATTTTTATCAACATTTTATTTCTATAGAAAATTTTGTCAAAATGTTATTTCTATAGAAAATTTTGTCAAAATTTTATTTCTATAGAAAATTTTGTCAAAATTTTATTTCTATAGAAAATTTTGTCAAAATTTTATTTCTATAGAAAATTTGGTTAAAATTCTATTTCTATAGAAAATTTTGTCTAAATTTTATTTCTATAGAAAATTTTGTCAAAATTTTATTTCTATAGAATATTTTTATCAACATTTTATTTCTATGGAAATTTTGTCAAATTTTTATTTCTATAGAAAATTTTGTCAAAATTTTATTTCTTTAGAAAATTTTGTCAAAATTTTATTTCTATAGAAAATTTTGTTAAAATTCTATTTCTATAGAAAATTTTGTCAAAATTTTATTTCTATAGAAAATTTTGTTAAAATTCTATTTCTATAGAAAATTTTGTCAAAATTTTATTTCTATAGAAAATTTTGTCAAAATTTTATTTCTATAGAATATTTTTATCAACATTTTATTTCTATAGAAAATTTTGTCAAAATGTTATTTCTATAGAAAATTTTGTCAAAATTTTATTTCTATAGAAAATTTTGTCAAAATTTTGTTTCTATAGAAAATTTTGTCAAAATTTTATTTCAAAAGAAATTTTTGTCGAAATTTTGTTTCTATAGAAAATTTTGCCAAATTTTATTTCTATACAAATTTTGTCAAAATATTATTTCTATAGAAAATTTTGTCAAAATTTTATTTCTATAGAAAATTTTGTCAAAATGTTATCTCTGTAGAAAATTTTGTCAAAATTTTATTTCTATACAAAATTTTGTCAATATTTTATTTCTATAGAAAATTTTGTCAAAATGTTATCTCTGTAGAAAATTTTGTCAAAATTTTATTTCTATACAAAATTTTGTCAATATTTTATTTCTATAGAAAATTTTGTCATTATTTTATTTCTATAGAAAATTTTGTCAAAATTTTATTTCTATAGACAATTTTGTCAAAATTTTATTTCTATAGAAAATTTGGTTAAAATTCTATTTCTATAGAAAATTTTGCCAAATTTTATTTCTATACAAATTTTGTCAAAATATTATTTCTATAGAAAATTTTGTCAAAATTTTATTTCTATAGAAAATTTTGTCAAAATTTTATTTCTATAGAAAATTTTGTCAAAATGTTATCTCTGTAGAAAATTTTGTCATAATTTTATTTCTATAGAAAATTTTGTCATAATTTTATTTCTATAGAAAATTTTGTCATAACTTTATTTCTATAGAAAATTTTGTCAAAATTTTATTGCTATAGAAAATTTTGTCAAAATTTTATTTCTATAGAAAATTTTGTCAAAATTGTATTTCTATAGAAAATTTTGTCAAAGTTTTATTTCGATAGAAAATTTTGTCAAAATTTTATTTCTATAGAAAATTTTGTCAAAATGTTATTTCAATAGAAAATTTTGTCAAAATATTATTTCTATAGAAAATTTTGTCAAAATTTTATTTCTATAGAAAATTTTGTCAAAATTTTATTTCTATAGAAAATTTTGTCAAAATGTTATCTCTGTAGAAAATTTTGTCAAAATTGTATTTCTATAGAAAATTTTGTCAAAGTTTTATTTCGATAGAAAATTTTGTCAAAATTTTATTTCTATAGAAAATTTTGTCAAAATGTTATTTCAATAGAAAATTTTGTCAAAATATTATTTCTATAGAAAATTTTGTCAAAATTTTATTTCTATAGAAAATTTTGTCAAAATTTTATTTCTATAGAAAATTTTGTCAAAATGTTATCTCTGTAGAAAATTTTGTCAAAATTTTATTTCTATACAAAATTTTGTCAATATTTTATTTCTATAGAAAATTTTGTTAAAATTCTATTTCTATAGAAAATTTTGTCAAAATTTTATTTCTATAGAAAATTCTGTTAAAATTCTATTTCTATAGAAAATTTTGTCATAATTTTATTTCTATAGAAAATTTTGTCAAAATTTTATTTCTGTAGACAATTTTGTCATAACTTTATTTCTATAGAAAATTTTGTCAAAATTTGATTGCTATAGAAAATTTTGTCAAAATTGTATTTCTATAGAAAATTTTGTCAAAATTTTATTTCTATAGAAAATTTTGTCAAAATTGTATTTCTATAGAAAATTTTGTCAAAGTTTTATTTCGATAGAAGATTTTGTCAAAATTTTATTTCTATAGAAAATTTTGTCAAAATGTTATTTCAATAGAAAATTTTGTCAAAATTTTATTTCTATAGAAAATTTTATCAAAATTTTATTTCTTTATATATATTATTTTTTCTGTATATAATTCTTACCCCACTGTGCATTAGCTATAGCTATACCGTTAGTTTTCAGAAACGGAACTAATACGTAAACAGGAAGAAAAATTACAAAACATTTTACTTGATGTTATTACGAATTATAGATTATGTCTGTCTGTCTCTCTGTCTGTCTGTCTATTGATTTCACTGTCCTTACATTCAATGGAGCGAATATGGCACAGGAACAAATAACAAAATGAGTACGAAATAAGAAAGCTTCCATCCGCTACAAGTACTACAAGAAGGAAGATGAAAGGGTTTGAAAAATAATCACCCATGCCAAGTACTTGGTTACATCCTTCAAAGTGCGTATAATGGTAAGAAATGGTTGGCTATCCATGTGGGTTTACTAAGATGGACAAGTGATGGAATGAAATAAAATTGATGGTCATGAAAAAAAAAAAGAATTGACGGCTTCAGCTCCACCAATATCCAGCCCTTACCATGGCTACAACCTAGTTCTTTCCTTCCTATCCCCCAAAGCTTAAGATGCTTTGGAAATGTGAGTGAGGGTTTCCTTAGATCTACTGTGGAGTGTGAGTACGATTTCCTTTGGTGATTGACTGACATTGCCATTGTTTCGAATCGAATCGATTTGATTCGCTTCATCTGCAGGTTTTAAATTTTCGCTATGTAACCTAATCCGGTGGTTTGTTTATTAAATTTTAATGATTTCATTTCGGGTGGGTGAGTGAGACAAACAAGCGCAATACAAACAAACATGTCAGTCAACGTTTTTCATGTAACATTTTATTATTTTAAATAACTCAAATAAAATGTCCGAATATAAGATGCCAATTTGAAATGGCAAAGAGGGTTGAATGCTATTCCAAAAATAATGGTCATGTGTCAGATCAAGAGAAATCCTTTTTTATGTTATTGGCGAAGGGCTGCGAAAGACGATTCAATTCAATTGAAATGAAGCGGAGGGGTATATCCGTTACACTGAACAAGAAGCGTGGCCTGATTCAAAGATTATGCCATTACTCTAATAACTTTGGTTGTGCCAAAGAAGCGAGAAATTTTACTAAGAAGTTTAGGTATTAGGAAAAACAACCCATCAAAAAATTGGAAGTTCTTCTACAGGTACAACTTTAAAAGCACTTTCAGAAGATGTCCTCCCAAAGATATTCTTCAATTTAACTACACAGGAAGTTCTTTTGATTCAATTTTTTAAAACTCGTTTTTTTGGTATTTTTAATAAGAGATTTTAAATTATTTTGTATGAAAACGGTTAAAAAGAGAATAGGAATTAAAAACAAGTATATACGGCCGTAAGTTCGGCCAGGCTGAAGCTTAGGTACCCTCCACCATGGATTGCGTAGAAACTTCTTCTAAACTCTGCCATCCACAATCGAAATACTTAAGTTGCGGTAACGCTTGCGATGGCAAGGTATCTTAAAACCTCCAAACACCGTCTTCTAAATTGTATGTACGTCCATAAGTGGTATATATTTAATACAAAAAAATATCGGTTAAATACGTCTATAATTCAGTTTGACAAAATTTTCTATAGAAATAAAATTTTGACAAAATTTTCTGCAGAAATAAAATTTTAACAAAATTTTTTATAGAAATTAAATTTTCACAAAATTTTCTATTGAAAAAAAAATTTTGACAAAATTAATCTATAGAAATGAAATTTTAACAATATTTGCTATAGAAATAAAATTTTAACAAAATTTTCTATAGAAATAAAAATTTGACAAAATTTTCTATAGAAATAAAATTTTCTATAGAAATAACATTTTCGTAGATTATTTTTGGCTTGAGTGGCAACCATGATTATGAACCGATATGGAAAAATTTTTGTGTGATTGGGGATCGACCGATATGGACCATTTTTTGCATGGATGTTAGAAACCATATACTAACACCACGTTCCACATTTGAACCGGATCGGATGAATTTTGCTCCTCCAAGAGGCTCCGGAGGTCACATCTGGAGAACGGCTTATATGGGGGCTATACACAACTATAGACCGATGTGGACCAATTTTTGCATGGTTGTTGGAGACCATATACCAACAGCATGTACCAAATTTCCGCAAGATTGGATGAAATTTGCTTCTCTTTGAGGCTCCGTAAGCCAAATCTGGGAATCGTTTTATATGGGGGCTATATATAACCGACCGATGTGGACCAATTTTTGCATGGTTGTTAGACTCAGAATTTCACCACGACACAGAATATATATATATATATATATATATACTTTATGGGGTCTTAGAGCAATATTTCGATGTGTTGCAAACGGAATGGCAAAGTTAATATACCCCCCATCCTATGGTGGAGGGTATAAAATGGTACACTGTTAGAAAAATATGTTTTTCATATGTTCCGATATAAACAAAATGTGTTTCGGGCACAATTTTTAAACACAATATATTTAAGTGCAAACATGTAATGTTCCTAAACTAACACGAAATGTTTGGGACACATATGTTAATATGTTAGAATATATTATGTTTGGGGCATGAATGTTTCATAAAAATAATATGTGCGAATGTAAACATATATAAATTTACAAATTTCGAGTAAACATGTATATGTTGTGATACTTTATTCAGAGAGCGACACAGAGAGAGAGAGTTAGTATAGAGAAAGAAATAGAGATGGAAACCGGTAGGGTTGAATAAAAAGATATCAACATAACACAGCGAGAGAATGAAATGAGAGCAATTTCTGTGAAACTGCTTGTATGTTGTTTCGGAAAACTGTTTTATAATAAGGCCAAAAATTTGGTATGCTTAAGTCTAAATATTATTTAATTTGAATAGTAGAATGAGTATTCGGAATAAAGAGAATAGACATTCGGAACCAAGAGAATAGACATTTGAAAAAAAACAGCATATTTGTATTACAGAAAATGATGCGAAGAGCTCAAAAATTTCGTGGGAGTGAAAATTATGTGAGGGAATGAACACAATCTTCTTTGGGGAATTCTTCCAAGCATATACTATTTTTGGACTCAAAATGCTTCCAAACATATAATATGCTCACATAAAACAAATATATTAATGTTTCGGCGGTATCCAATAATATATGTGCTTCCTGCAAAATATGTTTGGAACATATGTTAGAGAAGCGATTTTTTTTGAGGGTGTATAAATTATTTAAATTTTGTCGAAAAAAAAAATCTAAATCCATTCTTTAAAAATTTCGAATTTTTGAAAATTTTGAAAATTATTTATTTATCACACAATTTTTTAATTTACATCCAAAACATTGAATTCGATCGACTTAAGAAGTGATGCAAATTCAGTGCAACGGCTGCTGAAATGGTGGACATCCGTCCTATGACAAGCCCATGTTAAATTCATCGTTTCTGCGCCAAATTTTGCACCACTTACAGGTAAAAAAAAAGAACATTTTCACTACTTTTTGGCGACGATTTTTTGCTGGTTGGTAAAATGTGGTAAAATCTTAGCCTCGTCGGACAAAAACAAAAAATTTGACTATTGAAAAACAAATGGGTATACCATATTTGCTGCACTTACACTATATATAGTTATGGACCGATATGGACCAATTTTTGCATGTTTGTTGGCGACCATATACTAACACCACATGTCAAATTTCAACTGGATCGAATGAATAGGCCCCGTAGGTTAAATATGGGGATCGGTTTATAAGGGGCTATATATAAATATGGACCGCATGGTGGTTAGATACCATATACTAACACCACGTACCAAATTTCAATCGGATCAGATGAATTTTGCTCTTCCAAGAGCCTTCGGAGGTCCAGTCTAGCGATCGGTTTATATGGGGGCTATATATAATTGTGGACCGATATGGACCAATATTTACATGGTGGTTAAGGACCACACACTAACATCAAGTACCCAATATCAACCGCATCGGATTAACTTTTCTCCTCCAAGAGGCTATAGTGGTCGAATATGGGGGCTATATAATGATGGACTGATTGACCAATTTCTGCATGAATGTTAGAGGGTATAGAATAACATCACGTACCTGAATTGGATAAAATGCTCTTTTAAATTGCACTTCCAAGATCGTCCGAAAGACAAATCTGGGGACGGTTTATATGGGGGCTATGGTTAACAGCGGTCAAAAACTAATAAATTCAAAACGTGTTTTTCGCTAATAAAATTTTACCCAATTTTTAATGGAAAAAAAATTTTCGAAAATTTTTCTTTAGACAAGATTTTCCATAGAAATAAACATTTGCCAAGATTTTCCATAGAAACATTTTCTATAGAAGTAACTTTTTACAAAAATCTGCTATAAAAATTAAATTTTCCGTGAAATTTTCTATGGAAATAAAATTATGACAAAATTTTCTTTAGAAATAACATTTTGACAAAATTTTCTACAGAAAAAAAATTTAGACAAAATTTTCTATTGCAATAAAATATTGACAACATTTTCTATAGGAATAAAATTTTGACAAAATTTTTTATAGAAATAAAATGTTGACAAAATTTTTTTATAGAAATAAAATTTTGACAAAATTTTCTATTGTAATCAAATATTGACAACATTTTCTATAGAAATAAAATTTTGACAAAATTTTTTATAGAAATAAAATTTTGACAAAATTTTTTATAGAAATGAAATTTTGACAAAATTTTCTATAGAAATAAAATTTTGATAAAGTTTTTTACAGAAAAAAAATTTTGACAAAATTTTCTATAGAAATAAAATTTTGACAAAATTTTTTATAGAAATAAAATTTTGGCAACATTTTCTATAGAAATAAAATTTTGACAAAATTTTCTATTGAAATAAAATATTGACAACATTTTCTATAGAAATAAAAATTTGATAAAATGCTAATTGTTACACGCCCAGCTATACCAATTCCAACACAAGTGATATCAGGGATGGAAAATGCAGTACTATAGTATTTATACCCTTCACCACTACTGTGGTACAGGGTATAATAAGTTTGTGCATTTGTATGTAACGCCAAGAAGGAGTAATCATAGACCAACCTTTTGGTATACGGATCGGCTTAGAATTAAATTCTGAGTCGATTTAGCGATGTCCGTCTGTCTGCCTGTCTGTCTGTCCGTCTGTCTGTCTGTTGGTGTATTTTTGTTTGCAAAGTACAGCTCGCAGCTTTAGTCCGATTGTCCTAAAACTTGGTATAGGGTCCTGTTTCGGCTAAAAGACGATCCCTATTGATTTTGGAAAAAATCGGTTCAGATATAGATATAGCTGCCATATATATTTTTATAGCTGCCATATATTTTTTTCAACCGATCTTCCTCAAATTCAGTACATCCGAATATTTTATGAGTTTCGAAAAACTTGCAAACTATCAGCCAAATCGGTTCAGATTTAGATATAGCTCCCATATATAGCTTTCGCCCGATTTACACTCAGTTGCCCACAGAGGCCAATTTTTTGCTCCGATTTAGTTGAAATTTTGCATAGGGAGTAGAATTAGTATTGTAAATATGCGTGCCAAATTTGGTTGAAATCGGTTCAGATTTGGATATATCTCCCATATATAGCTTTCGCCCGATTTACACACATATGACCACAGAGGCCAATTTTTAACTCCGATTTAGTTGAAATTTTGCACAGAGAGTAGAATTAGCATTGTAGCTATGCGTGCCAAATTTGGTTGAAATCGGTTCAGATTTAGATATAGCTCCCATATATATGTTTTTGTGATTTTGACTTTTGTGGTAGTCTATCACATTCTGTCCAGATCGAGTGATATTTAAATGTATGTATTTGGGACAAACCTTTATATATAGCCCCCAACACATTTGACGGATGTGATATGGTATCGAAAATATAGATCTACAAAGTGGTGCAGGGTATAATATAGTTGGCCCCGCCCGACTTTAGACTTTCCTAACTTGTTTTTCTATACTTTTTCACCCTGGTAAGTACCGTAGTAACCCCACGAATAATTAAGTACCTTTTGTGTACACAGCTTTGTGCCTACATACAATTTATGGTTCACTAATTTTGACAAAATATTTTAATAGTGACATTTTTATTAATATTATATTAATATAAGTCTTTAACAAACTTATTTGCTAATGGTTTGTTACAAATTTGCAAAACAGACCAGTTCATGCGGAAAGAAAACCTCAATTTTTTAAAAGTCAGAGTCAAAAACATATATTTCTTTAGGAATTTCAAGAATGTTTTGGTCGGAAAAGGCATGGGATTTTTTATTACGCTTCCACACGAACACCTTCTAGATAAGAAGTTATCGATCGCGAACTTACATGATGGGAACCATTACAGTCGCGGTTGAAACTTGACTACAACTCTTTATCAGCATTTGGAGAAAATCTAAGCAAAAACTACCAAAAACATATTATTTTGCAAATATTTATTTCTGAAAATCTCATTTCTATAGAACATTTTGTCACACTTTTATTTCTTTAGAAAATTTTATCAAAATTTTATTTCTATAGAAAATTTTGTCAAAATTTTATTTCTATAGAAAATTTCGTCAACAATTTTTTTCTATAGAAAATTTTGTCACAACTTGATTTACATAGAAAATTTTGTCAAAATTTTATTTCCATAATTTGATAAAATTTTATTTATATAGAAAATTTTGTCAAAATTTTATTTCCATAGAAAATTTTGTCAACATTTTATTTCCGTAGAAAATACTGGCAAAATTTTATTTCTATAGAATATTTTGTCAAGATTATATTTCTATAGAAAATTTTGTCGCAATTTTATTTCTATAGAAAATTTTGTCAAAAATTTATTTTTATTACATTTATTTAATATTTATTTATTTATTTTTATTTTGTCAACATTTTATTTCCATTCAAAATTTTGTCAAAATTTTATTTCTATAGAAGATTATGTCACAATTTTATTTCTATAGAGTCTTTTGTCAAGATTTTATTTCTATAGAAAATTTTGTCAAAGTATCATATCTATAAAAAATTTTGTAAAAATTTTATTTATATAGAAAATTTTGTCAAAAATTTACTTCTATAAAATATTTTGTCAAAATACCATTTCTATAGCAAATTGTGTCAAAATTTTATTTCTATAGAAAATTTTGTCAAACTATCATTTCTATAGAAAATTTTGTCAAGATTTTATTTCTATAGAAAATTTTTTCAAAAAATTATTTTTATTTTATTTGTTTTTATTTTCTCAAAATTTTATTTCTATAGAAAATTATCTCAAAATTTTTTTTTCTATAGAAAATGTTGTCAAACTTTTATTTCTATAGAAAATTTTGTAACAATTTTATTTCAATAGAATATTTTGTCAAAATTTTATTTCTGTAGAAAATTTTGTCAAAATTTTATTTCCATAATTTGATAAAATTTTATTTATATAGAAAATTTTGTCAGAATTTTATTTCCATAGAAAATTTTGTCAACATTTTATTTCCGTAGAAAATACTGGCAAAATTTTATTTCTATAGAATATTTTGTCAAGATTATATTTCTATAGAAAATTTTGTCGCAATTTTATTTCTATAGAAAATTTTGTCAAAAATTTATTTTTATTACATTTATTTAATATTTATTTATTTATTTTTATTTTGTCAACATTTTATTTCCATTCAAAATTTTGTCAAAATTTTATTTCTATAGAAGATTATGTCACAATTTTATTTCTATAGAATCTTTTGTCAAGATTTTATTTCTATAGAAAATTTTGTCAAAGTATCATATCTATAAAAAATTTTGTAAAAATTTTATTTATATAGAAAATTTTGTCAAAAATTTACTTCTATAAAATATTTTGTCAAAATACCATTTCTATAGCAAATTGTGTCAAAATTTTATTTCTATAGAAAATTTTGTCAAACTATCATTTCTATAGAAAATTTTGTCAAGATTTTATTTCTATAGAAAATTTTTTCAAAAAATTATTTTTATTTTATTTGTTTTTATTTTCTCAAAATTTTATTTCCATAGAAAATTATCTCAAAATTTTTTTTTCTATAGAAAATGTTGTCAAACTTTTATTTCTATAGAAAATTTTGTAACAATTTTATTTCAATAGAATATTTTGTCAAAATTTTATTTCTGTAGAAAATTTTGTCAAAATTTTATTTATATAGAAAATTTTGTCAAAAATTTATTTCTATAAAAAATTTTGTCAAAATATTATATCTATAGAAAATTTTGTCAAAATTTTATTTCTATAGAAAATTTTTTCAAAAAATTATTTTTATTTTATTTATTTTTATTTTGTCAAAATTTTATTTCCATAGAAAATTTTGTCAAGATTTTATTTCTATAGATTTTGTCAAACTTTTATTTCTATAGAAAATTTGGAACAATTTTATTTCAATAGAATATTTTGTCAAAATTTTATTTCTATAGAAAATTTTGTCAAAATTTTATTTATATAGAAAATTTTGTCAAATATTTATTTCTATAAAAAATTTTGTCAAAATATTATATCTATAGAAAATTTTGTCAAAATTTTATTTCTGTAAAAAATTTTGTGAAAATTTTATTTCTATAGAAAATTTTGTCAAAATATCATTTCTATAGAAAATTTTGTCAAAATTTTATTTCTATAGAAAATTTTGTCAAAATTTTTTTTCTATAGAAAATTGTGTCAAAATTTTATTTCTATAGAAAATTTTGTCAAACTATCATTTCTATAGAAAATTTTGTCAACCCGTGTAAAAATTGGGGGATCTGATTTGATATGGTTAGATCTGAGCCAAGATATGGTCAGATCTGAGCAGATCCGAAAAATGGTTATATCTGGTCAGATCTAAATACTATGAAATTGGATCTGATCAGATCTCAAAAATGAGACACATCTAATCAGATCTAATTTGATATAATTGTATATTATTTGATACAATCGAGATCTTTCGAGATCTTTCAACACCTAAAAGCCCATAATTTGTATATAAAATGAGATCAATTGTTTTATTTAATAATACAGACAAAAAGTATGTGCATAATAAATATGTTTAATTTAAATTGATCCATCAAAGCTATTTAAGAGCATTGACAGTTGAGTTAGAGTGTTGTCCAAGGGTTTTTTCGTTTGTTTCTTCTGCTTTGGACTTAGACACGCGACTAAAGTATTACAGCGTTAAGGCAATCTGCAATGAAATTAAGTAAAAAAACAATTATTAAACAAATATAGGAATAAACAAATATGGGAATATATTGAACTATGTAAGCAAGTATTAGTATTGTTTTGGATCATTCTTCTTTAAGTTGAAATAAAAATTGCCATATAATTTTATGTTGCTTTTAATACTCACATTTAAAGTGTATTCGGGATTAGGTTAGGTATAGCGATAGGCTGTCATTTTAGGTTCATACATACTATTCAGACCATCATGACATCACAGTGATCAACATCTCACTTATCACTGACTGCTGCTCGATTCAATAATTAGCTCAATAACATGGGACCTCCTTGCTATAATCGAGTCCTATCGGCATTTCACGTTGCGCTGAAACAACTTAGAGAATCTTTGAAGCAGAAATGTCACCAACATTACTGCGAGGAGATAATCCACCGCCGAAATAATTTTTGGTGTTGGTCGGAACTGGGATTGAACCCGTGACCTTTTGAATGCAAGGCGGGCATGTTAACCAGTACACCACTGAGGTTTCCTTTTTTCCAAATCTAGAAAATAGTAAAACAATATGAAAATGACTACTAAGGAAATAACAAATACAATCTACTTACCTACATAATCTCCGCAATAACGATATACACTTTATCAAAGGAACACATTTAAAACAATTATATTAAATTTCTTAATTTTCTCAGCTAGTCTGGCGTTAAATTTGTTTAGAAGTGATGCCCCTGACGGCGTTGACATTTGACATAATGACATTGAGGTTTAGATGTGTATTTCAAAAATCTTTTTAACTTGTTCATGATTTTTTGGACCGTATTTAACCCCATATATAGTCAGATATGATGTTATATCTACCATATCTTATTATACCCTCCACCATAGGATGGGGGTATATTAACTTTGTCATTCCGTTTGTAACACATCGAAATATTGCTCTAAGACCCCATAAAGTATATATATTCTGGGTCGTGGTGAAATTCTGAGTCGATCTAAGCATGTCCGTCCGTCTGTCCGGCTGTCCGTCCGTCTGTGGAAATCACGCTAACTTCCGAACGAAACTAGCTATCGACTTGAAACTTGGCACAAGTAGTTGTTATTGATGTAGGTCGGATGGTATTGAAAATGGGCCATATCGGCCCACGTTTACGTATAGCCCCCATATAAACCGATCCCCAAATTTGGCTTGCGGAGCCTTCCGGAGCAGCAAAATTATCCGATCCGGTTGAAATTTGGTACGTGGTCTAAGTATACGGTCTCTAACAACCATGCAAAAATTGGTCCATATCGGTCCATAAATATATATAGCTCCCATATAAACCGATCCCCAGATTTGACCTCCGGAGCCTCTTGGAGGAGCAAACTTCATCTTACCCGATTGAAATTTGGTACGTGGTGTTAGTATATGGTCTCTAACAACCATGCAAAAACTGGTCCATATCGGTCCATAATTATATATAGCTCCCATATAAACCGATCCCCAGATTTGACCTCCGGAGCCTCTTGGAGGGGCAAAATTCATCCGATCCGTTTGAAATTGGGTACCTGATGTTAGTATACGGTCTCTAACAAGCATGCAAAAATTGGTCCATATCGGTCCATAATTATATATAGCTCCCATATAAACCGATCCCCAGATTTGAACTCTGAAGCCTCTTGGATGAGCAAAATTCATCCGATCCAATTGAAATTTAGTACGTGTTGTTACTATATGGTCTCTAACAACCATGCAAAAATTGGTCCATATCGGTCCATAATTATATATAGCTCCCATATAAACCGATCCCCAGATTTGACCTCCGGAGCCTCTTGGAGGGGCAAAATTCATCCGATCCGTTTGAAATTGGGTACCTGATGTTAGTATACGGTCTCTAACAAGCATGCAAAAATTGGTCCATATCGGTCCATAATTATATATAGCTCCCATATAAACCGATCCCCAGATTTGACCTCCGGAGCCTTTTGGAGGAGCAAAAGTCATCCGATGCGGTTGAAATTTGGTACATTTCGTTAGTATATGGCCTCTAACAGCCATGTGAAAATTGTCAAATTTTATTACTATAGAAAGTTTTGTCAAAATTTCATTTCTATAGAAAGTTTTGTAAAAAGTTTATTTCTATAGCAATGTTTGCCAACATTTTATTTCCATAGAAAATTTTGTCAAAATTTTATTTCTATAGAAAATTTTGTAAAAAATTTATTTCTGTAGAAGATTTTGTCAACATTTTATTTCTATAGAACATTTTGTCAACATTTTATTTCTATAGAAAATTTTGTCAACATTTTATTTCTATAGAAAATTTTGTCAAAATTTTATTGCTATAGAAAATTTTGTCAACATTTTACTTCCATAGAAAATTTTGTCAACATTTTATTTCTATAGAAAATTTTGTCAAGTTTTTATTTCTATAGAAAATTTTGTCAAAATTTTATTTCTATAGAAAATTTTTCAAACTGAATGATATACGTATTTAATCGGCCTTTTTTTTTGTTTAATATATACCCCTTATGGACTAACTTACAATTTAGAAGACAGTGTTAAAAAGTTTTACGATACCTTGCCATCGGCAAGTGTTATCGCAACCCAAGTAATTCGATTGTGGATGACAGCCTTTAGTAGAAGTTCCTACGCAATCCATGGTGGAGGGTACATAAGATTCGGCCTGGCCGAACTTACGGCCGTATATACTTGTTAGATATAGTGCTTTATATGGTCCTATCCAAGCATATATTATTAGATATGCCAGATATAATTAGATATTATACTATATATGATGAGATCTGCAATTATATCTAACCAGATCTAGCACCATATATAGCATATCTGTGCATATCTAATTATGTCTGAACCAATATCTGAACAGATCCAATTAGATCCAATTTGATATTATTAGATAGGATTGGATCCTCCAATTTTTACACGGGAAGATTATATTTCTATAGAAAATTTTGTCAAAAATGTATTTTTATTTTATTTATTTTTATTTTGTCAAAATTTTATTTCCATAGAAAATTTTGTCAAAATTTTATTTTTATAGAAAATTTTGTAACAATTTTATTTCAATAGAATATTTTGTCAAAAATTTATTTATATAGAAAATTTTGTCAAAAATTTATTTCTATAAAATATTTTGTCAAAATATTATTTCTATAGAAAATTTTGTCAAAAATTTATTTCTATAAAATATTTTGTCAAAATATTATTTCTATAGAAAATTTTGTCAAACTTTTATTTCTATAGAAAATTTTGTTAAAATTTTATTTCTATAGAAAATTTTGTCAAAATTTTATTTCTATAGAAAATTTTGTTAAAATTTTATTTCTATAGAAAATTTTGTCAAAATTGTATTTCTATAGAAATTTTTGTCAAAATTGTATTTCTATAGAAAATTTTGTCAAAATTTTATTTCTATAGAAATTTTTGTCAAAATTTTATTTCTATAGAAAATTTTGTCAAAATTTTATTTCTATAGAAAATTTTGTCAAAATTTTATTTCTATAGAAACTTTTTCAAAATTTTATTTCTATAGAAAATTTTGTTAATATTTTATTTCTATTGCAAGAATTTTATATTTATAAAACTTTTTGTCAACATTTTTTGTCTATAAAAAATTTTTGTCAAAATTCTATTTGTAAAGAAAATTTTGTCAACATTTTATTTCTATGGAAAATTTTGTCAAAACGTTATTCCTATAGAAAATTTTATTTCTATAGAAAATTTTGTCATAATTGTATTTTTATAGTATAGATGTGTTATGATGGGTGGTTCCATTTGTATTTTATATGATAATTTCTACTTGAAATCGCATACGTAAATAGGCCAAATGATTTCTACCCACACTGTACATCATATTTTTTATTTTTTTGCTTTACAATAATTTTTATTTTTATTCACTTGTGTATGGAATGGCAAAATACTTTTGATTGATCACATGTTACAAAACTCAACTCTATACCTGCCTTTATATATTTCTCGAATCGAATAAGGACAACCTCACTTCCCTTCATAACAGTCCATTACTTGTTTGAGTTTTGTTTTCTACCCTTATCAATTCTAATCATAATGTCAACAAACTACCTCCATAAAAATGCTAACATGTTAAAATGCATTCCATGTATCTGCCAAAGAAATTTTGAAATCTCTACAGACGTTATTTCATTTCAAAAACAAAAAACTTTTACTTTAAATTGATTAAAATTTAATTGAAATTCAAAACACATCAATTTAACTTATGAAACTTATGGGGATATAACTGTATTAAAACACACATATGTACACATACTCACATTTGTGTGTGTGTGGTTGTACCAAAAGTGTATGATGTTTATTTGTATGCACGCAGGATTAGCTTTATGCTCGCTCGCGGGTATTTATATGAGGATGTGGGTGTGGATGTACGTATGTACACAAAAGAGAGGAAGATGTGCTGCATGAATATTCACATTGCATTTAATAGTTGGTCATGACAGTTTAACACATGTATAAAAGCGCAGAGACACAAATACATATGCAAACAAGAGATTTAATGAATGTGACTATGGGTGTTTGTTTCCCCAGAATCGCACCTACACTTTGATGTGGTAAGAACACACACGCACACACACACTCACTCACAAATACTTGATTGTATGCCAGCAGAGACTTTATGTATTGAGGATGGTGAAGACGGATGGTGGAAGGAGGAGAAGATGTGGCAAAAGGGGTATGTGAAGAATGTACCCTGCGGATAAAACGACAATAATTGCAGCTACTACTGTATGCTTATCTTATCCATAATAGAATATAATGCATGCGTGTGTGAGAATGTGTGTGTGTGGGTTTGGCAATTTATGAATATTTGAGAATTCATGGTGTCAACGACGATATACATTCATACTCGCACGCATGCACACATGTTGACGCAACGACAACTGTCATATGTTGTCAATAAGAATTTGAAAATGCCAAATATTTTGGTATTTGGCACGTGATGTGCTAAATATTTTTTTGTTTGTGACAAATATTCATAACACGACTGCTATGTGGTGGTGAATATGTGCCCGACAGCATCAGCAGTATTGAAAGGAGGATAATTTAAAAATTCTATCTCGGGTGAATACCAATTAATTAAGAAGGAAGCAAACCGCGACTGTTAAAAATGCTGACAGGAAATCCTGAAAGGTATGGACTTTTCTTAAACAATTTATAACTTTTAAAACAAGTAAGGAAAGTCTAAAGTCGGACGGGGCTGGCTATATTATACCCTGCACCACTTTGTAGATCTAAATTTTCGATACCATATCACATCCATCAAATATGTTGGTTGCTATATATAAAGGTTTTTGTCCCAAATACATACATTTAAATATCACTCGATCTGGACAGAATTTGATAGACTTCTACAATATCTATAGACTCAAAATTTAAGTTGGCTAATGAACAATGGGAAAGATTTAAATATGAAGCAATTTTAAGGCAACTTCGCAAAAGTTTATTTATGATTTATGGCCCGATATATATGTATTAGAAGTTTAGGAAAATTAGAGTCATTTTTACAACTTTTCGACTAAGCAGTGGCGATTTTACAACGAAAATGTTGGTATTTTGACCATTTTTGTCGAAATGAAAAAAACATATATATGCACCTTCAAAAAAAATCGCTTCTCTAACATATGTTCCAAACATATTTTGCAGGAAGCACATATATTATTGGATATTGAGCCCAAAAATATTATATGCTTGGAAGAATTTTCTCCCCAAGAAGATTGCGCTCATTCCCTCACATAATTTTCACTTCCACGAAATTTTTAGTTCTTGGCACCTTTTTGTGTAATACAAATAATGTTGAAGAAATTATTCAATTTTATAATTTTTTTTAATTTTACCTCTCGTCTGGACGGAGAATCGAACCGAGAACCATGTAATTTGTAAGCCAACACACTACCACTGGGCTACGTAGCTGTTATAGTCTCCAATAGACAATTATCGTTATAAGTTACATTTATATAGCATAGTTTGCAGCGCCCACGAGCCCATGCAAACATAACATTATTTAACAGAAACGTACATTTGTTGGCCACGTGGAGCAGTAGTTAGCATACGTTCCGATTTCTTTTAACGAAAAAAGCAAAAAAATTGTGCCCATAATGCCAAAATGATATACAAAACACATGTCCACACATACATAAAATGCTGCTCTCAAGGCGAAAACACACGCTGTTTCTTTTTTCAAATGTCTATTCTCTTGGTTCCGAATGTCTATTGTCTTTACTCCGAATACTCATTCTAATATTCAAATTAAATAATATTTAGACTTAAGCATATCAAATTGTTCGCCTTATCAACAGTTTTCCGAAACAACATACAAGCGGTTTCACAGAAATTACTCTCTTTTTATTCTCTCGCTGTGTTATGTTGATATCTTTCGTCAACCCTCCCAGTTTCCATCTCTATTTCTTTCTCTCTCTCTCTCTGCCGCTCTCTGAATAAAATATCACAACATATATATATATTTACTCGAAATTTGTAAATTTATATATGTCTACATTCACACATATTATTTTTATGAAACATTCATGCCCCAAATATAATATATTCTAACATATTAACATATGTGTCACAAACATTTAGTGTTAGTTTAGGAACATTACATGTTTGCACTTAAATATATTGTATTTAAAAATTGTGCCCGAAACACATTTTGTTTATATCGGAACATATGAAAAACATATTTTTCTAACAGTATGGGAGCTATACCTAATTCGGAACCGATTTCAACCAAATTTGGCTCGCATATGAGTGTATGTGGTCATATGAATGTAAATCGGGTGAAAGCTATATATGGGAGCTATATCTAAATCTGAACCGATTTCAACCAAATTTGGTAGAGACAGCAATGTTAATTCTACTTCCTGTGCAAATTTTTAAGTAAATCGGAGTAAAAGATTAGCCACTGTGGTCATATGAGTGTAAATCGGGCGAACGATATATATGGGAGCTATATCTAAATCTGAACCGATTTCAATAAAATTTTGGCAGACTTGACTACACTACTAATTGTACTCCTAGTGCAAAATTTCAACCAAATTGGGGTAAAACTCTGGCTTCTGCGGCCATATAAGTCTATATCGGGCGAAAGATATATATGAGAGCTATATCTCATTATGTACCGATTTAAATCAAATTTTTCACACTTGATTGTACGACAAAGTGTTATGTTTGTGCAAAATTTCAAGCAAATCAGGGCAACGCAAAACTGCTGCTGCTGGGTCCATATAAGTGCATATCGGGCGAAAGATATATATGGGAGCTATACCTAAATCTGAACCGATTTCTTCCAGAATCAATAGGGTTATATTCTGACCAAAAACAGGAACTTGTGCCAAATTTGAAGGCGATTGGACTTAAACTGCGACCTAGACTTTGATCACAAAAATGTGTTCACTGACAGACGGATATGGCTATATCGACTCAGGAGCCCACCCTGAGCATTTTTGCCAACGACACCATGTGTCTCGTCTCCTTCTGGGTGTTGCAAACATATGCACTAACTTATAATACCCTGTTCCACAGTGTAGCGCAGAGTATAAACACATGTATAAACACATTTCAATGGAAATAAAATTTTTATTAGAAATAAAATTTAAACAAAAATATTCATTTGAATTAAAATTTTGCAAAAATTTCCTTTAGAAGTAAAATTTTGCAAAAACTTTCTATAAAAATAAAAATGCGACAAAATTTTGTATAAAAATAACAAGTAAGGAAAGTCTAAAGCCGGGCGGGGCCGACTATATTATACCCTGCACCACTTTGTGGATCTAAATTTTCGATACCATAACACATCCGTCAAATGTGTTGGGGGCTATATATATAGGTTTGTCCCAAATAGATACATTTAAATATCACTCGATCTGGACAGAATTTGATAGACTTCTACAAAATCTATAGACTCAAAATTTAAGTCGGCTAATGCACTAGGGTTGGAACACAATATTAGTAAAAAAAATATATGAAACATTTAAATCTGAAGCAATTTTAAGGAAACTTCGCAAAAGTTTATTTATGATTTTTATATTTATTTTTTATTTTATTTTTTCTTGGCGAATCCAAGCCGCAAAGCCATATACGGATTCCAAAACTACACAAACATAGCAATAATAACAAATTATAAAAATTATGCGCTTAAAAACTAGAAATTAATAACAAAAATAGTATCAATAAGTGACTAAACAGAATTTGAACAAACAAATACACAATAATTAAAACAATTAATAAAAAAATTATGAAAATTAAGAAAAAAAACTATTAAAAAATATTAATTAAATTATCAATTTAAAAAATTAAAAAATAAGAACAATAATAAAAAAAATGAATATGTGAGTAAGACAGCAATACTAACATAAAAAGCTAGTAAAAAAACTCAATAAAATAAATAAAAAAATGATATAACATAATACAATCTAAATAAAAAAAATATATATATAAAAAAATAAATAAAAATTAAACAAATTAATTAAAGAATTTACAGCTACTCAGTATCGCTCGATATATATGTATTAGAAGTTAATTAAAGTTAGAGTCATTTTTACAACTTTTCGACTAAGCAGTGGCGATTTTACAAGAAAAATGTTGGTATTTTGACCATTTTTGTCGAAATCAGAAAAACATATATATATAGGAGATATATCAAACTCTGAACCGATTTCAACCAAATTTGGCACGCATAGCTACAATGCTAATTCTACTCCCTTTGCAAAATTTCAACTAAATCGGAGCAAAAAATTGGCCTCTGTGGGCAAATGAGTGTAAATCGGGCGAAAGCTATATATGGGAGCTATATCTAAATCTGAGCCGATTTGGCTGATATTTTGCAAGTTTTTCAAGACTCATAAAATATTCAGATGTACGGAATTTGAGGAAGATCGGTTGATATACGCGCCAATTATAACCAGATCGGTGAATAATATATATGGCAGCTATATCTAAATCTGAACCGATTTTTTCCAAAATCAATAGGGATCGTCTTTGATCCGAAACAAGACTCTATACCAAATTTTAGGACAATCGGACTAAAACTGCGAGCTGTACTTTGCACACAAAAATACACCAACAGACAGACAGACAGACGGACAGACAGACAGACGGACATCGCTAAATCGACTCAGAATTTAATTCTAAGCCGATCCGTATACTAAAAAGTTGGTCTATGATTACTCCTTCTTGGCGTTACATACAAATGCACAAACTTATTATACCCTGTACCACAGTAGTGGTGAAGGGTATAAAAATGCGACTACATTTTCTATAGATATAAAACTTTTCAAAAAAACTTTCAACATTTTTTTCTAAAGGTAACGTTTTGACAAAATTTTCTTTAGAAATAAAATTTTGAGAAAATTTTCTAAAGAAATAAAATATTGACAAAATTATCTATGGAAAGAAAAATTTGACAGAATTTTCTATAGACATAAAATTTTGCCAAAATTGTTTATAGAAATAAAATTTTGACATCATTTGTAAAGGAAATAAAATTATGATAAAATTATCTATAGAAATAAAATTCTCACAAACTTTTCTATAGCAATAGAATTTTGTAACAATTTCCTATAGAAATAAAATTAAAAAAAAAATCTATAGAAACAAAATTTTGACCAAAATTTCTATAGGAATACAATTTTCACAAAATTTTCTATAGAAATACAATTTTGACAAAATTTTTTTAGAAATAAAACTTTGACAAAATTGCATATAGATATAGTATTTTGGGGAATATTTTTATTTCTACAAACTTTGACAAAATAAAATTTTCTATAGTACTACCGTGGTGCAATGGTTAGAATGTCCGCCTTGGACACACAGGGTCGTGGGTTCGAATCAAGTTTCGACCAAACACCAACAAGTTACTCCACCTCAGTAATGCTGGTGAAATTTCTGAGTATTTCAAAGCTTCTCTAAGTTGTTTCACTGCAATGTGGAACGCCGTTCGGACTCGTCTATAGAAAGATGGTCCATTGTCATTGAGCTTAACATGGAATCGGGCAGCACTCAGTGATAAGAGAGAAGTTCATCACTGTGGTATCACAATGGACTGAATTGTCTATGTGAGTCTGAAATATTGGGCTCCCACTATACCTAACCTAACCTATGGTACTAAAATTTTGACAAATTTTGAAAAAAATCAAATTTTGACACAAATCAAATTTTGACAGAAATAAAATTTGCTATGGAAATGAAATTTTGCAAAAACAAAAAATCTATAGAAATCAAATATTGATAACAATTTCACGAAAATTTTCCATAGAAATAAAACTGTTATAAAATCCCCTAAAGAGATAACATTTTTGCAACATTTTCGATAGTTTCGATATTGTGACAAAATTGTGTATAGCAATAAAATTTTTACAAAATTTTCTACAGCAATAAAATTTTTACAAAATTTTCTACAGCAATAAAATTTTGACAAAATTTTCTACAGCAATAAAATTTTGACAAAATTTTCTATGCAAATAAAATTTTTAATAGAAATACAAGTTTGCAAATTTTTTCTAAACAAATAAAAATTTGCAAAATTTTCTTTTGAAATGAAATTGTCCAAGCATTTTCTGTAGTAACAAAATTTTGCAACACTTTTCTATCAAAATAAATTTTGCACAAAATTTGACAAAATTTTTTAAAGAAATAAAATTCTCCAAAGATTTCCTATAGAAATGAAATTTGACAGAATTTTCAATAAAAATAAAATTTTTTACCTATAAAACAGAAAAACATTTTTGACAAAATTTTCTGTAGAAACCTTTTTGAAAAAAAATTCCAAAAATTTGTCTATAGAAATAAAAGTTGTTAAGGATTTTTTTTGGGAATAAACATTTTTACAAATTTTTTATAGAAAAACAATTTGAGAACATTTCCTATAGAAACAAAATTTTTACAAAATTTTTAATGGCAATAAAAACAAGTATATACAGCACTAAGTTCGGCGGGGCCGAATCTTAAATACCCACGACCATGAACTAAATATTAGGGTTTCCTTTGAAATTTCAGGAGGGCTTGAGGACTTGAGGACACTTCCCGAAGATAAATTTAAAGATTTCACCTATGAGGACTGTATCAGATTCTGGATTTATAAGAACCATTTTTGTTTGAGTTTTAGAGGAATCATTAACATCTCTTGTAAGTGTGCAAGAAAATTATAAAATAACGTCTTGATTTGGAATCTTAAATCTGTAGAAGTAAAATGTGGAAATTTTACATTTAGTTTCAAGCAATTTTCATGATCAGTGCGCCTTCTACACCGTCAAGAAGTGAAGTCGGTCTATATGGAGGCATTACCAAATGGACCGATAAAAACTTAATACGATACACGTTTTTGTGAGCCTAAAATACCAGAATATTTACAATTTCAGGCAAATCAGATAAAAACTACGGTTTCTAGAAACCCAAGGAGTTAAATCGGGAGATTGTTCTTATGGGGGCTGTACTAAAATATGGACCCGAAAATACCTCTAGATTTCCAATTTCAGGCAAATAGGATAAAAACTTCGGATTCTAGAAGCCCAAGAAGTAAAATCGGGAAATCGGTCTATATGGGGGCTATACCAAAATATGGACCGCTACTCACAATTTTCAGCACACCTCTTTATGGTCCTAAAATACCTCTAGATTTCCAATTTTAGACAAATTGGATAAAAACTACGGTTTCTATAAGCCCAAGACCCCAAATCGGGAGGTCGTTTTATATGGGGACCATACCAAAACATGGACCGATACTCACAATTTTTGGCACACGTATTTGTGGTCCTACAATACCTCTAGATTTCCAATTTCAGGTAAATTGAATAAAAACTGCGGTTTCTATAAGCCCAAGAATTAAAATCGGGAGATCGGTCTATATGGGGGCTATACCAAAATATGGACCGATCCTCACCATTTTCGGCACACCTCTTTATGGTCATAAAAAAACTACGATTTCTATAAGCCCAAGACCCCAAATCGGGAGGTCGGTTTATATGGGGACTATATCAAAACCTGGACCGATATAGCCCATCTTCGAACTTGACCTGCCTGCAGACAAAAGACGAGTTTGTGCAAAATTTCAGCACGATTGCTTTATTATTGAAGACTGTAGCGTGATTACAACAGACAGACAGACAGACAGATGGACAGACGGACATCGTTATATCGTCTTAGAATTTCTCCCTGATCAAGAATATATATACTTTATATAGTCGGAAATCGATATTTCGATGTGTTACAAACGGAATGACAAACTTATTATACCCCCGTCACCATTCTATGGTGGTGGGTATAAAAATTAAGAAAGATGAAGCACACTCAAAATAGCCAACTAGGCAACTGCATTCAAGTCGATAACGAATTTGGCAAAGGAAAAGTTCTGTATTGGTTAAATTTATTAAGGCAAAGTCGACTATCAAAAAAACTTATTTTCGCCAGGTTCAAGTTTAATTCACTTTGGGCTTAGTGAACTATCCGAATTTATTCTGATAATTGGTTGATTATTTTTTCTTCAAGTAGAGGATGCTAATGAAGAATGTGGGAGTTCCGAAACGGCCATCTATTCAACTTTCATGCATTCATAAGGGCTTTGTCCAAATAAATTTGGCAAAATTACTTCTCCTCTGTTGGTTAAGCTAATCTTGTGGTTTTTTCAATGCATGATTTTAAGCTGAAATCATAACAATAATTGATGCAGAAATGTGGTATAAATTTTCCTGTACTATAATTATAAGAATTATAAGAATCTTGCGATACAAGTCTTTTGAAATAAATCAAATCACAAAAACAAAAATAACCAAAACAAATAAAGGTTTCCAAAAAATTCGTATAGAAATATAATAGTGCAAAATTTATCTACAGATATAAAATTTTTACAAAATTAGTTATAGAAATAAAATTTTGAAAAAAATTTCTGCAGAAACTAAATTTTCACAAAAATTTCTATACAAATAACATTTTGACAAAATTTTCTATAGAAATAAAATTTTCGCAAAAATGTCTATTTTGACAAAATTTTCTATAGAAATACATTTTTTCACAATTTTCTATGAAAATAAAATTTTGTCAAAATTTTCTATAAAAATAAAATTTTGCAAAAAGTTTCTATAGAAATACAATTTTGCAAATATTTTCTATAAAAATAAAATTTGCTATAGAAATTAAATATTGGCAAAAAATGTTTATTGTTTTTACTTTTTAGTGTTCATAATAACCCAGCCTTTTAACAAAATTAGTTATAGAAATAAAAATTTCTAAAGAAACTAAATTTTCACAAAAATTTCTATACAAATAACATTTTGACAAAATTTTCTATAGAAATAAAATTTTCACAAAAATGTCTATTTTGACAAAATTTTCTATAGAAATAAATTTTTTCACAATTTTCTATAAAAATAAAATTTTGTCAAAATTTTCTATAAAAATAAAATTTGCTATAGAAATTAAATATTGGCAAAAAATATTTATTGTTTTTATTTTTTAATGTTCATAATAAACCAACCTCATATTATAGCTAAAAATCCACAGACAAATACCTGATAAGGGTGAAAATTAACTTGTGTTTGTTCAGCCAATAAATAAAGGGGCTAGGTCTGTGAGCTTTCATTGTAGTCAATTTAAGCGATAAGCTGTTCTCGCCGTATTTGGTCGCGCGTATTATGAAAATCCATTGTTTTATGTTAATTATTTATTTTATAATTAAATTTTTGTGTGTCGCACACGCATCAAACGCATTACCAATACAACCTTCACCACTTGACTACAACACACACTCACGCAAATTTCCAAAATTATTTTCCATGGATGAATAACGATAAACATTCACTCTTATCTCCCCTGAATATGGTACATTCACATGCCCTTAAGCTAGAATCCTTATGTACATAGATGAAAATGAAATCCTATTTGTGAGATTTTATAAAATTTGGATCGATGAATTTTAATTATGATATATAATAATATTGGGATTTAATAAAATTAAATTTTAAATTTACTAGAGGTTTGTTCAAAATTTCGACAAATTTATATTTTGCACGCCCCACCATATACGTACTAGAATTTACATCCACTGCTGGGGGGTCTATGAAAGAGAAACATAAGCTCTCAATTAAATTAAAAATATATATATGGGAATTTTTATGAAATTATATTGCCAATTTTAAAAAGTTATCTTAAATTGAATGATTAGAATTCTAAATAATATAATTAAGTTACACATAAACACTAACATTGTGTGATACAGAGAAAATGTTTGTGCGTGATAACAAAAACATGTGACCTACTTTATAGGGATTGAAGGTAGAATCAAAAGCTTGTATATTTTATATTTTCAAAAATTGAAAAATCCAAAAATTTATCATATTTTCGATTTGTTTATAACCTCAACCATAGAGGTATTAAAACTCAACCGAAGAGGTATTAAAACTTTGCCATGACGTATGTACGAAACCGGATAGAGAAAATATTGACATTTTCGGTTAATCATGAAAACTGGTTCTTGACTTGGTTAACTATTTTTTTTGTATTTCGATGAAATTTCTATCTACTTTGGTATATGATTCTTCCGAAAGTGGAACTTTTTTAAAGAAGTACCGAAAATGACAAAAAACTGACGGCTTACAACCACCATAGTTGGTAGACTTGTACCAAACATGATAGATTTTTTACTGTTTGGTAAATTGGTAGAATTCCTGATGATTTGGTCGATTTTTTAAAATATCCCTCTCCAACTACAAGGTATTTCACAAATCTTTATTTTCCTAAAAAAATAAAATTTTGACAAAATTTTATATCGAAATAAAATGTTGACAAAATTTTCTATGGAAATAAAATGTTGACAAAATGTTTTATAGAAATAAAATTTTGCCAAAATTTTCTAAAAAAATGGAAAATTTTTTATGGAAATAAAATTTTGACAAAATTTTCTATGGAAATAAAATTTAGACAAAATTGTCTATGGAAATAAAATTTTGACAAAATGTTCTATAGAAATAAAATTTTCGCAAAATTTTTTATAAAAACAAAATGGTGACAAAATTTTCTATAAAAATAAAACTTTCGCAAAATTTTCTATAGAAAAAAAATTGACAAAATGTGCAATTGAAATATTTTTTTTTATAGAAATAAGATTTTGGAAAAATGTTCCATAGAAATAACATTTTGGAAGAATTTTCTATAGAAAAAAGATTTTGGCAAACAAAGACAACAGAAATAATTTTTTGACAAAATTTTTCTATAGATATAAAATTTTGACAAAATTTTCTATGGAAATAAAATTTTAAAAAATTTTTATATAGAAATAAAATGTTGACAAATTTTTCTATAGATATAAAATTTTTACAAATTTTTCTATGGAAATAAAATTTTGACAAAATTTTCTAAATTAATAAAATTTTGACAAAAATTTTCTAGAGCAATAAAATGTTGACAAATTTTCTACAGAAATAAAATTTTCGCAAAACTTTTTATAAAAACAAAATGGTGACAAAATTTTCTATAGAAATAAAACTTTCGCAAAATGTTCTATAGAAAAAACTTACAATTGAAAAAATTTACAATTGAAATATTTTTTTATAGAAAAAAGATTTTGGCAAAACGTTCTATAAAAATAAAATTTTGGGAGAATTTTCTACAGAAAAAAGACTTTGGCAAACAAAAATAACAGAAATAAAATTTTGACAAAATTTTCTATAGAAATAAATTTTGAAAAAAAAAAATCTATAGAAATAAAATGTTGACAAATTTTCTATAAAAATAAAATTTTGACAAAATTTTCTATAGATATAAAATTTTGACAAAATTTTCTATGGAAATAAAATTTGGACAAAATTTTCTATGGAAATAAAATTTTGACAAAATTTTCTATAGAAATAAAATTTTGACAAAATTTTCTAAAGTAATAAAATGTTGACAAGAATTTTCTAGAGCAATAAAATGCTCTATAGAAATACATTTTTGACAAAATTTTCTATAGATATAAAATTTTGACAAAATTTTCTATGGAAATAAAATTTTGACACAATTTTCTATAGAAATAAAATTTTGACAAAATTTTTTATGGAAATAAAATTTTGACAAAATTTTCTATAGAAATAAAATTTTGACAAAATTTTCTAAAGTAATCAAATGTTGACAAGAATTTTCTAGAGCAACAAAATTTTAAAAAATTTTCTATAGAAATAAATTTTTGACAAAATTTTCTATAGAAATAAAATTTTGACAAAATTTTCTATGGAAATAAAATTTTGACAAAATTTTCTATGGAAATATAATTTGGACAAAATTTTCTATAGAAATAAAATTTTGACAAAATGTTCTATAGAAATAAAATTTTCGCAAAATTTTTTATAAAAACAAAATGGTGACAAAATTTTCTATAGAAATAAAACTTTCGCAAAATTTTCTATAGAAAAAAAAATTGACAAAATGTACAATTGAAATATTTTTTTTTATAGAAATAAGATTTTGGAAAAATGTTCTATAGAAATAACATTTTGGAAGAATTTTCTATAGAAAAAAGATTTTGGCAAACAAAAACAACAGAAATAAATTTTTGACAAAATTTTTCTATAGATATAAAATTTTGACAAAATTTTCTATGGAAATAAAATTTGGACAAAATTTTCTATGGAAATAAAATTTTGACAAAATTTTCTATAGAAATAAAATTTTGACAAAATTTTCTAAAGTAATAAAATGTTGACAAGAATTTTCTAGAGCAATAAAATGCTCTATAGAAATACATTTTTGACAAAATTTTCTATAGATATAAAATTTTGACAAAATTTTCTATGGAAATAAAATTTTGACACAATTTTCTATAGAAATAAAATTTTGACAAAATTTTTTATGGAAATAAAATTTTGACAAAATTTTCTATAGAAATAAAATTTTGACAAAATTTTCTAAAGTAATCAAATGTTGACAAGAATTTTCTAGAGCAACAAAATTTTAAAAAATTTTCTATAGAAATAAATTTTTGACAAAATTTTCTATAGAAATAAAATTTTGACAAAATTTTCTATGGAAATAAAATTTTGACAAAATTTTCTATGGAAATATAATTTGGACAAAATTTTCTATAGAAATAAAATTTTGACAAAATGTTCTATAGAAATAAAATTTTCGCAACATTTTTTATAAAAACAAAATGGTGACAAAATTTTCTATAGAAATAAAACTATCGCAAAATTTTCTATAGAAAAAAAATTGACAAAATGTACAATTGAAATATTTTTTTTTATAGAAATAAGATTTTGGAAAAATGTTCTATAGAAATAACATTTTGGAAGAATTTTCTATAGAAAAAAGATTTTGGCAAACAAAAACAACAGAAATAAATTTTTGACAAAATTTTTCTATAGATATAAAATTTTGACAAAATTTTCTATGGAAATAAAATTTTTCTATAGAAATAACATTTTGACAAATTTTTCTATAGATATAAAATTTTTACAAATTTTTCTATGGAAATAAAATTTTGACAAAAATTTTCTAGAGCAATAAAATGTTGACAAAAATTTTCTAGAGCAATAAAATGTTGACAAATTTACTACAGAAATAAAATTTTGACAAAATTTTCTATGGATATAAAATGTTGACAAAATTTCTACAGAAATAAAATTTTCGCAAAACTTTTTATAAAAACAAATTGGTGACAAAATTTTCTATAGAAATAAAACTTTCGCAAAATTTTCTATAGAAAAAACTTACAATTGACAAAATTTACAATTGAAATATTTTTTTATAGAAATAAGATTTTGGCAAAATGTTCTATAAAAATAAAATGTTGGGAGAATTTTCTACAGAAAAAAGACTTTGGCAAACAAAAACAACAGGAGTAAAATTTTGACAAAATTTTCTATAGAAATAAGTTTTGAAAAAAAATTCTATAGAAATAAAATGTTGACAAATTTTCTATAGAAATAAAATTTTGACAAAATTTTCCATAGATATAAAATTTTGACAAAATTTTCTATGAAAATAAAATTTGGACAAAATTTTCTATGGAAATAAAATTTTCTACAGAAATAAAATTTTGACAAAATTTTCTGTGGAAATAAAATTTTGACAAAATTTTCTATAGAAATAAAATTTTGACAAAATTTTCTGAAGTAATAAAATGTTGACAAGAATTTTCTAGAGCAATAAAATGCTGAAAAATTTTCTATAGAAATAAAATTTTGACAAAATTTTCTAAAGATATAAAATTTTGACAAAATTTTCTATGGAAATAAAATTTTGACAACATTTTCTATAGAAATAAAATTTTGACAAAATTTTCTTTAGAAATAGAATTTTGACAAAATTTTCTATAGATATACAAAATTTTTACAAAATTTTCTACAGATATAAAATTTGGCAAAATTTTCAATACAAAAAAAATTGACAAAATTTTGTATAAAAAATTTTTTGACAAAATTTTCTATAAAAAAATTTTTTGACAAAATTTTCTATAGAAATAAAATTTTGACAAAATTTTCAATAGAAATAAAATTTTGACCAAATTATCTATTGAATTAAAATTTTGACAAAATATTCCATAGAAATAAAACTTTCGCAAAATTTTCTATAGAAATAAAATTTTGACAACATTTTCTATAGAAATAAAACTTTCGCAAAATTTTTTATAAAAACAAAATGGTGACAAAATTTCCTATAGAAATAAAACATTCGAAAAATTTTTTATAGAAATAAAACTTTAGCAAAATTTTCTATAGAAAAACTTACAATTGACAAAATTTACAATTGAAATATTTTTTTATAGAAATAAGATTTTGGCAAAATGTTCTATAAATATAAAATTTTGGGAGAATTTTCTACAGAAAAAAGACTTTGGCAAACAAAAACAACAGGAGTAAAATTTTGACAAAATTTTCTATAGAAATAAATTTTGAAAAAAATTGCTATAGAAATAAAATGTTGACAAATTTTCTATAGAAACAAAATTTTGACAAAATTTTCTATAGATATAAAATTTTGACAAAATTTTCTATGGAAATAAAATTTGGACAAAATTTTCTATGGAAATAAAATTTTGACTAAAGTTTCTATAGAAATATTGACAAGAATTGTCTAGAGCAATCAAATGCTGACAAATTTTCAATTTTTGTGGAAATAAAATTTTGACAAAATTTTCTATAGAAATGAAATTTTGACAAAATTTTCTAAAGTAATAAAATGTTGACAAGAATTGTCTAGAGCAATCAAATGCTGAAAAATTTTCAATAGAAATAAATTTTTGACAAAATTTTCTATAGATATACAATTTTGACAAAATTTTCTATGGAACTAAAATTTTGACAAAATTTTCTATGGAAATAAAATTTTGACAAAATTTTCTATGGAAATAAAATTTTGACTTAATTTTCTAAAGTAATAAAAAGTTGACAAGAATTTCCTAAATAGAGCAATGAATGTTGACACATTTTCTATAGAAATAAATTTTTGACAAAATTTTCTATAGATATAAAATTTTGACAAAATCTTCTATGGAAATAAAATTTTGACAAAATGTTCTATAGAAATAAAATTTTGACAAAATTTTCTATGGAAATAAAATTTTGACAACATTTTCTATAGAAATAATATTTTGACAAAATTTTCTATAGAAATAAAGTTTTCGCAAAATTTTTTATAAAAACAAAATGGTGACAAGATTTTCTATAGAAATAAAACTTTCGCAAAATTTTCTATAGAAAAAAAATTAAAATTGAAAATTGAACTAAGATTTTGGCAAAATGTTCTATAGAAATAAAATTTTGGGAGAATTTTCTATAGAAAAAAGATTTTGGCAAACAAAAACAACAGAAATAAAATTTTGACAAAATTATTCTTTAGAAATAAAATTTTGACAAAATTTTCTATAGAAATAAAATTTTGACAAAATTATTCTATAGAAATAAAATTTTGACAAAATTATTCTATAGAAATAAAATTTTGACTTAATTTTCTATCGAAATAAAATTTTGACAAAATTTTCTATAGAAATGAAATTTTGACAAAGTTCTCTATAGAAATAAAATGTTAACAAAATTTTTGTATAGAAATAAAATTTTGACAAAATTTTCTATAGAAATAAAATTTTGACAAAATTTTCTATATATGTAAAATTTGACAAAATTTTCCATAGAAATAAAATTTTGACAAAATTTTCTACAGATATAAAATTCGACAAAATATTCTAAACAAATAAAATTAAGTCATTTTCAATAGAAATAGAATTTTGACAAAATTTTCGCAGAAATAAAATTTTTGCAAAATTTTCTGCAGAAATAAAATTTTTACAAAAAGTTCTATAGAAATAAAAATTTGCAAATAAGATTTTTTTTTTTTTTGAAAAACTAAACAAAAATAATCCGAATCGGTTTAGATTTCAATGGTCTTTAAATTAGATATTATGTAATTTTAGCACCTTTTGGCTTCGAAAAATAAATTTTTAATACATTTTTAGTACTGTTTCGTCTACATAATAAAATCATCCCTGTCTTGCACCCAAAAACGAAAACCGATTTGTTGTAAAGTCCTTTCTTTGAGAGCAAGTTAACCTTAATTTAGTAAATGTGTTGTGACGATTGTCTCAATTTCTTTTGAAAGGGAGCACCATAACGGCGTTAATTTTTTCTATTACATTTGAAATACATTTTGAATTTATCTTTAGGGTGTTTTAAATGCAATTTAATTACAATGAATTATTAATTTTTTGTTTTCGAAAAAAATATTGTGCTTAAGATTCATTTTTAGTTGATTTTTTTTTTGTTTTAACCGGATTTAACCAAAATTTTAATTGCTGGTGTATATACAAAAAAATCCCCTTTTACTAACTATCCATTATGATGTATTTGCCTTTTGCCTTCATCAATATCAGCTTCCTTTGCATAGAACACATTTCGTTGGCATTGTACAAAATTCAATTTTGTGAAATTATTTGCTTAGTTAAACATCTTTCTTTGCTTTCAAGTTGAAGTAAAGTCATTTTGTGATCATAACAAGGATTTCAGTATGCACCATAGCATCATGTATATGAGTGTATATGCATATTTCATTAACCACTAAAGTGAGCTAGAGATATTCAGGGCCAGAGAGAGTGTGTTGAGTGCGGGTGGTTGTGTATGAGTGTTTACAATACAATGCTCTCCTTTTGGTATTAAATGCTCATTGATGATGTTAATGCCAATTTCACCTCAAGCAACAAACTTAATTGAAGATTTGTTGGCATGCTTGATGAGACCACTTCAGAATTCATCTCATGAGGTTTGCTTATGATATCAATTGGATGAGTACGATATTGTATCTTCATTGGATTTCTGAGTAATTTTAAAACACCAATGACAAGCCAGTCATTGGTGTTTTATTAAAGTGTAAAGTCCTTCCAAATGTATTATCCGACGACGTGTTGTAAAAAGTATTTTTCGTGCCAAATTCCAAGGACATATCCCAATATAACTCTACAATGCAATTATTGTTCAATTTAAATTTATTTCTCTTACATTTAAGAATCAATGTCAATGTTCTAAAATTTATTTTTTCTCACATAACTCTTTCTTCTCACGTCTAACAACTTCAAGGTAGCAAGAGAACATGAAGGAGACATATGAACTTAAGTGATTTCAAATTGTCAGGACGAACAAAATCAACGAAGAATAAAGAGAAAAAAATCACAATCGACCAAGTCATCATGATAGATCTGGTATTCGTCGCATACGTGCTGTTATTTGTAAATTAATATTTAGAAATTTTATTCACGTATTTCTCTAACATTTCTTCCCCCTATTGTTTTGAAAATATTCATATATACATATATGCATACAGTGCAAAAATATATATTTTTGTTTTTAACCAGAATTGCGATAGGGTTGTCATCACTGTTGCCACTTGTACCAAAACTAAATAATCTACAAAAATTTTGAAGAAAATTTTACCAAATTTAAAAAAATTTTAATTTCATGCCTTGCATCAAATTTTTTCCCAAAATTTTATTTCTATAGAACATTTTGTCAAAATTTCATTTCTTTAAAAAATTGTGTTATTTTTTTTTAGGGAAAATTGTATCAAAATTTTATTTCTATTGAAATTTTTTTTTAAATTTTATTTCTATATAAAATGTTGTTAAAAAATTTGTTTCTATATAAAATTTTGTGAAAATTTTATTTTGATAGAAAATTTTGTCAAAATTATCTATATATTATCTATAGAAAATTTTTCACAATTTATTTCTATAGCAATTTTTTTTGAAATTTTATTTCTATAGATTTTTTTTTTTTTAATTTTATTTCTTTGGAAAATTTTTTAAATTTGTATACCCTTCACCACTACTGTGGTACAGGGAATAATAAGTTCGTGCATTTATGTCCGTCTGTCTGTCTGTCCGGCTGTCTGTCTGTTGATGTATTTTTGTGTGCAAAGTTTAGGTTGCAGTTTAAGTCCGATCGTCCTCAAATTTCGCATAGGGTATATTTTCGGCTCAAAAACGATCCCTATTAATTTTGGAAAAATCGTTTCAGATTTAGATATAGCTGCCAAATATATATATTTATAACCGATCTGGTCAAAAATGACTTATTTGTTAACCGATCCTCTTCCAACTTCGTATAATCGAATATTTTGTGAGTCTCGTAAATTTTGGAAAATATCAGTCAAATCGGTTCAGATTCAGATATAGCTTTCGCCCGATTTACAGAGGCCAAATGTTTACTCCGAGTTACGTGAAATTTTGCACAGGGAGTAGAATTAACATTATAAATATGCGTTCCGAATTTGGTTGAAATCGGTTCAGATTTAGATATAGCTCCCATATATATCTGTCGTCCGATTTACAGATATGACCACCGTAGATCGTCCGATTTACTTAAGATTGTGCATAGGGAATGGAAATAATATGGCATGCATAAATTTAGTTGAAATTGGTTCAGATTTAGATATAGCTGCCATATATATCTTTCGTCCGATACGCACTTATAATGCCCCAGAGGTCACAATTTCACTGCGATTTACTTGAAGTTTTACACAGAGAGTAGGACTAACATTCTTGTAACACATGCCAAATTTGGTTAAAATCGGTTCAGATTTAAGTATAACTCCCATATATATCTTTCGCCCGATTTAGATTCATATGACCACCGAGGCCAAAGTTCCATTTCGAAAATTTTGAAGTTTTACACTGAGAGTTCAATTAAAATTTTAGCAATGTGTGCCAAATTTTATGAAAATTGGCTCAGAATTAGACAAAGCCCCCACATATATATATGTTCCTCAGATTTTGGCAAATATGGCCAAATTACCCACATGTTCCTTGTAAAATCGTCACTGTTAAGTCGAAAACTCGCAAAAATGATTCAAATTTACCTATATTCTAATTCGTATATATCGACATATAAGTCATAAATGCAGATTTGCGAAATTTTATGCGATTTAACTATTTCAAATATGTTTTTACTAACATTGTGGTCCGTCCCGTCATTAACCAATTAAATTTTTGAGTCTAGACATTTTGTGAAAGTTTAAAAAAAATTTTCCAAATCGGTTCATATTTAAATATTTGTATATGAGAAAATAAAACTTTATATAGCTCCTAACAAATTTGAAGGTGTTAAGATGTTGGTATACATAGTGGTGAAGGGTATAATATAGTCGGCCCCGCCCGACTTTAGACTTTTCTTACTTGTTATAACCTGCGCCACACTGTGGAACAGGGTATTATAAGTTAGTGCATATGTTTTTTCTATAAATTTTGTTAAATTTGTTTTTCTACGGAAAATTTTGTTAAATTTTTTTTCTATAAATTTTGTCAACATGTTATTTCTACAGAAAATTTTATTTCTTAGAAGATTTTTTCAAAATTTTATTTCTATAGACAATTTTGTCAAAAGTTTATTTCTATAGAAATTTTTGTCGAAATTATATTTCCATAAAAAATTTTGTCAAAATTTTACTCCTATAGACATTTTTTTCTATAGAAAATTTTGTCAAAATTTTATTTTTAAAGAAAATATTGTCAAAATTTTATTTCAAATAAATTTCGTCAAAATTTTATTTCTGGACAAAATTTTGTCAAGCTTTTATTTCGTAGAAAATTTTGGCAAAATTTTTTCTATAGAAAATTTTGTCAAAGTGCTTTCACCACAATGAGAAACGTTGTTCTAACTCGGCTGTAAGAAGGAGGTTCCTACTTGAATTCCATCACGAATACCTTCATTTTTATGCCCTCCACCATAGGATGGGGGTATATTAACTTTGTCATTCCGTTTGTAACACATCGAAATATTGCTTTAAGATCTCATAAAGTATACATATCTGGGTCGTGGTGAAATTCTGAGTCGATCTAAGCATGTCCGTCCGTCTGTTGAAATCACGCTAACTTCCAAACGAAACAAGCTATCGACCTGAAATTTGGCACAAGTAGTTGTTATTAATGTAGGTCGGACGATATTGCAAATGGGCCATATCGGACCACTTTTACGTATAGCCCCCATATAAACGGACCCTCAGATTTGGCTTGCGGAGCCTCTTGGAGGAGCACAATTTGGTACATGGAGTTAGTATATGGTCTCTAACAACCATGCAAAAATTGGTCCACATCGGCTCATAATTATATAGCCCCCCATATAAACCGATCCCCAGATTTGCCTTGCGGAGCCTCTAAGAGAAGCAAATTTCATCCGATCCGGTTGAAATTTGGTACATGGTGTTAGTATAAGGTCTCTGACAACCATTCAAAAAATGGTCCACATCGGTTCATAATTATATATAGCCCCCATATAAACCGATCCCCAGATTTTGATTGTGTAGCCTCTAAGAGAAGGAAGTTTCCACCGATCCGACTAAAATTTTGTACATGGTGCTAGTATATGGTCTCTGACAACCATACAAAAATTGGTTCATATCGGTCCATAATTATATATATATCCCCTATATAAACCGATCCTCAGATTTGGCTTGCGGAGTCTCTAAGAGGAGCAAATTTCATCCAATCCGGTTGAAATTTGGAACATGGTGTTAGTATATGATCTCTAACAACCATGCCAGAATTGGTCCATATCGGTCCATAATTATATATAGCCCCCATATAAACCGTTATCCAGATTTGACCTCCGGAGCCTCTTGGAGGAGCAAAATTCATCCGATCCGGTTCAAATGTGGAACGTGGTTTTAGTATATGGTCTCTAACATCCATGCAAAAATTGGTCCATATCGGTTCACAATTATATATAGCCCCCATATAAACCGATCCCCAAATTTGGTGTGCGGAGTAGAGGTGTGCACTTGACACGAAGTTGTCGTGACTCACGAAAATTTTCGTGATTCGTGCGTGAGTCGTGAGTCACGCTCATGACAAGAGCGTGAGTGTGCGTGAGCGTGATTAACAAACTAAAATGTCGTGCGTGAGAGTGAGTCACGAAAATAATATTTTCGATAGTGTGCGTGAGTAACGAATTACACTCACGAAAAGATTCCTGCTCACCAATATAAAACGCTTAAGAGTTAAATTCAATTACAATTCTAGTGAGTTTAATAGAGTTTAATAACACTCTCGATTTTAATAATGCTCATGTTTTCAGACACTTCGGTAAGGTAAATTAATCATAAAATTATTCGTGAGTTACGATATTTTTCGTGAGTCACGGTATTTTTCGTGAGTCAAGACGTTTTCGGGCGTGAGTACAAATTTTCTTTTCGTGAGTGTGCGTGAGTCCTACCAAAAAATATCGTGCGTGAGTGTGCGTGAATATGATTTTGCAGTCGTGAGCGTACGTGAGCGTGAGTAAACTATTACTCACGTGCACACCTCTAGTGCGGATCCTCTAAGAGAAGCATAGTTCATCCGATCCGGTTGAAATTTGGAACATGGTGTTAGTATATGATCTCTAACAACCATGCCAGAATTGGTCCATATCGGTCCATAATTATATATAGCCCCCATATAAATCGTTATCCGGATTTGACCTCCGGAGCCTCTTGGAGGAGCAAAATTCATCCGATCCGGTTCAAATTTGGAACGTGGCTAACAACCATACCAATATTGATACATATCGGTCTATAGTTATATATAGCCGATCTCCAATCACACAAAAATTGGTCCATATCGGTTCATAATCATGGTTGCCACTCGAGCCAAAAATAATCCACCAAAATTTTATTTCTATAGAAAATTTTGTCAAAATTTTATTTCTATAGAAAATGTTGTCAGACTGAATTATATACGTATTTAATCGATCTTTTTTGATTTAATATAGACCACGTATGGACTTACATACAATTTAGAAGACGGTGTTAGGAGGTTTTAAGATACCTTGCCGTCGGCAAGCGTTACCGCTACTTAAGTTATTCAATTGTGGATGGCAGTGTTTAGAAGAAGTTTCTATGCAATCGATGGTGGAGGGTACATAAGCTTCGGCCTGGCCGAACTTATGGCCGTATATACTTGTTTTTTTACGAACATTGTGTTCCACCCTAGTGCATTAGGCGACATAAATTTTGAGTCTATAAATTTTGTAGAAGTATATAAAATTCTGTCCAGATCGAGTGATATTTAAATGTATGTATTTGGGACAAACCTTTATATATAGCAGCCAACACATTTGACGGATGTGATATGGTATCGAAAATTTAGATCTACAAAGTGGTGCAGGGTATAATATACTCGGCCCCGCCCAATGTTAGACTTTCCTTACTTGTTTTTTTTTTAAATCAAAATGTCAAATAAATGTCAAAATGCTTTTGTAAAATAAAATAAACTTTCACTGGCATAAAACTGCCAGTTGACAGACGCGTCATTACACCCTCAAAAAAGCGCCTCTCTAACATATGTTCCAAACTTTGGATATTGCCGAAACATTATTATATTTGTTTTTGTGAACGAAGTATATGATTGGAAGCACTTTGAGTCAAAAAATATTATTTTGTTTACATCGGATTATATGAAAAACATATTTTTCTAGCAGTGTAGCAATTGTACAACCTGATGTCAGTTGCAACGCATATCAGCCTCTCTATCGCATTCGACATCCCTATTCTTTAACACTATACCCCACCAACAACAGCACCAAAACCTCGAGAATCGAATGTAACAACAACTCTACCCCAAAAGACCACTGGTACGAGTAAAGCCAACATCCATCCACACAACATGAACTTATCAAAGCGATGCAGAATAGCTCAGCACAGAAAAAAAAAACAAAAGCCAAAAATCCCCAACGAAAACGAACGTTGACAATCCCATAATATTATTGTTATATTCCCTGCGGAAAAGTTGACAAATCTCTTAGACCGAAGCCCGGTCAACCAACAAACAAACAACACATGCCGCAGTAACAACAACATTTATAATATCAACCCAATATTGGGGAGAGCAACCAGGATCATTGGATAGACGATGCATGGATGGATGGATAGATTGGTGAAAAAAAGACGAAAACCCAGAAAGTGCGCAATAGTGAGTACTAAACAAAAAAAAAATCAAATACCAGCCATCATGCTAACGATTGAACAGAAAAATCAAATGAAAAATGGCAAATTCATGTTGTGAAATCAAATTTTCATCATTCCACGAAGGCACGTAGCGAAACCCCAGTAAATGGGTACGTTTTTCCTATAATAAAATCACGAAACAGCTGTTGTTTAAATCAAGCCAATGACTATCGGTAGAGGTGCAAGTACTTCGGGATGATGATGCGAAACGTATGACTACCATCAATTTTGAAATAGAGACCAAAAGTTAATGGTGGTGGTGCAGTTAAATGGTAAAATTTTACTTGTTTATGTCTTAGGGGTATAACGATGAAGCTCCGCCAAGGACCAGTGTTTATCGATGGCATGGTGAATTCAACCGAGGTCGTAACTTCGTTCTTCGAATGAAATGTGTTGTCAAAATTTTAAATTCTATAGAAAATTTTGTCAAAAAAAAAGTTCTATAGAAAACATTTTGTCAAAATTTTTCTTAAAATTTTATATCTATAGAAAATTTTCTTAAAATTTTATATCTATAGAAAATTTTCTTAAAAATTTTATTTAATTTTTTTTCTATTTCTATTTTATTTTTGTAGATAATTTTGTCAAAATTTTATATCTATAGAAAGTCTTTTCAGAATTTCATTTCTATAGAAAAATTTGTCAAAATTGTATTTCTATAGAAAACTAGCGTAACCCGGCCCGCTTCGCTGCGCCTCTCTAAGCATATTTTCGTTAACTTTGTCAACCATATCCTTCGATCTGAAAACAATTTCGAACAGATTTGAACTCTTTTAAAGAGTAGGGTCAGGGGAAGTCTGGCACAAAAATGAAGTGCTGACTAATCACTCCATGGTATCCACACACGTGTCCCGCACATTTCAAAAAAATCTGACTACTTACTTTTTCGTTTATATACAGAAATAGAGCGGTTATGCAGATGTAAAACGGACCGGCTTAAGAAAGGTCGGGTAGGGGCTATTCCCTTTTAACCAATCTTTTGTTTTTTTAATTGCTCTGTATTCAAATCGTTGGACAGTTTTCATACGTGGCTTGTCAAGGGGAGGTATACCTCTCCTGAACCGTCCAATAAATCGGAAAAAGTCAAAATTCTTAAAAATTTACCATATTAACATTTGATAAAGTGTTGGATACGGATAACATGCCTTTCCCAAACATTTACCGGAAAATGAAGCACCCTCTACGTTGCCTGTCAACGCCATGTAAATTTAAGCTTTTTACTTAAAACAGCCTGGCAGAACCCTGCGGAAAAATCATAAAAGTATGTACCGAGTTCCCATTTATCGACAATCCTCCACTTTCTATTTTCAAAAAATCGGGCAAAAGGGATCCGCCCCGACCAAATATTAAACAAGTAAGGAAAGTCTAAAGTCGGGCGGGGCCGACTATATTATACCCTGCACCACTTTGTAGATCTAAATTTTCGATACCATATCACATCCGTCAAATGTGTTGGGGCCTATATATAAAGGTTTGTCCCAAATACATACATTTAAATATCACTCGATCTGGACAGAATTTGTTAGACTTCTACAAAATCTATAGACTCAAAATTTAAGTCGGCTAATGCACTAGGGTGGAACACAATGTGTGTAAAAAAATATGGGAAACATTTAAATCTGAAGCAATTTTAAGGAAACTTCGCAAAAGTTTACTTATGATTTATAGCTCGATATATATGTATTAGAATTTTAGGAAATTAGAGTCATTTTTACAACTTTTCGACTAAGCGTGGCGATTTTACAAGGAAAATGTTGGTATTTTGACCCTTTTTGTCGAAATCAGAAAACACATATATATGGGAGCTATATCTAAATCTGAACCGATTTCAACCAAATTTGGCACGCATAGCAACAATGCTAATTCAACTCCCTGTGCAAAATTTCAACTAAATCGGAGTTAAAAATTGGCCTCTGTGGTCCTATGAGTGTAAATCGGGCGAAAGATATATATGGGAGCTATATCTAAATCTGAACCGATTTCAACCAACTTTGGCACACATGACTACACTACTAATTGTATTTATAGTGCAAAATTTCAACCAAATTGGGCCAAACTCTGGCTTCTAGGACCGTATTAGTCAATATCGGGCGAAAGATATATATGGGAGCTATATCTAAATCTGAACCGATTTCAATCAAATTTTGCACACTCGACTATACTACCAATTGTACTCCTCGTGCAAAATTTCAAGCAAATCGGGATAAAAATCTGGCTTCTGGATCCATATAAGTGCATATCGGGCGAAAGATATATATGGGAGCTATATCTAAATCTGAACCGATTTCTTCCAAAATCAATAGGGTTCTATTCTGACCCAAAACAGGAACATGTGCCAAATTTGAAGTCGATTGGACTTAAACTGCGACCTAGACTTTGATCACAAAAATGTGTTCACAGACAGACGGACGGACGGACGAACGGACGGACAGACGGACATGGTTATATCGACTGAGGGAACCACCCCGAGCATTATTGCCAAAGACACCATGTGTCTATCTCGTCTCCTTCTGGGTGTTACAAACATATGCACTAACTTATAATACCCTGTTCCACAGTGTGGCGCAGGGTATAAAAATCATATACCTCATATAAATTTCATAATCTCCCCCCAAGTCCTCCGTAAAATTTCAGTAAGTCCACAAATTTTAGTTTTTTCACTGTACTTAAAAAAAAAGTGGGACAAAGGGGAGACCTCCTCCTCGACCAAATATCGAAAAGTAGCTGTTCTTTGCCGAGACACCTCCTTCAACCTTCCCTGAAAATTTCAAGCAAATCGTATAATTTTGTTCCAATTTTCAAAAAGTCGTTCAAGCTGGAGTTTCCGTCAAAATATTAAAAAATGGAGTACCCCATAATAAATTCATAACCTAACGGCGTGTTGGCTGTAAATCTCAAGTAAATCAGAGCATTTTTGTTTTTTTACTGTACTTTAAATAAAAATCGTATAAAGGGGTGGGTGGTCCACCTCCGCGACCAAATATCGAAAAATAAAGTAGCGGGTCTTTGTCTAGACATCAGCTCTAACCTTGCTTGGAAATTTCACCCAAATCGGAGAACTTTGAGCCAATTTTGAAAAAGATGTCCTCCTCCTCCACCTCCTCCTTTGAGCCAATTTTGAAAAGATGTCCTCCTCCCCTACCAGATACCAAAAAATGAGGTACCCTATTTCAACCACATGATTATCCTCTACATTCTCTGAACATTTTTCATGTCAAAAAATAAAATTATTTTATAACAAAAGCAAATGCGATGAATTCAAATTATAAATTTTTGTAATGTGTGCTGTATGTAAAAAATATTTTCCCGCTTTTCCGTTGAAACTTTTTTTTGAATTTTCTTTGCTATAAACCTTACAGAGCCCGAGACCTTTCCAACGAATGCAAAAACGTGGAAATCGTTCGTGCGTTCTGGAGTTGCATCAGAGATGAGGCTGTATATAAAAAAAGATTTTCGTGCTTTTGCGTTGAAATTTTTCTTGAATTTTGTTTGCTATAAACCTTACGGAGCCCGTGACCTTTCGGTTCGTGCGTTTTTGAGTTATTGCGACAGGAAGGAAACCCCGACTTATTTCTTTCTATAGAAAAATCTGTCAAAATTTTATATCTATAAAAAGTATTTTCCAAATTTTATTTCTACACAAAATTTGGTCAAAATTTGATTTCTAAGAACATTTTGTCAACATTTTATTTCTATAGAACATTTTGCCAAATTTTATTTCTATTGAAAATGTTGTTCAAATTTCTATAGAAAATTTTGTCAAAATTTTATTTCTATCGAAAATTTTGCCAAGTCTTTATTTCTATACAAAATTCTGTCTTAAGGGTATAACGATGAAGCTCCGTCAAGGATCTGTGTTTATCGAAGGCATGGTGAATTCAACCGACGTCGTGAGTTCATTCTTCGAATGAAATGTTTTGTACAAATTTTAATTCTTTAGAAAATTTTGTCACAATTTTATATCTATAGAAAATTTTGTCGAAAGTTTATATCTAGAAAAAAAATTTGTCAAAATTTTATTTCTATAGAAAATTTCGTAAAAATTTTATTTCTATTGAAAATTTTGTCAAAATTTTATTTCTATAAAAAATTTTGTCAAAATTTTATTTTTATAGAAAATTTTTTCAAAATTTTATTTCTACAGAAAAGTTTGTCAAAATTTTATTCCAATGGTGCCAACACTTTATTTTTGTCGCAATTTTTGTTAAAATGTTATTTCTTTAGAAAATTTTGTCAAAATTTTACGTCTATAAAAAAGTTTGTCAAAATTTTATTTTTAAAGATTTTTTTTTATTTCAAAATTTTATTTCTATACAATTTTTTATTAAAATTTTAGTTCTATTAAAAATTTTATCGTAATTTATTTCTAAAGAAAATTTTGTAAAAATTTTATTTCCATAGGAAATTTTGTCAAAATTTTATTTCTATAGAAAATCTTGTCAAAGTTTTATGTCTATACAAAATTTTGTCAAAATTTTATTTCTATAAAAATTTTGTCAAAATTTTATTCCAATGGCAAATTTTGTCAAAATTTTTTTCTATGGAAAAATTTTCCAACACTTTATTTTTGCCACAATTTTTGTCAAAATGTTATTTCTATACAATTTTTGTTTGTCAATTTTAGTTCTATTAAAAATATTATCGTAACTTATTTCTATAGAAAATTTTGTAAAAATTTTATTTCCATGGAACGTTTTGTAAAAATTTTATTTCCTTAGGAAATTTTGTCAAAATTTTATTTCTATAAAAAATTTTGTGATTTTTTTTTTTCTATAGAAAATTTTGTCAAAACTTTATTTCCATAGAAAATTTTGTCAAAATTGTATTCCATAGAAAATATTGTCAAAATTTTGTATAGAAATCAAAAATCATATCAAAATTTTATTTCTATAGAATATCTTGTCAAAATTTTATTTCTATAAAAATTTTTGCCAAAATTTTATTTCTATAGAAAATTGTGTCAAAATTTTATTTCTATAGAAAATTTTGTCAAAATTTTATTTCTATAGAAAATTATGTCAACATTTTATTTCTTTAGCAAAATTTTGTCAAAATTTTATTTCTATAGAGAATTTTGTCAAAATTTTATTTCAAAAGCAATTTTTGACAAAATTTTATTTCAAAAGCAAATTTTGTCAAATTTTTTTTCTATGGAAAATTTTACCAAAATTTTTTTCTATGGAAAATTTTGCCAAAATTTTTTTCTATGGAAAATTCTGTCTTAAGTGAATAACGATGAAGCTCCGTCACGGATCTCTGTTTATCGATGGTATGGTGAATTCAACCGATGTCGTGAGTACATTCTTCGAATGGAATGTTTTTAAAAATTTTTTTGTCAAAATTTTATGTCTATAGAAAATTTTATCGAAAGTTTATATCTATAAAAAAAATTGTCAAAATTTTATTTCTATAGAAAATTTCGTAAAAAATGTATTTCTATTGAAAATTTTGTCAAAGTCTTATGTCTATAGAAAACTTTGTCAACATTTTATTTCTATAGAAAATTTTGTCTAAATTTTATTTCAATAGAATTTTTTTTTTTTTAATTTTATTTCTACAGAAAAGTTTGTCAACATTTTTTTCCAATGGCAAATTTTGTCAAAATTTTTTATATGGAAAATTTTGCCAGAACTTTATTTTTGTCGCAACTTTTGTCAAAATGTTATTTTTTAGAATTTTTTGTCAAAATTTATCGTCTATCAAAAAGTTTGTCAAAATTTTGTTTCTAAAGATTTTTTTTCAAAATTTTATTTCTATACAATGTGTTGTTAAAATTTTAATTCTATTAAAAATGTTATCGAAATTTGTTTCTATAGAAAATTTTGTAAAAAATTTATTCCCATAGGAAATTTTGTCAAATTTTTATTTCTATAGAAAATTTTATAAAAATTTTACTTCTATAGAAAATTTTATTTCTATAGAAAATTTTGTAAAAATTTTATTTCAATTGAAAATTTCGTAAAAATTTTATTTCTATTGAAAATTTTGTCAAAGTCTTATGTCTATAGAAAATTTTGTCAAAATTTTATTTCAATAGAAAATTTTGTCAAAATTTTATTTCTATAGAAAATTTTGTCAAAATTTTATTTCTATAGAAAATTTTGTCAACATTTTATCTCAAAAGCAAAATTTTACTTCCATAGAAAATTTTGTCAAAATTGTATTCCATAGAAAATATTGTCAAAATTTTGTATCTATAGAAATCAAAATTTTATTTCTATAGAATATCTTGTCAAAATTTTATTTCTATAAAAATTTTTGCCAAAATTTTATTTCTATAGAAAATTGTGTCAAAATTTTATTTCTATAGAAAATTTTGTCAAAATTTTATTTCTATAGAAAATTATGTCAACATTTTATTTCTTTAGCAAAATTTTGTCAAAATTTTATTTCTATAGAGAATTTTGTCAAAATTTTATTTCAAAAGCAAATTTTGTCAAAATTTTATTTCAAAAGCAAATTTTGTCAAATTTTTTTTCTATGGAAAATTTTACCAAAATTTTTTTCTATGGAAAATTTTGCCAAAATTTTTTTCTATGGAAAATTCTGTCTTAAGTGAATAACGACGAAGCTCCGTCACGGATCTGTGTTTATCGATGGTATGGTGAATTCAACCGATGTCGTGAGTACATTCTTCGAATGGAATGTTTTTAAAAATTTTTTTGTCAAAATTTTATGTCTATAGAAAATTTTGTCGAAAGTTTATATCTATAAAAAAAAAATTGTCAAAATTTTATTTCTATAGAAAATTTCGTAAAATATGTATTTCTATTGAAAATTTTGTCAAAGTCTTATGTCTATAGAAAACTTTGTCAACATTTTATTTCTATAGAAAATTTTGTCAAAATTGTATTTCAATAGAAAATTTTTTTTTTAAATTTTATTTCTACAGAAAAGTTTGTCAACATTTTTTTCCAATGGCAAATTTTGTCAAAATTTTTTATATGGAAAATTTTGCCAGAACTTTATTTTTGTCGCAACTTTTGTCAAAATGTTATTTTTTAGAATTTTTTGTCAAAATTTATCGTCTATCAAAAAGTTTGTCAAAATTTTGTTTCTAAAGATTTTTTTTTCAAAATTTTATTTCTATACAATGTGTTGTTAAAATTTAATTCTATTAAAAATGTTATCGAAATTTGTTTCTATAGAAAATTTTGTAAAAAATTTATTTCCATAGGAAATTTTGTCAAATTTTTATTTCTATAGAAAATTTTATAAAAATTTTACTTCTATAGAAAATTTTATTTCTATAGAAAATTTTGTAAAAATTTTATTTCTATTGAAAATTTCGTAAAAATTTTATTTCTATTGAAAATTTTGTCAAAGTCTTATGTCTATAGAAAATTTTGTCAAAATTTTATTTCAATAGAAAATTTTGTCAAAATTTTATTTCTATAGAAAAATTTGTCAAAATTTTATTTCTATAGAAAATTTTGTCAACATTTTATCTCAAAAGCAAATTTTGTTTAAATTTTTTTTCTATGGGAAATTTTGCCAACACTTTACTTTTACCGCAATTTTTGTCAAAATGTTATTTCTTAAGGAAATTTGGGTCAAAATTTTACGTCTATAAAAAAGTTTGTCAAAATTTTATTTCTAAAGATTTTTTTTTAAATTTTATTTCTATAAAATATTTTGTTAAAATTTTAGTTCTAATAATAATGTTATCGTAATTTATTTCTATAGAAAATTTTGTAAAAATTTTATTGCCATAGGAAATTTTGTAAAAATTTTATTTCAATAGAAAATTTTGTCAAAATTTTATTTCCATAGTCAATTTTGTCAAAATTTTATATCTATAGAAAATTTTGTCAAAATTTTATTTCAATAGCACATTTTGTCAAAATTTTATTTCTATAGAATATCTTGTCTAAATTTTATTTCTATACAAAATTTTGTCAAAATTTTATTTCAATGGCACATTTTGTCAAAATTTTACATCTACAAAAAATTTTGTCAAAATTTTATTTCGATAGCACATTTTGTCAAAATTTTATTTCTATAATAAATGTTTGTCAAAATTTTATTTCTATCGAAAATTTTGTCAACAGTTTAACGATGAAGCTCCGTCAAGGGCCAGTGTTTATCGATTGCATGGTGAATTCAACCGAGGTCGTAAGTTCATTCTTCGAATGAAATGTTTTGTAAACATTTTAATTCTATAGAAAATTTTGTCAAAATTTTATATCTATAGAAAATTTTGTCGAAAGTTTACATCTATTAAAAAAATTGTGAAAATGTTATATCTATAGAAAATTTCTACAGAAAACTCTGCCAAAATGTTATTTCTGTAGACAATTTTGTAAAATTTTATTTCTTTATAAAATTTTGTGAAAATTTTATTTCTATAGTAAATTTTTGTCAAAATCTGTTTTCTGTAGAAAATTTTGTCGAAGTTTTATTTCTATAAAAAATTTTGTCAAAATTTTATTTTTGGGAAAATTTGTCAAAATTTTACTAGTGTAGAAAATTTTGTTAAAATTTTATTTTCATATGAAATTGTATCTGTATTTTATTTCTATAGAAAATTTGACAAAATTGCATTTCTATAAAAAATTTTTGTAAAATTTTATTTCCATAGGAAATTTTATCAAAATTTTATTTCTATAGAAAGTTTAGCCAAAATTTTATTTCTATAACAATTTTGTCAAAATTTTATTTCTATAGAATATTTTGTCAATATTTTATATCTATAGAAAATTTTGTCAAAATTATACTTCTATAGAAATGTTTGTCAACATTTTATTTCTATGGAATTTTTGGTTAATTATATTTCTAACCTGACCTATTTCAAAGACATTTGTTCTTAATATAAGGTCAATATTTTTTTCAGCCTGTGCACAATTGCTGACGAATTCTCTATTCAGAGAGACTTTTCTTTTAAGTGATTTTAGATAGCCGACTAAACACTATAAACTATACCAATATGCCATGGCAAAATACTGCGATATTCTTACATGTATTTATTTTAAATCTTGTCGATATATATTTATATAACTAGAACAAAAAAAAAATTGAAGTAAATTTCCAAACAAATCAAATATTGATGTTGAAGTTTTAATGAAAGAAAATTTTATTTGTATTTACAATTGTTAGCCATATTTTGGAATATTTGCATTTACTGTTTCTGTTTGTTGTCGAAATTCAAATTTTCTTTACGTGCTGTTCATACGCTGTTCTCTGTGCCATTTTTTTATTACAATTGATGTGGTCACAGATGTTTTCTTGTATTTTAATTTGTAATTGTTTTCATTTCTTCGTTTGCTTAACAATTTCCAAATACCTAGAATAAAACTTGCATTACATACTCTCCTCCATGCTTTCTCCTCCTGAATTCTTCTTCGTCGTACAATATATAGAGGAGAATATTTGCAAATATTTTTGAAAAATATTCATTAAAGCAGAAACATTTTCTAAAGGCAACAGAAGTGTTGAAGTAATGAAGGCAATGAAACAAATGTGTTCTCGGCACTCCAGTCGTGGGAATAGAAAAATATATTTTTTAATTTCAATAAAGAGATTCGAAAAGAACCACAGTAACAACAATGTCAGTAGTCTTTCTAGATATCTAAATGTGAAACTTTGTGTGGCAGTTGTGATAAAACTTTTTTGATTTACAAATTAATTTACCGGCTTAACATAGCCAATAAACTTCTAGTAGTGTTGTGGTCTAGATAATGGGGAGGAAATGGTTGGTGGGAAATCTAAAAGAAATTGATTGGAGATTTTTTTTTTAAATTTTAATTTTATTTTTGGAGGATAAATGTCCTTACAAAATATAGACCTTACATTTTAAGACATGCAATTTACACAATATTAAGAACAAATTTCTATAAAACAATTAATAATGTCTACAACATTTTCTATCGTAATTCTTGAACAGCGTGTGGATTAATACGGCGCTTTTGCTTGAAATGCGACTCATCATTGAAGAGAAATTTGCGGCAAAAAAGCAAATCTACGTCTAACTGATTAAGCGACCAATTACTGATTTCACAGCGCATATGATGATCGATTTGGATACGTTGTTCTAGAGTTAACCTTTTCATGATGATTTGCCAAACAAGACGTCACTATAAGGTGTCAAAACAGATGTCATAAATCAAAGGGAATCATATTAAAAAACAAGTATATACAGCCGTAAGTTCGGCCAGGCCGAAGCTTATGTACCCTCCATCATGGATTGCGTAGAAACTTCATCTAAACACTGCCATCCACAATCGAATTACTTAAGTTGCGGTAACGCTTGCCGATGGCAAGGTATCTTAAAACCTCCTAACACCATCTTCTAAATTGTATGTAAGTCCATACGTGGTATATATTAAATCAAAAAAGATCGATCCAATACGTATATAATTCAGTTTGACAAAGTAGACATAAAATTTTGACAAAATTTTCTACAGAAATAAAATTTTAAAAAAACTTTCTATAGAAATAAAATTTTCACAAAATTTTCTATAGAAATAAACTTTTGACAAAATTTTCTATAGAAATAAAATCTTGGTAGATTATTTTTGGCTCGAGTGGCAACCATAATTATGAACCGAATAAAATTTGAACAAAATTTTCTATAGAAATAAAATTTTGACAATGCTGAAAATTTTATTATGAACCGAATAAAATTTTAACAAAGTTTTCTCTAGAAATAAAATTTTGACACAATTTTCTATAGAAATAAAATTTTGGTAGACTATTTTTGGCTCTAGTGGCAACCATGATTATGAACCGATATGGACCAATTTTTGTGTGATTGGACCAATTTTGGTATGGTTGTTAGCGACCATATACTAACACCACGGTCCTAATTTGAACCGGATCGGATGAATTTTGCTCCTCCAAGAGGCTCCGGAGGTCAAATCTGGAGAACGTTTTATATGGGGGCTATATATAATTATGGACCGATATGGACCAATTCTGGCACGCTTGTTAAAGATCATATACTAACACCATGTTCCAAATTACAACCGGATTGGATGAAATATGCTTCTCTTGGAGACTTCGCAAGACAAATCTGGGGATCGGTTTATATGGGGGCTATATATAATTATGAACCGATGTGGACCAATTTTTGCATGGTTGTTAGAGACCATACACCAACATCGTGTACCGAATTTCAGCCGGATCGGATGAAATTTGCTTCTCTTTGAGGCTCCGCAAGCCAAATCTGGGGATCGCTTTATATGGGGGCTATATATAATTATGGACCGATATGGACCAATTTTTGCATGGTTGTTAGAGACCATATACTAATACCATGTACCAAATTTCAGCCGGATCGGTTGAAATTTGCTTCTCGTAGAGGATCCGCAAACCAAATCTGGGGATCGGTTTATATGGGGGCTATATATAATTATGGACCGATATGGACCAATTTTTGCATGGTTGTTAGAGACCATAAACCAACACCTTGTAGCAATTTTCAGGCGGATCGGATGAAATTTGCTTCTCTTAGACGATCCGCAAGCTAAATCAAGGGATCGGTTTATATGGGGCCTATATATAATTATGGGCCGATATAGACCCATTTCTGCACGTTTATTAGATACCACATACTTACGCCATGTACCAAATTTCAGCCAGATCGTACGAAACATGCTCTCTTAGAGGCTCCGCAAGCCAAATCTTGGGTTCCGTTTATAGCCCCCATATAAACGTACGTAAAATTAGACCGATATGGCCCATTCGTCGTACCATCCGACCTACATCAATAACAACTACTTATGCCAAGTTCAAAGCCGATAGCTTGTGTCGTTCGGAAGTTAGCGTGATTTCAATAGACGGACGGGTATGCTTAGATCGACTCAGAAGTTCACCACGACTTAGAATATATATAGTTTATGGGGTCTTAGAGCATTATTTCGATGTGTTACAAACGGAATGAGGGTGGAGGATCATAAAAATCATAAAAAAGTGTAGGTTAGGTTAGATTGTAGAGGATGACAATTATTCTTGGATAGAATTGATTTCCACTTAGACCACTATAGGTCCTTTGCGGTTCCTAAGGGTGCTTTTAAAAATTTTTTTTTTTTTTTTTGTTGAAATGGTCTTCTTTCAAATCGCTCAAGAACTTTCATCTATCCCTCTTCCTAAAAGTCGCTTAAAATGTCCAACCTTGTTCCGGATCAAGGCGAGTATGTTATTTAAGCTACATTCTCGCAGATCAGTGAGAGACTGAAAGATAAAGAGCCAAGTATATTATTTCTTCAATGGGTGATATGGTTTTCTCGTAAGCTCAGTCGCCTCCAGGGCCTACGTAAGGACACATTAAATTGTTGGATTAAGTACACAAGTGTTTATTTCTCTCGAGTAAAATATGATTTAAATTGATTTTATTAATTTATGTCATTTATTTGTACATAATCGACCGAACTCCAAACAGGTTTTCAACGGTGCATTATCCTCTCTCAGTAATGCTGGTGAGATTTCTGAGTGTTTTAAAGTTTCTCTAAGCGCTTCACCGTAATGTGAAACGCCGTTCGAACACGGAGGTCATTGTGCTAAACATGGAATCGTGTAGGACTTAGTGATAAGAGAAGAAGTTCACTACTGTGGGATTACAAAGGACTGAATAATCTAATTGAGCCTGAAGTAACGTGCTGCCATTATACCTAACCGATCCTAACGATTTCATTGGTGGAACTGAAGAAACGAGGGTCTCAGTGGTGCAACTGTAGGCCCGAAATATCATGGTGGAACTGTAGGCGATCCGAAGATCTAACTATAGAACCGATGATCTCAGTGGTGGAACTGTAGGCTCGAAGATCTCAGTGATGGAACTGCAGGCCAGAATATCTCTGTGACCATAAGGTTTCAGTGGGGAGATTAAGGCCCTAAGGTCTGAGTGGGGAACTATAGGCCCGGAGGACTGAGTGTGAAACTTTGGGCTCGAAGGTCTCAGTGGTCGAACTGTGGATACGAAGATCTCAATGATAGTACTGTAGGTGCGAAGGACTCACTGTAGGCTCTAAGGCCTGAGTGGGGAACTGTAGGCCCGAAACATTGGACTCGAAGGTCTCAGTGAAGAAACTGTAGCTACGAATATCTCAGTGATGGAACTGTAGACCAGAAGGTCTCAGTGAAGAAACTGTAGCTATGAATACCTCAGTGATGGAACTGTAGACCCGAAGGACTCAGTGGGGAAGATTTGACCCGAAGGACTCAGTGGGGAACTGTAGGCTCGAAGATCTCAGTGATGGAACTGCAGGCCAGAATATCTCAGTGAATGAAATGTAGACCATAAGGTTTCAGTGGGGAACTTAAGGCCCTAAGGTCTGAGTGGGGAACTATAGGCCCGAAGGTCTGTGTGTGAAACATTGGGCTCGAAGGTCTCAGTGGTCGAACTGTGGATACGAAGATCTCAATTATAGAACTGTAGGTCCGAAGGACTCACTGTAGGCTCTAAGGCCTGAGTGGGGAACTGTAGGCCCGAAACATTGGACTCGAAGGTCTCAGTGAAGAAACTGTAGCTACGAATATCTCAGTGATGGAACTGTAGACCAGAAGGTCGCAGTGAAGGAACTGCAGCTATGAATATCTCAGTGATGGAACTGTAGACCCGAAGGATTCAGTGGGGAACATTAGGCCCGAATGACTCAGTGGTGAACTTTAGACCCGAACTTCTCAGTGAAAGAAGTTTAGGTCCGAAGATTTCAATGTAGATGCGAAGATCTCAGTGGTAGAACAGTAGATCTGAAAATATCAGTGATGAGACTTGATGTAGGCCTTAAGGCCTGAGTGGGGAACTGTAGATCCTAAGGTCTCAATGAGGAACCGTAGGCCTAAATATTTCAATGGTGGAACAGTAGATCCGAAGATATCAGTGATGAAGCTCTCGGCCCGTAGATATCAATGGTGGAACTGTAGCCCCGAAGGACTCAGTGGAAGAAGATTAAGTCCGAAGGTCTGAGTGGAGAACATTGGGCTCGCATGTCTCAGTTATGGAACTGTAGATCCGAAGATCGCAATGATGGAACCTAAGGTTTCAGTGGGGAAGTACAGGCCCGAAGATTTCAATGGCGGAACTGTAGATTCGATGATCTCAGTGAAGGAAAAGTAGATCCGAAGATATCAATGATGAAACTGTAACATAGGCCCGAAAGACTCAGTGGGGAACTTTAGGCTCTAAGGCCTGAGTGGGGAATTGTAGGCCCTAAGATCTGAGTGGAGGAACTTTAGATCCGAAGGTCTGAGTGGGGAATTGTCAGTGGTGTAACTGTAAATGCGAAGATATCAATGGTGAAAGAGTAGATCCGAAGATCTCAGCGATGGAACTGTAGGTCCGAAGATCTCAATGATGGAACTGTAGGCCCGAAGATGTCAGTGATGGAACTGTAGATCCTAGGGTATCGAAGGTTTAAGTAATAGATCTGTAGATCCGAGGATCTCCGTTGTGGAATTGCAGAACCGAAGGTCTCAGTGATGGAACTGTAGATGCAACGATCTCAGTTGTGGAACTGGAGATCTGAAGATCTCAGTGATGGAACTCTAGGCCCGATGGACTCAGTGGGGAACTGTGAGCCCTAAAGTCTAGGGAGCCACCGTGGTGCAATGGTTAGCATGCCCGCCTTGCATACACAAGGTCGTGGATTCGATTCCTGCTACGACCGAACACCAAAAAGTTTTTCAGCGGTGGATTATCCCACCTCAGTAATGCTGGTGACATTTCTGAGGGTTTCAAAGCTTTTCTAAGTGGTTTCACTGGAATGTGGAACGCCGTTCGGACTCGGCTATAAAAAGGAGGTCAGCACTTAGTGATAAGAGTGAAGTTCACCACTGTGGTATCACAATGGACTGAATAGTCTAAGGGAGCCTGATACATCGGGCTGCCACATAACCTAACCTAAAGTAAGCCCGAAGATGTCTGTGTTGTAACTGTAGATGCGAAGATATTAGTGGTGGAACTGTAGACCTAAATATCGCAGTGATGGAACTGTCAGTGGGGGACTGTAGTCCCTAATTTCTGAGTAGGGAACTGTAGTCCTTAAGATAGCTGTGGGGAATTGTAGGTCCTAAGGTCTGAGTTCGAAGCAGTACGCGAGAAGGTCGCAGAGGTGGAACTGCAGGCTCTAGGGCCTCTACCATACAATGGGGGTATACTAACTTCATCATTCCGTTTGTAACACATCTAATTATTGATCTCAGACCCCATAAAGTAGATATATTCTGGGTAATGGTGAAAATCTGAGTCGGTCTAGCGATGTCCGTCCGTCTATTGAAATTCCGCTGTCGGACGAAACAAGCTATGGACTTGAAACTAAGCACAAGTAGTTTCTATAGGTTAAGACGAATGATATTGCCAGTGGGTCCTATCGGGCCACTTTTAGAAATAGCCCACCATATAAATCGACCTATAGATCCGATTCGGTTTGGTACCTGGTATTCCTATATAGCCTCTAACAACCATGTAATTATAACAGATCGGATGGCAGAGAGTACAAAAAAATATTATTTGCTCAAACTTTCTCAAAATTAACCGGTTTCTCATCCTCCAAAGCATGTCCAATCAAATTAGATATGAAAAAAGTTATTAACAAATGTCACCTATCTCTCATCCCCCGAACCCAAGGGGATGAGAGTAGATATCGCTGTTCAAAACCTCAAAAATATAGAATAACGAATAACGTATTTTATGTATATATCAATCAATGTCAGTTTTTTCCACAAAAAAAAAATAAAAATTTACATTTTCAATTTACATCTCCATCATCAATTTGAAATGGATACCTTTCATATCAAATACAGCTTCAATTCTCTGAAAGCTTCTTCAATTCATTTCATTTTTGACATTGTTCTTGTTGCGTGAAATCAATTTTTGTCATACCATTAGATGGAGAAATTCCTTTGGGAATTTTCGTTTTCTTGATTATTTTATGGACATTGATGACAATTCATTTTTATTTATTTGTACTTCATTCAGTGAAGGAAGCGAGGGATATTTGTCGTGTTCCTGTAAATCGTACGAAAATCAAATCGAGAAATAACAGTCACCATAAATAAGCTCGAATAAATTTGGGTTTTTATATAAAAAACAAGTAAGGAAAGTCTAAAGCCGGGCGGGGCCGACTATATTATACCCTGCACCACTTTGTGGATCTAAATTTTCGATACCATAACACATCCGTCAAATGTGTTGGGGGCTATATATAAAGGTTTGTCCCAAATACATACATTTAAATATCACTCGATCTGGACAGAATTTGATAGACTCCTACAAAATCTATAGACTCAAAATTTAAGTCGGCTAATGCACTAGGGTGGAACACAATATTAGTAAAAAAAAATTTATGAAACATTTAAATCTGAAGCAATTTTAAGGAAACTTCGCAAAAGTTTATTTATGATTTATCGCTCGATATATATGTTTAGGAAAATTAGAGTCATTTTTACAACTTTTCGACTAAGCAGTGGCGATTTTACAAGGAAAATGTTGGTATTTTGACCATTTTTGTCGAAATCAGAAAAACATATATATGGGAGCTATATCTAAATCTGAACCGATTTCAACCAAATTTGGCACGTATAGCAACAATGCTAATTCTACTCCCTGTGCAAAATTTCAACTAAATCGGAGCAAAAAATTGGCCTCTGTGGTCGTATGAGTGTAAATCGGGCGAAAGCTATATATGGGAGATATATCTAAATCTGAACCGATTTCAACCAAATTTGGCACGCATAGCTACAATGCTAATTCTACTTCCTGTGCAAATTGTCAACTAAATCGGAGTTAAAAATTGGCCTCTGTGGTCATATAAGTGTAAATCGGTCGAAAGCTATATATAGGAGATATATCCAAATCTGAACCGATTTCAACCAAATTTGGCACGCATAGTTAATTCTACTCCCTATGCAAAATTTCAACTACATCGGAGCAAAAAATTGGCCTCTGTGGGCAAATGAGTGTAAATCGGGCGAAAGCTATATATGGGAGCTATATTTAAATCTAAATTAGCGATTTGGCTGATATTTTGCAAGTTTTTCAAGACTCATAAAATATTCAGATGTACGGAATTTGAGGAAGATCGGTTGATATACGCGCCAATTATAACCAGATCGGTGAAAAATATATATGGCAGCTATATCTAAATCTGAACCGATTTTTTCCAAAATCAATAGGGATCGTCTTTGAGCCGAAACAAGACCCTATACCAAATTTTAGGACAATCGGACTAAAACTGCGAGCTGTACTTTGCACACAAAAATACACCAACAGACAGACAGACAGACAGACAGACAGACGGACGGACATCGCTAAATTGACTCAGAATTTAATTCTAAGCCGATCCGTATACTAAAGGGTGATTCTTTTGAGGTTAGGATTTTCATGCATTAGTATTTGACAGATCACGTGGGATTTCAGACCTGGTGTCAAAGAGAAAGATGCTCAGTATGCTTTGACATTTCATCATGAATAGACTTACTAACGAGCCACAACGTCGAATTTTCAGTGAATGGGCCCTAGAAAAGTTGGCAGAAAATCCGCTTTTTTATCGACAAATTTTGTTCAGCGATGAGGCTCATTTCTGGTTGAATGGCTACGTAAATAAGCAAAATTGCCGCATTTGGAGTGAAGAGCAACCAGAAGCCGTTCAAGAACTGCCCATGCATCCCGAAAAATGCACTGTTTGGTGTGGTTTGTACGCTGGTGGAATCATTGGACCGTATTTTTTCAAAGATGCTGTTGGACGCAACGTTACGGTGAATGGCGATCGCTATCGTTCGATGCTAACAAACTTTTTGTTGCCAAAAATGGAAGAACTGAACTTGGTTGACATGTGGTTTCAACAAGATGGCGCTACATGCCACACAGCTCGCGATTCTATGGCCATTTTGAGGGAAAACTTCGGAGAACAATTCATCTCAAGAAATGGACCGGTAAGTTGGCCACCAAGATCATGCGATTTGACGCCTTTAGACTATTTTTTGTGGGGCTACGTCAAGTCTAAAGTCTACAGAAATAAGCCAGCAACTATTCCAGCTTTGGAAGACAACATTTCCGAAGAAATTCGGGCTATTCCGGCCGAAATGCTCGAAAAAGTTGCCCAAAATTGGACTTTCCGAATGGACCACCTAAGACGCAGCCGCGGTCAACATTTAAATGAAATTATCTTCAAAAAGTAAATGTCATGGACCAATCTAACGTTTCAAATAAAGAACCGATGAGATTTTGCAAATTTTATGCGTTTTTTTTTTAAAAAAAGTTATCAAGCTCTTAACAAATCACCCTTTATAAGGTTGGTCTATGATTACTCCTTCTTGGCGTTACATACAAATGCACAAACTTATTATACCCTGTACCACAGTAGTGGTGAAGGGTATAAAAATTTGTCGACATATATTCCTTAGGTACTGCAATGGTTGTACATTTTTTATTATACCCTCCACCATAGGGGTATATTAACTTTGTCATTCCGTTTGTAACACATCGAAATATTGCTCTAAGACCCCATAAAGTATATAACATATATTCTGGGTCGTGGTGAAATTCTGAGTCGAACATGGTGTTAGTATATGGTGTTGAAATCACACTAACTTCCGAACGAAACAAGCTATCGACTTGAAACTCAGTACAAGTAGTTGTTATTGATGCAGGTCGCATGGTATTGCAAATGGGCCATATCGGTCCACTTTTACGTATAGCCCCCATATAAACGGACCCTCAGATTTGGCTTGCGGAGCTTCTAAGAGAAGCATATTTCATCCGATCCGGCTGAACATTAGTACATGGTTTTGGTATATGATATCTAACAACCATGCAAAAATTAGTCCACATGGGTCCATAATTATATATAGCCCCCATATAAACCGATCCCCAGATTTGCCTTGCGGAGCCTCTAAGAGAAGCAAATTTCATCCCATCCGGTTGGAATTTGGGACATGGTGTTAGTATATGGTCTCTATCAACTACGCAAAAATTGGTCCACATCGGTTCACAATTATATATAGCCCCCATATAAACCGATTCCCAGATTTGGATTGCGGAGCCTCTAAGAGAAGCAAATTTCATCCCATCCGGTTGGAATTTGGGACATGGTGTTAGTATATGGTCTCTATCAACTACGCAAAATTTGGTCCACATCGGTTCACAATTATATATAGCCCCCATATAAACAAAACATAGTGTTAGCATATGGTCTCTAACAACTACGCAAAAATTGGTTCACATCGGTTCATAATTATATATAGCCCCCATATGAACCGATCCCCAGATTTGGATTGCGGAGCCTCTAAGAGAAGCCAATTTCATCCGATACGGCTGAAATTTGGTACGTGGTGTTAGTATATGGTCTCTAACAACCATGCAAAAATTGGTCCATATCGGTCTATAATTATATGTAGCCCCCATTTAAACCGATCCCAAAATTCGAACTCCGGAGCTCTTGGAGGAGCAAAATTCATCCGATATGGTTGAAATTTGGTACGTGGTGAAATTTGGTATATTGCGCTAGTATATGGCCGCTAACAATCATGCCAAAATTGGTCCATATCGGTCTATAGTTATATATTGCCGATACCCAAAAATAATCTACTAAAATTTTATTTCTATAGAAAATTTTGTCAAAATTTTATTACTATAGAAAATTTTGTCAAAATATTATTACTATAGAAAATTTTGTCAAAATGTTATTACTATACAAAATTTTCTCAACATTTTATTTCTATAAACAATTTTTCCAAATTTTATTTCTATAGAAAATGTTGTCAAAATGTTATTACTATACAAAATTTTGTCAAGATTTTATTTCTATAGAAAATTTTGTAAAAGTTTTAATTTTCTATATTTTGTCAAAATTTTATTTCTTTAGAAAATTTTGTCAAACTGAATTATATACGTATTTAATCGGCCTTTTTTGTTTAATATATCGGCAAATGTTACCGCAACCCAAGTAATTCGATTGTGGATGGCAGGCTTTAGTAGAAATTTCTACGCAATCCATGGTGGAGGGTACATAAAATTCGGCTTGGCCGAACTTACGGCCGTATATACTGGTTTTTATTTATTTTTTTTAAAGGTCTAACCTTTACCAAGCAAACAATTTTTTTTTTGTTTAATTTTAATTTTTATAATAAAAGAAATTCTTTCAATTCCAATTTGAATACAACATTTAAATTAGATTATGTTCATACAATAACGCTGATTGATGCTTTTGCAATATTCTCCATTATTCGATTCGATCCCTAGTCCTTGTTACCATGACAAATATGTCATCATTATTATAATTGATTTAAATAAATTTACCACCAACTGTTTATCAATAAATGGGCGTCAAGGTGTTATTGAATGATGACGAATAACCCCTGCCTGTGTTTGTTGCTTCAAAATATTTCTGAATGAATTTTTCGAGTGGATTCTCGCATAGCCCCATCCCACCACCTTCAACAATGTCTTTATTATTAACTCATTCTGTCACAAATTGTCTGTGACAAATGTCCAAATGCCATTGATGGGTCTCTACTTTACCATTGAGTTAAAATAAGGATAATAAATTATTTTTATGTGTGTCACCATTGGTGTGTCATTTGTCATATCTTCCCTTCACTGCGTAGAGATACGGTCATCGTCATCATCACACCCAGCATGCTATCAATTTTTTGTCGCTTTTTGGTTAGCTTAAGAGGAGGTGATTTCCAAAAAAAATAATAATAAAATAAAAAAATCGGCTATACTGGCAGCAATATTTTATGGCCGGAAATGGCACATGGTGTCCAAATTTATGATGGGATTTTGAGAGGACTATTCCTTCCTTAAAGGCCAGTGAATAAGTGTTTTTGCTATTGTGGATTATTAATTTTCTAGAATATCTCTAAATCGACAAAACATAAAATGATTACCAATTCAATAGTTCCAGTTTGATACATTCTCTAAATAGGTTGTATAGGATATCCAGTAGATGGCGTTATCAACATATGGTTAATCCTTTAAGGATCTGAAATTCCTCCAGATTTCCAAATTTAATCAACTCAGACAAAAATGGCTATTTTTATACCCTCCACCATAGCATGGTGGGTATATTAACTTTGTCATTCCGTTTGTAACACATCGAAATATTGCTCTAAGACCCCATAAAGTATATATATTCTGGGTCGTGGTGAAATTCTGAGTCGATCTAAACATGTCCGTCCGTCCGCCTGTTGAAATCACGCTAACTTCAGAACGAAACAAGCTATCGACTTGAAACTTGGCACAAGTAGTTTTTATTGATGTAGGTCAAATGGTATTGCAAATGAGCCATATCGGAACACTTCTACGTATAGCCCCCATATAAACCGACGCTCAGATTTGGCTTGCAGAGTCTCTAAGAGAAGCAAATTTCATTCGATCCGGCTGAAATTTTGTACATGGTGTTAGTATATGGTCTCTATTAACCATGCAAAAGGTGGTGTACATCGGTCCATAATTATATATTGCCCCCATATAAACCGATCCCCAGATTTGGCTTGCAAAGCCTCTAAGAGAAGCAAATTTCATCCGATCCGGCTGAAATTTGGTACATGGTGTGCGTATACGGTCTCTAACAACTACGCCAAAATTAGTCCATATCGATTCATAATTATATGTAGCCCCCATATTAACCGATCCCCAGATTTGACCTCCGGAGCCCGTTGGAAGAGCAAAATTCACCCGCTCCGGTTGAAATTTGGTACGTGGTTTTAGTATATGGTCTCTAACAACCATGCAGAAATTGGTTCACACCGGTCTTAATTATATATAACCCCAAATTTAAACCGATCCCCAGATTTGACCTCCGAAGCTCATCCGAACCGGTTGAAATTGGTACGTGGAGAAATTTCGTACATTGCGCTAGTATATGACCACTAACAACCATGTCAAAATTGGTCCATATCGGTCTATAGTTATACATAGCCGATCCCCATAAATAATCTACCAAAATTTTATTTCTATAGAAAATTTTCTGAAAATTTTATTACTATAAAAAATTTTGTCAAAATTTTATTTCTATAGAAAATGTTGTCAATATTTTATTACTATACAATATTTTTTCCAAATTGTATTTCTATAGAAAATTTTGTCAAAATTTTATTTCTGTAGAAAATGTTGTCAAAGTTTTAATTCTATAGAAAATTTTGTCAAAATTTTATTTTAATTTTGTCAAATTGAATTATATACGTATTTAATCGGCCTTTTTTTTTAATATATACCCCGTACGGCCTAACTTACAATTGAGAAGACGGTGTTAAGAAGTTTTAACTTGCCATCGACAAGTGTTACCACAATCCAAATAATTCGATTGTGGATGACAGTCTTCAGTACAATTTTCTATGCAATCCATGGTGGAGGGTTCATAAGATTCGGCCTGGCCGAACTTACGGCCGTATATACTTGTTATTTACTCAAGAAGGGACTAAGTCACCACTTTGCTTACGATTTCAGACCAATTGAATACAAATTGCTGTTTTTATACCTTCCAGAATTCAGATCGTACTATGCGGTTATACAGGATATCCAATAGATGGCGTGATTAAAACATGGGCAGAGATATAGGATATATAGGAAAAAGGCTAATCTTAAATATGACACAATTTTCTATGGAAATAAAATTTTTACCAAATTTTCTATAGAATAAAATTTTGACAAAATTTTCTATAGAAATAATATTTCGACAAAGTGTCTATAGAAATAAAACTTTGACAAAGTTTTCTGTATTAATAAAATTTTGACAAAATTTTTTATAGAAAAAAATTTTTACAAAATTTTCTATAAAAATAAAATGTTGATAAAATTTTCTATAGAAATAAAATTTTGACAAAATTTTCTATAGAAATTAATTTTGGACAAGATTTTCTAAGAAATAAAATGTTGATAAAATTTTCCATAGAAAGAAAATTTTGACAAAATTTTCTTTAGAAATAAATTTTGGATACGATTTTCTATAGAAATAAAATTTTGACAAAATTTCTATAGGAATAAAAATTTAACAAAATTTTTTATGAAAAAAAAAATTGATAAATTTTCTATAGGAATGAAATTTTAACAAAATTTTTAATAGAAATACAATTTTTACACAAAAAATGTTGACAAAATTTTATATAGGAATAAAATTTTGGAATAAAATTTTTGAAATTGTAACAAATTTTTTTATAGAACTAAAATGCTGACAAAATTGTCTATAATAATAAAGTTTAGACAAAATTTTCGATAGAAATAAAATCTTGGCAACATTTTATATAGAAATAAAATTTTGAGAAAATTTTCTATAGAAATAAAAATTTTGAGAAAATTTTCTATAGAAATAAAAATTTTGACAAAATTTTCATAGAACAAAATTTTGACAAAATTTCTATAGAAATAAAATTTTTATTAGGAATAAAAGTATGAAAACATTTTCGATACAACTAAAATGTTGACAAAATTTTCTATAGAAATTAATTTTCGACAACATTTTTCTATAGATAAAAATTTAAAAAAAAAAAATTCTATACCAATAAAATTTTGAAAAAAATCAACAGAAATGAAATTTTGGCAAAGTTTTCTATAGAACTAAAATTTTGACCAAATTTTCTTTAGAAAATTTAGATCAAATTTTTATAGACATAAAATTTTGGCCAAATTTTCTATAGAAATAAAACTTTAACAAAATTTTTTATAGAAATAAAATTTTGAGAAAATTCTCTATAGAAATAAAATTTTGACAAAATTTTCTATAGAAATAAAATTTTGTCATATTCGTCTTCTGGAAATAATATTTCGACAAAATTTTCTGTTGAAATAAAATCTTATCAACTTCGTTTTATAGAAATGAAATTTTAATGAAATTTTCTATAGAAACAAAATTTTGACAAAATTTTCTATAGAACTAAAATGTTGACAAAATTTTCTATAGAAATAAAATTTTGATAAATTTTTATTTCCATAGAAATAAAATTTTTCTGACGAACTAAAAATTTGACAATATTCTCTAAAGAAATAAAATTTTGTCAATTTCGTTTTATAGAAATGAAATTTTAATGAAATTTTCTATAGAAACAAAATTTTGCCAACATGTTCTACAGAACTAAAATGTTGACAACATTTTCTATAGAAATACAATTTTGATAATTTTTTTCTATAGAAATAAACTTTGATAAAATTTTTCTGAAGAACTAAAAATTTGACAAATTTTTTCTAAATAAATAAAATGTTGACACAATTTCTAAACAAATAAAATGTTGACAAAATTTCTATAGAAAAAAAGTTGACAACATTTTTATTAGCAATAAAATTGTGACAAAATTTTCTATACAAGTAAAATGTTGACAAAATTTTCTATAAAAATAAAGTTTGGACAAAATTTTCTATAGAAATAAAATAACGACAAAGATTATTTATAGAAATAAAATTTTGACATTATTTTCTATGGGAATAAAATTTTCGACAAAATTTTCTATAGGAATAACATTTTGACAAAATTTTCTATGGAAATAAAATTTTGACCAACTTTTGTATAGAAAAAAAAATTTTGACAAAAATTTCTATGACAGTAAAATATTGTCAAAAATGTTTATAGAAATAAAATGTTGACAAAAGGCTCTATAAAAATAAAATTTTTGACAAAGTTTTCTGTAGAAATACAATTTTTGACGAAATTTTCTATAGAAATAAAATTTTGACGAAATTTTCTATAGAAATAAAATTTTTGGAAAAATGTCTATAAATAAATATAATAAATAATTTACAAAATTTTCTATAAAAATTAAATTTTCTATAGAATAAAAATTTTGCATTGAAATAAAATTTAGCAAAATCAATTTTTTTGTTTGGTGGTTTGTTGTTCAAATTTTCTCCAAAGTTTGGCAATCGTGATTCTAAGGCCAAATTACACCATTACCCATAGACACAGTTGTAAAACTTAAAACTCTCCCCACTCTCTACGGAAATGTGAAAATTTTCACAGCCTCCTCCTCCTCCTCCTCCCACCCCGTTGTGTCCTGTGTCATCATAATTTTCCCATTTGATTTCAAATGCGTGCATTTCTCGACACACATTCTCTGACGATGCATGACCAAAATGCACGTTTTGTCCTGCATAAGAAGACCGGAGACTAAGATTTGCATGACCTCGGCAAGTGAATGCAACAATTTATCATCATTTCGACTGAGACTTGTTTTGCTTCTATAATGAATCTCTATGTCTCTCTCGCTCTCACTCTCGTTCCGTGCGAGTCTCTATCACTTATGTCTTTGTGACAAAAGTCATTGTCATCCTTACAGGCTATGCCGGCAGTCAATGACAAAAACGTTTCGTTTGAGCCAGTTTGTCGTTGTCATTGTTTCTTCATTGTGCCATAATTTGCAGCTATGCATGAATTTATGCAAAAGCTCTGGAACTCTCAACTCAGCTCAACTGTCAAGTCATCAGAAATCTTCAAGAAGAGAGAAAGACAAGCAAAAATTATGCTAAAATTGTTATGCCATAGTTTCGGTTATGTAGATTAGGGTGCTACGATAGAAATTCAGTATTTCCAAGAAGCTAACTTTGGAAATCAGTCGGAATCTACACTAAAAAAAAACAGTGGAATGGGATCCAAAGAATTTTACTTTTCTTAATGGTTTTTAGAGATTTGGCTTGTCGATTTTAGATATTTTTGATTTTTTCATTCGCCACCCTATTACACAGATCCATTTCAATTAACATAAACACTACATTTATATACAATTAGTTAGTATTGTGATAAATCTACTCGTAATATTTAAACATTTCAAATCTTTCATAGTCTTTTGACATAGTAGAATAAAACATTTGTCATACAATTTTATGCAATCAAACTGTAAAATTCATAACGATATTGAGAGAAAATAGGAAAATTAAATTCATATTTACTGAAAATTTCTTTAGATTCTTAATTTACACTACATATTATTATAATATTTATCTTATTGAACAAGAAGATTAAGGGATTTGATACCATTAAGCTATTGAAAAGAAAATGCCACATACCAATATTACAAGCCTGACTATACCTAGGTTTCAGTGTTCCTAATTTATTTTTTTGTCCAAGGTTCACATTTTTGGATCGAAGACATTTTTGTTTTGTTGAAAGCTTCTTTAAGTAGCTTTGACAAGAATTTCCCTTGTCATTGAACTAAATATAGAATCGGGCAGCATCTATTGATAAGAGAAAAGTTACCTCTTTAATTGCTATCTGTTGGAATTTTCTATAGAAATAAAATGTAGACAATATTTTTCTACAGAAATAAAATTTTGAAAAAAATTTTCTATAGAAAAAAATATGTGACAAAGTTTTCTGTATATATAAAATTTTGACAAAATTTTCTACAGATATAAAATGTTGAAAAAATTTTCTATAGAAATAAAATTTTGAGGAAATTTTCGATAGAAATTAAATTTCGACAAAATTTTCCATAGAAATGAAATTTCGACAACATTTTTTGTAGATATAAAATTTTGAGAAAAAATTTCTATAGAAGTAAAATTTGAAAAAATTTTCAATAGATATAAAATTTTGACAAAATTTTCTATTGAAAAAAATATAAGACAAAATTTTCTGTACAAAAGGCATTTACGTCTGAGTTTATTTAAAAAGAATTTTATTCCTATGGAGTAAATATGTGGCTCCTTTGAATTTTTGTAAGGCTTCATATGTTTTAGCCCTTTCATATGTAGTTTTAAAGCTACCAAAGGCATTTGCGTCTGAGTTTATTTAAAAAGAATTTTTACATAGGGATATTTGTCAAAATTTTCTACAGAAACAAAATGTTGACAACATTTTCTATAGAAATAAAATTTTGACAAAATCTTCCATAGAAATGGAATTTCGACAAAATTTTCCATAGAAATGAAATTTCGACGAAATTTTTTATAGATATAAAATTTTGACAAAAAATTTCTATAGAAATAAAATTTGACAAAATTTTCCATAGAAATAAAATTTTGACAAAATTTTCTATAGAAAAAAATATATGACAAAATTTCCTGTACCAAAAGCATTTACGTCTGATTATTTAAAAAGAATTTTATCCCTATGGAGTAAATATTTGGCTCCTTTGAATTTTTATAAGCTTTCATATGTTTTAACCCTTTCACATGTAGTTTTAAATTTTAATTATAGTTGGATTTTTCTATGGTTTCACTAAAAATTTAATGTACCAATGAATAGCATGTCTATATAATACGAGTATATATACGTATTTCCGACCAATATTTTAATTTTTTTTATACCCTCCACCATAGAATGGGGGTATATTAACTTTGTCATTCCGTTTGTAACACATCGAAATATTGCTGTAAGACCCCATAAAGTATATATATTCTGGGTCGTGGTGAAATTCTGAGTCGATCTGAGCATGTCCGTCCGTCCGTCTGTTAAAATCACGCTAACTTCCGAACGAAACAAGCTATCGACTTGAAACTTGGCACAAGCCCCAAATTTGGCTTGCGGATCCTCTAAGAGAAGCAAATTTCATCCGATCTGGCTGAAATTTAGTACATGGTGTTGGCATATGGTCTCTAACAACCACGCAAAAATTGGTCCACATCGGTCCATAATTATATATAGCCCCTATATAAACCGATCCCCCGATTTGGCTTGCGGATCCTCTAAGAGAAGCAAATTTCATCCGATCTGGCTGAAATTTGGTACATGGTGTTAGCATTTGGTCTCTAACAACCACGCAAAAATTGGTCCACATCAGTCTATAATTATATATAGCCCCCATATAAACCGATCCCCCGGAGCCTCTTGGAAGACCAAAATTCATCTGATTCAGTTGAAATTTGGTACGTGGTGTTAATATATGGCCTCAAACACCCATCCAAAATTGGTCGAAGTCGGTCCATAATTATATATAGGCCCAATATAAACCGATCCCCAGATTTGACCTCCGGACCCCTTGGAAGAGCAAAATTCATTCGTTTCGGTTGAAATTTGGTACGTGATGTTAGTATATGGTATCCAACAACCATGCAGGAATTGGTTCATATCAGTCCATAATTATATGTAGCTCGCCTATAAACCGATCCCCAGATTTGACCTCCGCTGCCTTTTGGAGAAGCAAAATTCATCCGATCTGGTTGAAATTTAGTACGTGGTGGTAGTATATGATATGTTATTTAACAACCATGCCAAAAGTGGTCCATATAAGTCCATAATCATATATAGCCCCCATATACACCGATCCCGAGATTTGGTTTTGGAGCCTCTTGGAGAAGCAAATTTCGTCCGAGTCAGTTGAAATTTGGTACATTGTGCTAGTATATGGCCGCTAACAACCATTTCTAACTAGGTCCATATCGGTCTATAGTTATATATAGCCCTCAGATAAATCGATTCCCAATCACACAAAAATTGGTCCATATCAAGTTCATAGTTGTATATAGCCCCCATATAAGTGACCCTCATATTTCAATTCTGGCTCTCTACGTACCGTGAAAAAGTCCATATCGATTTATAGACTTACCTATACATACCTTTTGTGTCTAATACATGCCACGTATGGACTAACTCACAATTTAGAAAACGATGTTAAGAAGTTTTAAGATACCACAACCCAAGTAATTCGATTGTGGATGACAGCCTTTCGTAGAAGTTTCTACGCAATCCATGGTGGAGGGTACATAAGATTCGGCCTGGCCGAACTTATATACTTGTTTCCTTTAGTTTCGAAGACACTTTTTTTTGGGTGTAGAAAGTCAAATCTGGAGATCGGTATATGTGGGGGCTATACCACAACGCGGACCGATACACATCACATTCGCCACAAGGTTACGTTAGGTATAGTGGCAGCCCGATATTTCAGGCACATTTAGACTATTCAGTCCATTGTGATACTATGTTACAGTGGTGAACTTCCCTCTTATCACTGAATACTGCCAGATTCCAAGTTAAGCTCAATGACAAGGGATCTCCTTTTTATAGCCGAGTCCGAACGGCGTTCCATATTGCAGTGAAAACACTTAAAGAAACTTTGAAGCTCTCAGAAATGTCACCAGCATTACTGAGGTGGGATAATCCACCGCTGAAAAACTATTTGATCGAAACTGGGTTAGAACCCACGACTCTGTGTATGCAAGGCGGGCATGTTAATCATTGCACCACGGTGGCTCCCACATTCGCCACAATCTTTTGAATTTTGAATTTCAGCCAATTCGGCTAAAAAATTGGGGTGCCTAGAAGCTCAAGAAATCAAATCGGGAGATCGCCCTATATGAGGGCTATACCAAAACCTGGACTGATATACACCATATCCGGCACACCAATTTATGGACCTAAAATATCGCTAGATTTCCAATTTCAGGCAAGTTGAATGAAAATTACGGTGTCTAGATACTCAGGACCCCAAATCGGGGGATCGGTTTATATGGGAGCTAAATCAAAACCTGGGCCGATATAGCCCATCATCGAACATGCAGACAAAAGACCTATCTGTGCCAAATTTCAAGACGATAGTGTCATTACCCAACAAACAAAGTTTGGATGTTCTTCTAAAGGCACAAGTTTAAAAGCAGTTCCAAAAATGTCCTCCCAAAGATATTTTTTATTCTAATTTTCAATTAAATTTTTTATAACTTACTTTTTTTCGTATTTTTAATGAAAAATTTTAAAAAATTTAAAATTTAAAAATTTAAAATTTAAAAATTTAAAATTTTAATTTATAAGTTAGTGCATATGTTTGTAACACCCAGAAGGAGACGAGATAGACACATGGTGTCTTTGGCAATAATGCCCAGGGTGAGTCCCTGAGTCGATATAACCATGTCCGTCTGTCCGTCCGTCCGTCTGTCTGTGAACACATTTTTGTGATCAAAGTCTAGGTCGCAATTTAAGTCCAATCCCCTTCAAATTTGGCACATGTTCCTAATTTGGGTCAGAATAGAACCCTATTAATTTTGGAAGAAATCGGTTCAGATTTAGATATAGCCCCCATATATATCTTTCGCCCGATATGCACTAATATGGACCCAGCAGTCATAGTTTTATACCGATTTGCTTGAAATTTTGTACAAACATAACACTTAGTCGTATAGTCAAGTGTGCAAAATTTGATTGAAATCGGTTCAGATTTAGATATAGCTCCCATATATATCTTTCGCCCGATATGGACTTATATGGCCCCAGAAGCCAGAAATTTGGCCGAATTTGGTTGAAATTTTGCACTAGGAGTACAATTAGTATTATAGTCAAGTGTGCAAAATTTGAATGAAATCGGTTCAGATTTAGATATAGCTCCCATATATATCTTTCGCCCGATATGGACTAATAACATTTTGCACAGGGAGTAGATTTAGCATTGTAGCTATGCGTGCCAAATTTGGTTGAAATCGATTCAGATTTAGGTATAGCTCCCATATATATCTTTCGCCCGATATGCACTTATATGGACCCAGAAGCCAGAGTTTTATCCCGATTAGCTTGAAATTTTGCACAAGGAGTACAATTGGTAGTATAGTCATGTGTGCTAAATTTGATCGAAATCGGTTCAGATTTAGATATAGCTTCCATATATATTTTTCGCCCGATATGGACTTATATGGCCCCAGAAGCCAGAGTTTTGGCCCAATTTGGTTGAAATTTTGCACTAGGAGTACAATTAGTAATATAGTCATGTGTGCCAAATTTGATTTAAATCGGTTCAGATTTAGATATAGCTCCCATATATATGTTTTTCTAATTTCGACAAATATAGTCAAAATACCAACATTTTCCTTGTTAAATCGCCACTGCTTAGTCGAAAAGTTGTAAAAATGACGCTTATTTTCCTAAACTTCTAATACATATATATCGAGCGATAAATCATAAATAAACTTTTGCGAAGTTTCCTTAAAATTGCTTTAGATTTAAATGTTTCCCAATTTTTTTTACAAAAATTGTGTTCCACCCTAGTGCATTAGCCAACATAAATTTTGAGTCTATAGATTTTGTAAAAGTCTATCAAATTCTGTCCAAATCGAGTTATATTTAAATGTATATATTTGGGACAAACCTTTATATATAACACCCAACACATTTGACGGATGTGATATGGTAACGAAAATTTAGATCTACAAAGTGGTGCAGGGTATAATATAGTCGGCCCCGCCCGACTTTAGACTTTCCTTACTTGTTTTATTTAAAATAGGTTAAAAACACAATAAGAATTAATAAAATGGTACAAATTATTAATTTTTTTTTTCGTAAAAATGCTAAATTCATTCCAGAATAATTTGGAATTTTTGAGAATGTTTGACGCCAAAGGCTTCAGACAGGAATATATAGTCGAAAATCGATATTTCGCTGTGTTACAAACGGAACGGCAAACTAATTAGACCCCCATCACAATTCTATTGGCAGTGGGTATAAAAACATACAATAAAGATTTAATAAAATCGTGCCTCCACTCCCAACGTAAGTAACTTCATATCTTTTAATTGAAAACACAATATAATTGGCATAGAATGTAATTCTTTTATATTCCCCCGCAAAATTCATTTGATAATTAGACCAAATCCTATTAAATTTAATTCACTAAACGACAAATATAAATTGAGAAAATAAATTATTTGGAATTTTTCATGACTACGCTTTAAAATTGTGGAAACTACAATCAGCTAAATTACCCGCCATAATAGATGAGAGTGAATTTGAGCACGATTGTATATATGAGTATGTGTGTATGTAAACTAAGGAGTCTCTCAATTCTAGATGACAAAGGAATAACGGCCAACATCAATATTCCCGAACATGCTGAATGATACCACATCAGGGATGGAAAATGCAAAACTATAGTACTTTTTCAATACTTTTTCAGTACCGCAATACCCCCGCGAATGATTTAGTACCTTTTGTGTAGACATTTTTGAGTCGATATTATATTTATGGTACAATAGTTTTGACAAAATATTTTAATATATTGAGCAAGTCGTTAACAAACTTATTTGCTAATAGTATTTTAAAAATTTAGCAAACGAGACAAGTTCATACGGGAAGAAAATTTCGATTTTGACTATGGTTTTAGTCAAAAACAAGATTTTATTAAATTTCAAGAATGTCGAGAAAAAGCATGTGATTCTATTACGCTTCCACACGAACACTTTCTACATAAGAAGTTATCGTTATAGAAAATTTTGTCAACACTTTATTTCTATCGAAAATTTTGTTAACATTTTATTTCTATAGAAAATTTTGTCAAAAATTTATTTCTATAGAAAATTTCATCAAAATTTTATTTCTATAGAAAATTTTATCAAAATTTTATTTCTATAGAAAATTTTGTCAAAATTTTATTTCTATTATTATATGTCAACATTTTATTTATATAGACAATTTTGTCAAAATTTTATTTTACGTCAAAACTTTATTTCTTTAGAAAAATTTGTCAAAATTTTATTTTTATTTTTATTTTATTTATTTTTATTTTATCGAAATTCTATTTCTATAGAAAATTTTGTCAAAATTTTATTTGTGATAAAAATTTTGTAAAAATTTTATTTATGATGAAATTTTTGTCAAAATTATCTATTTCTATGCAAAATTTTGTCAAAATTTTATTTTCATAGAAAATGTTGTCACAATTTAGTTTCTATAGAAAATTTTGTCAAAATTTAATTTTAAGCAATTTTTGTCAAAATTTTATTTTGGTAGAAATTTTTTTCAAAATTTTAGTTCTATAGAAAATTCTGTAAAAATTGTGTTTCTAGAGAAATTTTTGTCAAAATTTTATTACTATAGAAATTTTTGTCAAAATTTAATTTCTATAGAAAATTTTGTTAAAATTTATTTTATAAGGAAAATTTTGTTAAAATTTAAGTTTTATAGAAAACTTTGACAATTTTTTGTTCAGTAGAAAGTTTTAACAAAATTTTATTTCTATATAAAATTTTGTCAAAATGTTATTTTAAATTTTGTCAACATTTTATTTCTATAGAAAATTTTGTCAAAATTTTATTTTATTTATATAGAAAATTTTGTTAAAATTTTATTTTACATCAAAACTTTTTTTCTATAGAAAAATTTGTCAAAATTTTATTTCTATAGAAAAATTTGTCAAAATTTTATTTCTATAGAAAATTTTGTCAAAATTTTATTTTTAAAAATTTTTGTCAAAATTTAATTTTTTAGAAAATTTTGTCAAAATTTTATTTGTGATAAAAATTTTTTCAAAATTTTATTTGTGATATAAATTTTATCAAAATTTTATTTATATAGAACATTTTGCCAACATTTTATTTTTGGAAAATTTTGTTAAAATTTTATTTCTATAGAAAATGTTGTCAAAATTGTATTTTAAGAAAATTTTGTCAAAATTTTATATCTATTTCTATAGACAATTTTGTCAAAATTTTATTTATGATGAAAATTTGGTCAGCATTTTATTTCTATAGAAAATTTTGTCAAAATTTTATATCTATAGAAAATTTTGTCAAAATTTTATTTCATTCGTTTTGTTTTTTATACCCTCCACCATAGGATGGGGGGTATATTAACTTTGTCATTCCGTTTGTAACACATCAAAATATTGCCCTAAGACCCCATAAAGTTTATATATTCTGAGTCGTGGTGAAATTCTAGGTCGATCTGAGCATGTCCGTACGTCCGTCCGTCTGTCGAAATCACGCTAACTTCCGAACGAAACAAGCTATCGACTTGAAACTTGGCACAAGTAGTTGTTATTGATGTAGGTCGGATGGTATTGCAAATGGGCCATATCGGTCCACTTTTACGTACACCCCCATATAAACGGACCCCAAATTTGGCTTGCGAGGCCTCTAAGAGAAGCAAATTTCATCCGATCCGGCTGAAATTTGGTACATGGTGTTAGTATATGGTCTCTAACAACCACGCAAAAATTGGTCCACATCGGTCCATAATTATATATAGCCCCAATATAAACCGATCCCCCGATTTGGCTTGCAGAGCCTCTAAGAGAAACAAATTTCATCCGATCCGGCTGAAATTTGGTACATGATGTTAGTATATGGTCTCTAATGACCATGCAAAAATTGGTCCATATCGGTCCATAATTATATATAGCCCCCATATAAACCGATCACCAAATTTGACCTCCGGAGCCTCTTGGAAGACCAAAATTCATCTGATTCAGTTGAAATTTTGTCAAAATGTTATTTTTATAAAAAATTTTGTCAACATTTTATTTCTATAGAAAATTTTGTCAAAATTTTCTTTATATCGAAAATTTTGTAAAAAAAATTATTTTATATAGAAAATTATGTCAAAATTTTATTTCTATAGAAAACTTTGTCAAAAATTTTATTTCTATAAAAAACTTTGTCAAAAATTTTATTTCTATAGAAAGGTTTAACAAAATTGTATTTCTATAGAAAATTTTGTCAACATTTTATTTCTATAGAAAATTTTGTCAAAATTTTATCTATGATAAAAATTTTATCAAAATTTTATTTATGATAAAAATTTTGTCAAAATTTTATTTATGATAAAAATTTTGTCAACATTTTATTTATGATAAAAATTTTGTCAACATTTTATTTATGATAAAAATTTTGTCAAAATTTTATATTTCTATAGAAATTTTGGTCAAAATTTTATTTCTCTAGAATATGTTGTCAAAATTTTATTTTTAGAAAATTTTGTCAACATTTTATTAGATATGTAGATCTGTAGAAAATTTTTTCAAATTTTTATTTCTATAGAAAATTTTGTCAAAATATATTTTTATAGAAAATGTTGTTAAAATTTTATTTCTATAGAAAATATTTTACATCAAAACTTTTTTTCTATAGAAAAATTTGTCAAAATTTTATTTCTATAGAAAAATTTGTCAAAATTTTATTTCTATAGAAAATTTTGTCAAAATTTTATTTTTAAAAATTTTTGTCAAAATTTAATTTTTTAGAAAATTTTGTCAAAATTTTATTTGTGATTAAAATTTTGTCAAAATCCATTTGTTTTGTTTTGTTATTGTTGGTTTTGTTCTTTAAGCATTGTTGTTGTTTTTTATTTCAGCTTAAAACCATACATTGACTAAACTACAAGAGTAGCTTAACCAACAGAGGAAAAAAAAAATTTTTATATTTCTATAGAAGTTTTGGTCAAAATTTTATTTCTCTAGAATATGTTGTCAAAATTTTATTTTTAGAAAATTTTGTCAACATTTTATTAGATATGTAGATCTGTAGAAAATTTTGTCAAATTTTTATTTCTATAGAAAATTTTGTCAAAATTTTATTTTCATAGAAAATGTTTCCAAATTTTATGTCTATAGAAAATTTTGTCAAAATTTATATTTAAGCAATTTTTGTCAAAATTTTATTTCGGTAGAAAATTTTTTCAAAATTTTATTTCTGATGGAAAATTTTTTATTTATATTGAAAATTTTGTCAAAATTTTATTTTTATAGAAAATTCTGTAAAAATTTTATTTCTAGAGAAATTTGTTTTCAAGATTTTATTTCTTTAGAAAATTTTGTAAAAATTTTATTTCTTGAGAAAATTTTTTTAAAATTTTATTTCTATAGTAAACTTTATCAAAATTTTATTTCTACAGAACATTTTGTGAAAATTTATTTTATAAGGAAAATTTTGTTAAAATTTTATTTCTATAGAAAACTTTGGCAATTTTTGTTCAGTAGAAAGTTTTAACAAAATTTTATTTCTATATAAAATTTTGTCAAAATGTTATTTTTTTGTTAAAATTTTATATCTATAGAAAACTTTGGCAATTTTTGTTCAGTAGAAAGTTTTAACAAAATTTTATTTCTATATAAAATGTTGTCAAAATGTTATTTTTATAAAAAATTTTGTCAACATTTTATTTCTATATAAAATTTTGTCAAAATTTTATTTCTATAGAAAACTTTGTCAAATTTTTTTTTCTATAGAAAGTTTTAACAAAATTTTATTCCTATAGAAAATTTTGTCAAAATTTTTTTTCTATAGAAAGTTTTAACAAAATTTTATTCCTATAGAAAATTTTGTCAAAATTTTATTTCTATAGAAAATTTTGTCAAAATGTTATTTTTATAAAAAAATTTGTCAGCATATTCTTTATATAGAAAATTTTGTAAAAAATTATTTTATATGGAAATTTTTGTCAAAATTTTATTTCTATAGAAAACTTTGTCAAAAACTTTATTTCTATAGAAAGTTTTAACAAAATTGTATTTCTATAGAAAATTTTGTCAAAATTTAATTTATGTTGAAAATTTTTTCCAAATTTTATTTCTATAGAAATTTTTGTTAATTTTTTTTCAAAATTTTATTTCTATAGGAAATTTTGAGGAGTTGGAAAACAAACATTTTTATTTTCTTTAAGATTCAGTCTAAAAGAGCTCTTGTCAATAATCTTTCAATGTTTTTTTTTTTTTTTTTGAAATTTAGTGAAAAGTATTTTTTCGCTTAAAAGAATACCTTTGGTGTACTTTCTTAAAAATTTTATTTTCCATCCCTGATCCACATGTAGATTTCTCATGTGTGTAACCCAGGCAAAACAATTGCGTATGTTAAATATACACATTGCGACATATTGAAAGAAATACGTCAAGTTTATATTGACCAAATTTTGAGAGTATCACCCTTTATTAGATATGTAGATCTGTAGAAAATTTTGTTAAATTTTTATTTCTATAGAAAATTTTGTCAAAATTTATTTTTATAGAAAATTTTGTCAAAATTTAATTTTAAGCAATTTTTGTCAAAATTTTATTTCGGTAGAAAATTTTGTCAAAACTTTATTTCTGATAGAAAAACTTTTATTTATATTGAAAATTTTGTCAAAATTTTATTTTTGTAGAAAGTTCTGTAAAAAATTTATTTCTAGAGAAATTTTTGTCAAAATTTTATTTCTATAGAAAACTTTGTCAACATTTTTTTCTATAGAAAGTTATAACAAAATTTTATTTCTATAGAAAATTTTGTCAAAATGTTATTTTTATAAAAAATTTTGTCAACATTTTATTTCTATAAAAAATTTTGTGAAATTTTTTTTTATATAGAAAATTTTGTAAAAAATTATTTTATATGGAAAATTTTGTCAAAATTTTATTTCTATAGAAAACTTTGTCAAAAATTTTATTTCTATAGAAAGTTTTAACAAAATTGTATTTCTATAGAAAATTTTGTCAAAATTTTATTTATGTTGAAAATTTTTTCCAAATTTTATTTCTATAGAATTTTTTTTTCATTTTTTTTTCAAAATTTTATTTCTATAGAAAATTTTGAGGAGTTGGAAAACAAAAAATATTATTTTCTTTAAAATTCAGTCTTGACAATAATCTTTCAATATTTTTTTTTTGAAATTTAGTGAAAAGTATTTTTTCGCTTAAAAAAAAATACCTTTTGTGTACTTTCTTAAAAATTTTATTTTCCATCCCTGATCCACATATAGATTTCTCATGTGTGTAACCCAGGCAAAACAATGGCGTATGTTAAATATACACATTGCGACATACATGTGTAGATGGAGAAATACACTCACACTTAGCCATTTGGCGTCAGAGAGAATGGCTGTGATTGTTGAAACGTGACTCAATTTACATCATTTTTCTCACTTAAGTCTCATGCAAAGGATCATACCAACCATGCATACACACACACACACATACACGAAATCTCTCTATAGACACTCACACACACAAATGCATATTGTAGATGAATGTTTGTCTGTTTGAGGATTATTTAAGAAACAGATTTTTTTTCGTCTTCTAGCTTTAGCATCTTGTCTCTAACAAATGTCCTTCTTATTTTTATTACAAAGGCGTACGAGTATAAAATTGTTGGTCATTTATTATACATCCTTGCATTCTTACAATCTAACACTTTTTATGGTCTATTCTTGCTTCATATATGTGTATATGTGTGTGTGTGTGTTTATGTTTTTATATATTTCATTTGAATTCTACGAATGGTTGGAGGTTTAGAATATGACCATATGTTCTATAGATCTCTAAACCTTTTGGCCTTGGTACGAGGTCACACAGGCCATTCTCATTTATCAATTTCTAACTTTGGACCGTATCAATATGGGTGGTTGTCGGAATTCTTTATTCTTTGGCGATTTATGAGTTGTTTGGACTAAACCAATTTCCCATTTGAATGGAGCACATAATTTCCTATGGATGGAATATATTGGGTTACAAAACAAAATATATTTTTACGACACTTGCTGGATAACAAATTGATTTGGATCTAATGTAAGTTGCAAATGGATGTTTCGTAGACGTGCAAATGAATCTTACAATAAATATGACTATGATGAGTAACAGTATAGTACAACCCAATTAACTCATATAATAATTCTACTTAACCTTAGGCATGTGTTAGAGATTAGTTCTAAAGGCTCACAATAAGCTTAAGTTAAAACAAGTAAGGAAAGTCTAAAGTCGGTCGGGGCCGTCTATATTATACCCTGCACCACTTTGTAGATCTAAATTTTCGATACCATATCACATCCGTCAAATGTGTTGGGGGCTATATATAAAGGTTTGTCCCAAATACATACATTTAAATATCACTCGATCTGGACAGAATTTGATAGACTTCTACAAAATCTATAGACTCAAAATTTAAGTCGGCTAATGCACTAGGGTGGAACACAATAAAAAAATATGGAAAACATTTAAATCTGAAGCAATTTTAAGGAAACTTCGCAAAAGTTTATTTATGTTTTATCGCTCGATATATATGTATTAGATGTTCAGGAAAATTAGAGTCATTTGGACAACTTTTCGACAAAGCAGTGGCGATTTTACAAGGATAATGTTAGTATTTTGACCATTTTTGTCGAAATCAGAAAAACATATATATGGGAGCTATATCTAAATCTGAACCGATTTCAACCAAATTTGGCACGCATAGCTACAATGCTAATTCTACTTCCTGTGCAAAATTTCAACTAAATCGGAGCAAAAAATTGGCCTCTGTTGTCATATGAGTGTAAATCCGGCGAAAGCTATGTATTGGAGCTATATCTAAATCTGAACCGATTTCAACCAAATTTGGCACGCATAGCTACAATGCTAAATCTACTCCCTGTGCAAAATTTTAACCAAATTGGGCCAAAACTCTGGCTATTAGAACCATATTAGTCCATATCGGGCGAAAGATATATATGAGAGCTATATCTAAATCTGAACCAATTTCAATCAAATTTTCCACACTTGACTATACGACTAAGTGTTATGTTTGTACAAAATTTCAAGCAAATCGGTATAAAACTCTGGCTGCTGGGTCCATATTAGTGCATATCGGGCGAAAGGTATATATGAGAGCTGTATCTAAATCTGAACCGATTTCTTCCAAAATCAATAGGGTTCTATTCTGACCCAAATCAGGAACATGTGCCACATTTGAAGGCGACTGGACTTAAATTGCGACCTAGACTTTGATCACAAAATGTAGTCACAGACAGACGGACGGACGGACGCACAGACGGACATGGTTATATCGACTCAGGGACCCACCCTGAGCATTATTGCCAAAGACACCATGTGTCTATCTCGTCTCCTTCTGGGTGTTACAAACATATGCACTAGCTTATAATACCCTGTTCCACAGTGTGGCGCAGGGTATAACAAGTATATAAGGCCGTAAGTTCGGCCAGGCCACGGATTGCATAGAAACTTGTACTAGAGACTGTCATCCACAATCGAAGTACTTGGGTTGCGGTAACACTTGCCGATGGCAAGGTATCTTAAAACTTCTTAACACCGTGTTCTCAATTGTAAGTTAGACCACACGGGGTATATATTAAACAAAACAAGTATATACAGCACTAAGTTCGGCCGGACCGAATCTTAAATACCCACCACCATGAACCAAATATTAGGGTTTCCTTTGAAATTTCAGGAGGGCTTAAGGACATTTCCCGAAGATAAATTTAAAAATTTCACCTATGAGGACTATATCAGATTCTGGATTTATAAGATCCATTTTTGTTTGAGTATTAGAGGAATCATTAACATCTCTTGTAAGTGTGCAAGAAAATCTGTAGAAGTAAAATCTGGAAATTTTACATTGAGTTTTAAGCAATTTTCATGATCAGTGCGCCTTCTATACCCTCTAGAAGTGAAGTCGGTCTATATGGAGGCATTACCAAAAGGACCGATAAAAACTTAATCCGATACACGTTTTTGTGAGCTTAAAATACCAGAATATTTACAATTTCAAGCAAATCGGATAAAAACTACGGTTTCTAGAAACCCAAAGAGTTAAATCGGGAGATCGTTCTTATGGGGGCTATACTAAAATATGGACCCTTATTCACCGTTTTCGGCACACCTCTTTATGGCCCGAAAATACCTCTAGATTTCCAATTTCAGGCAAATTGGATAAAAACTCCGGATTCTAGAAGCCCAAGAAGTAAAATCGGGATATCGGTCTATATGGGGGATATATCACAACATGGACCGATACTCACCATTTGTAGCAAACCTCTTTATGGTCCTAAAATACCTATAAATTTCCAATTTCAGGCAAATTGTATATAAACTACGGATTCTATAAACCCAAGATGTAAAATCGGAAGATCGGTCTATATGGGGGCTATACCAAAACATGGAACGATACGGACCATTTTCGGCACACCTTTTGATGGTCCTCAAGTACCTCTAGATTTTCAATTTCAGGCAAAGTGGATAAAAACTACGGTTTCTATAAGCTCAATACCCCAAATCGGAAGGTCGGTTTATACAGGGTCCATACCAAAACATGGACCGATACTCACCATTTTTGGCACACCTCTTTATGGTTCTAAAATACCTCTAGACGTCCAATTTCAGTTAAATTGGATAAAAACTACGGATTCTAGAAGCCCAAGAAGAAAAATCGGGAGATCAGTCTATATGGGGGCTATACCAAAACATAGACCGATACACACCATTTTTGGCACACCTCTTTATGGTCATAAAATACCTCTGGATTTCAAATTTCATGCAAATTGGATAAAAACTACCGTTTCTATAAGCCCAAGACAACAAATCAGGAGGTAGGTTTATATGGGGACTATATCAAAACATGGACCGATATAGCCCATCTTCGAACTTGGAACAAAAGACGAGTTTGTGCAAAATTTCAGCACGATTGCTTCATTATTGAAGACTGTAGCGTGATTACAACAGACAGTCGGACATGCTTATATCGTCTTAGAATTTCCCCCTGATCAAGAATATATACACTTTATATAGGCGGAAATCGATATTTCCATGTGTTACAAACGGAATGACAAACTTATTATTTGAACGATTTTTTGCTTTGTAGTCAAGATACAAAAAGACAACAAATTTAAAGACAATTTCATTAATTTTAAAAAATTTTTCTGAATTATTAAAGTCACGTTGACCTTATCCCAAACATGTTTTCTTTCATGTTATGATACCCATTTTTAAGTGAAATCACTTAATTATAAGGACAATACGGCTTCTTTGAAAAGTTTATCGACTTTTGGTCAAGGAAAAAAACTTTATATTAGAGAAATGCGTCTTCTATGCTAAGCAAAATTTGCATTCGTATTTTAAAGACATGAAATCTTTGACCTCACGACAATATTTTTTTTCAGTGTACTTGTACTTACTTTTAGTTCATTTGTTTTCTTCTATGAGAGGGTGTACATTTTCTTTAACGGCAGTTAAAAAGTACACCGGGGAATTAAATGTTCCTGGTTTTAACAACGCCTTTTGTAGTAAAATTTAATTTAATATTCGCACGAATTAGTTCATTCTTCCTATAAAAAAGTTTATTTTTTTCGGTGTATATAGAATTTTCCCATCGGAAATACCAAAAATACCCATACGTATTCGTTAAATCTTATTCAATTACTAAGATTTCTATCTAAATGACAAATAACAACACAACACATCCCATGTGACCGAATGACTCATAAGCCATCAATCAACACCATTGTAAGGTAGCAACCGGCCTGCAAAAGGCCACATATATCTTGGCTATATATTTGTGGTGAGTCTTGTTCTCTTAGGACAAACAAAAACTGGTGTTAATCTTATTAAAATTGACCATGTTTCAAGTTTCAAGGATTTTCTTTCAATTTGTAGTGGATTTACTAATGCTGTAGGAGCTTAATGATCCTAGATTATTGGAGTGTGATAATAAGAAAATAGCATTTTATGGGGGCGGGGCTATAAATATTCATCAATGTAAATGACTTTTAGATATGCTTATGACTTTTAGATATGCTTATCAGGCTTAAGAGAATGTTTATGTGCGTTTGTAATGGTTACATATAAAAGTTTTTCAGGTGAAATCTTGAATGCTAGGAAAATTTCACACAAACTTACACACCCGATATTTAATGCCCCAAAAATTTAAGCATAGTTTCATTATCACAGATTTGAGTTAAGGTAAGAGGGATGGCAATTGATATAGTATCGTATCAATAAGAAAGTCCCAAAAAGAATAGCGATGTTGTACAACCGCAAAATTTTGACAAAATTCCCGATAGAAATAAATTTTTAACAAAATTGTCTACAGAAATAAAATTTTGAGAAAATTTTCTTTAGAAATAAAATTTTGAGAAAATTTTCTTTAGAAATAAATTTTTGAGAAAATTTTCTTTAGAAATAAAATTTTGACAAAATTTTCTATAGAAATAAATTTTTGAAAAATTTTTCTTTAGAAATTAATTTTTGACAAAATTTTCTATAGAAATAAATTTTTGACAAAATTTTCTATAGAAATAAAATTTTGACAAAATTTTCTATAGAATTAAATCTTTAACAAAATTTTCTATAGAAATAAAATTTTGACAAAATTTTCTATAGAAATAACATTTTGACGGATTTTCATAGGAAATAAAATTTTGACAAAATTTTTCAAAGAAATAAAATGTTTACACAATTTATATAGAAATAACATTTTTACACAATTTCTATAGAAATAACATTTTTACAAAATTTCTATAGAAATAAAATTCTCATATAACAATTTAACAAAATTTTCTATAGAATTATAATTTTGACTACATTTTTTAAAGAATTAAAATTTTGACAAAATTTTCTATAGAACTTAAATTATGACAAAATTTTCTGTAGAAATAAAATTTTGACAAAATTTTTTATAGAAATAAAATTTTGACAAAATTTTTTATAGAAATAAAATGTTGACAAAATTTTTTATAGAATTAAAATTTTGACAAATTTTCTATAGATAAAACATTTTGACAAAATTTTCTATAGAAATAAAATTTTGACAAAATTGTCTATAGAATTAAATCTTTAACAAAATTTTCTATAGAAATAAAATTTTGACAAAATTTTCTATAGAAATAACATTTTGACGGATTTTCATTTTACAAAATTTATATAGAAATAACATTTTTACACAATTTCTATAGAAATAACATTTTTACAAAATTTCTATAGAAATAAATTTCTGATATAACATTTTAACAAAATTTTCTATAGAATTATAATTTTGACTAAATTTTTTAAAGAATTAAAATTTTGACAAAATTTTCGATAGAAATAAATTTGACAGCATTCTCCATTTAAAATTAAATGTTATGAACATTTTCTATAGAAATAAAATTTTGACAAAATTTTCTATAGAACTTAAATTATGACAAAATTTTCTGTAGAAATAAAATTTTGACAAAATTTTCTATAGAACTTAAATTATGACAAAATTTTCTGTAGAAATAAAATTTTGACAAAATTTTTTATAGAAATAAAATTTTGACAAATTTTCTATAGATATAACATTTTGACAAAATTTTCGATAGAAATAAATTTGACAGCATTCCCCATTGAAAAAAAGTTTGACAGAATTTTCTATAAAAATAAAATTTTTACAAAATTTTCTATGGATATAAAATTTTAACAAAATTTTTTATAGAATTAAAATTTTAACAAAATTTTCTATAAAACTAAAATTATGACAAAATTTTCTGTAGAAATAAAATTTTGACAAAATGTTTATATAAATAAATAAAATTCTATATAGAAATAAAATTTTGAATTTTTTTGGCAAAATTTCTATAGAAATAAAACTTTAACAAAATTTTCTATAGAATAAATTCGAAACACACATAAGCCGTCTATCATACAAAACCTTTTTTCGGAAGGTTCAAGTGTGGTTCATTGTTAGGTTTAATGAACTGCCTGAATTTATTCTGATAATTTGTTGATAGTTGTGCTGCAAGTAGAGGATGCTGATGAGGAATGTGGTAATTCTGAAACGTGCGTCAATCCAACCATATTGCAGTCTATAGGGCTTTGCCCAAATAAATTTGACAAACATTCTTTTCCTCTGTTGGTTAAGCTACACTTGTAGTTTAGTCAATGTATGGTTTAAAGCTGAAATAAAATTTTGACAAAATTTTCTATAGAAAAAAAGTTTGACATAATCTTCTATAAAAATAAAAGTTTGACATAATTTTCTATAGAAATAAAATTTTTACAAAATTTTCGATAGAAATAAAGTTATAACACAATTTTCTATAGAATTAAAATTTTGACAAAATTTTCGACAGAAATAAATTTGACAGCATTCTTCATTGAAATTAAATTTTGAGAAAATTTTCTATACCCTGCGCCACAGTGTGGCGCGGAATTTTGTGTAGAAATATAATTTTAACAGAATTTTCTATTGAAACAAAAAATTGACAAAACTTTCAAACATATTGAAAAATTTTAAAAAGAATAAAATTTTGACAGAATTTTCTATAGAAATAAAATTTTGCCACAATTTGTTTAAGAAATAAAATTTTGACACAATTTTCTACAGAAACAAAATTTTTACAAAATTTTCTATAGAAACAAATTTTTAAAACAGTTTGTTTCTATAGAAATGAAATTTTGACAAAATTTTCTATAGAACTAAAAGTATGACAAAATAGGGCTTTGCCCAAATAAATTTTACAAACATTATTTTCTTCTGTTGGTTAAGCTACATTTGTAGTTTAGTCAATGCATGGTTTTAAGCTGAAATCAAAAACAACAACAACAATGATTTAAGAACAAAACCAACAATAATAAAAAAAAACGAATGAAAGAAATAAAATTTTGACAAAATTTTTATATAAATAAATAAATAAAATTCTACATACAAAATGTTTTTTCTGATTCAATCACGAAATTAATTGATCCAATTAATTTTTTAATTGAAGTGTCTTCAATAACAGAAATAATAGTATCAATTAAAAAATTAATTGAAGGTCAATTAAAAAAATAATTGATCCAATTAAAAAATTAATTGATACTATTAATTTTTGTAATTGATGTTTGTTTCAATCAAAAAATTTGTTGAATCAATTAAATTTTTTTAAATTTAATTGGAAAAATTTTCGTGATTTCTGTTTGTATAGAACTAAAATTTTGACAAAATTTTATATAGAAATAAAATTTTGACAAAATTTTCTATAGAAATAAAATTTTAACAAAATTTTCTATAGAACTAAAATTATGACAAAATTTTCTATAGAAATTAAATTTTGACAAAATTTTTTATCGAATTAAAATTTTGACAAAATTTTGTATAGATATAAAATTTTGACAGCATTCTCCATTGAAATAAAATTTTCAGAAAATTTTCTATAGAAATAAAATTTTGACAAAATTTTCTGTAGAAATAAAATTTTCTATAGAAAAAAAAATTTGACAAAATTTTCTATAGAAATACAATTTTCCATAGAAATAAAAATTTTAAAAATTTTCCATAGAAATAAAATATGACTGAATTTTCTATAGAAATTTTTGCAGAATTTTGAATAGAAATATAATTTTAACAGAATTTTCTATAGAAACAAAATATTGATATAGCTTTCTATTGAAAAATTTTAAAAACAATAAAATTTTGACAGAATTTTCTACAGAAATCAAATTATGAAAAAATTTGTAGAAGAAATAAAATTTTGACAACAATTTCTATAGAAACAAAATTTTCTAAAGAAATGAAATTTTGACAAAATTTTCTATAGAAATAAAATTTTGAAAAAATTTTTATATAAATAAAATTTTGACAAAATTTTTATATAAATAAAATTTTGACAAAATGTTTTTTATAAATAAATAAATAAAATTATATATAGAAATAAAATTTTGAAAATTTTCTACAGAAATAAAATTTTGACAAACTTTTCTATAGAAATAATATTTTGACAAAATTTTCTACAGAAACAAAATTTTGACAAATTTTTCTATAGAAACAAAATTTTGACACAATTTTCTACAGAAATAAAGTTTTGACAAAATTTTTATATAAATAAGTATGTTGACCAAATTTTGTATAGAATTAAAATTTTGACAAAATTTTCTATAGAATTAAAATTTTGACAAAATTTTGTATAGAAAAAAATTTTGACAAAATTTTCTATAGAAATAAAATTTTTGACAAAATTTTCTATAGAAATAAAATTTTGATAAAATTGTCGATAGAAACAAAATTTTCTATAGAAATAAAATGTTGACAAAATATCAAGGAATAATTTATTTGCCTAAAAATAATCTTATCACCAATCCCCACTTTTTCTCTGATATAATGGCAGTTATAGTAAAATAATGTCACCATATTATTTACGGCCAGAAGCCTAAACCAAAGAAGCCTATATACTCTATATCAATATTTTGTTTCTATTGAAACAAAATATTGATATAGCTTTCTATTGAAAAATTTTAAAAACAATAAAATTTTAACAGAATTTTCTACAGAAATAAAATTATGAAAAAATTTGTAGAAGAAATAAAATTTTGACAAAATTTTCTATAGAAACAAAATTTTTTACACAAATGAAATTTTGACAAAATTTTCTATAGAAATAAAATTTTGAAAAAATTTTTATATAAATAAAATTTAGAAACAATTTTTATATAAATAAAATTTTGACAACATTTTTATATAAATAAATAAAATTATATATAGAAATAAAATTTTGATAAAATTTTCTAAAGAAATAAAATTTTGACAAAAATTTCTATAGAAATAAAATTTTGACAAATTTTTCTATAGAAATAAAATTTTGACAAAATTTTCTATAGAAATAAAATTTTAACAAAATTTTCTATAGAAATAAAATTTTTACAAAATTTTCTATAGAAATAAAATTTTAACAAAATTTTCTATAGAAATAAAATTTTAACAAAATTTTCTATAGAAATAAAATTTTGACAAAATTTTCTATAGAAACAAAATTTTTATACATTTTTTTATAGAATAAAATTTTGACAAAATTTTCTATAGCAATAAAATTTTTACAAAATTTTCTATAAAAATAAAATTTTCACAAAATTTTCAATAGAAATAAAATTTTGACAAATATTTCTATAGATATAAAATTTTGACAAAATTTTCGATAGAAATAAATTTCGCATTGAAATGAATTTTTAAAAAAATTTTCTATAGAAAAAAAATTTTGACAAAAATTTCTATAGAAAACAAGTTTGACTGGATTTTCTATAAGAATAAAAGTTTTACAAAATTTTCTATTGATATAAAATTTTAACAAAATTTTCTATAGAATTAAAATTTTAACAAAATTTTCTATAGAACTAAAATTATGACAAAATTTTCTATAGAAATAAAATTTTGACAAAATTTTCTATAAAACTAAAATTATGACAAAATTTTCTGTAGAAATAAAATTTTAACAAAATGTATATATAAATAAATAAATAAATAAAATTTGATATTGAAATAAAATTTTGACAACATTTTCTATAGAAATAAAGTTTTAACAAAATTTTCTATAGAATTAAAATTTTGACAAATTTTTTATAGAATTAAAATTTTGACAATTTTTTCTATAGATATAAAATTTTAACAAAATTTTCGATAGAAATAAATTCGACAGCATTCCCCATTGAAATGAAATTTTGAGAAAATTTTCTATAGAAATAAAATTTTGACAAAATTTTCTATTGAACAAAAGTTTGACAGAATCTTCTATAAAAATAAAAGTTTGACAGAATCTTCTATAAAAATAAAAGTTTGACAAAATTTTCTATAGAAATAAAATTTTTATAAACTTTTTTATAGAAAAAAATTTTGACAAAATTCTCTATAGCAATAAAATTTTTACAAAATTTTCTATAAAAATAAAATTTTCAACAAAATTTTCAAGAGAAATGAAATTTTGACAAATATTTCTATAGATATAAAATTTTGACAAAATTTTCGATAGAAATAAATTTGACAGCATTCCGCATTGAAATGAAATTTCTAAACAAATTTTCTATAGAAAAAAAATTTTGACAAAAATTTCTATAGAAAACAAATTTGACAGGATTTTCTATAAGAATAAAATTTTTACAAAATTTTCTATAGAAATAAAATTTTGACAAAATTTTCTATAAAACTAAAATTATGACAAAATTTTCTGTAGAAATAAAATTTTGACAAAATGTTTATATAAATAAATAAATAAAATTCTATATAGAAATAAAATTTTGACAAAATTTTCTATAGAAATAAAATTTTAACAAAATTTTCTATAGAATTAAAATTTTGACAAATTTTTTATAGAATTAAAATTTTGACAAAATTTTCTATAGATATAAAATTTTAACAAAATTTTCGATTGAAATAAATTTGACAGCATTCCCCATTGAAATTAAATTTTGAGAAAATTTTCTATGGAAATAAAATTTTGACAAAATTTTCTATAAAACAAAAGTTTGACAGAATCTTCTATAAAAATAAAAGTTTGACATAATTTTCTAGAGAAATAAAATTGTGACAAAATTTTCTATAGAAATAAAATTTTGATAAAATTTTCTATAGAAAAAAAAAACTTGACAGAATTTTCTATAAAAATAAAATTTTCACAAAATTTTCTATAGAAATAAAATTTTGACAAAATTTTCTATAGAAATAAAATTTTGACAAAATTTTCTAAAGAAATAAAATTTTGACAAAATTTAAATAAAATAAAATTGTCGATAGAAACAATTTTTTTTAAATAACATTTTGACAAAATATAAAAGGAAATTCTATCTAATTTATTTGCCTAAAAATAATCTTATCACCAATCCCCACTTTTTCTCTGATATAATGGCAGTCATAGTAAAATAATGTCACCATATTATTTACGGCCAGAAGCCCAAAGCAAAGAAGCCTATACGCTCTTCACTTTTAGCCAAATCCTTTGTGATTGTAATGACATTTTAATAAAATTCCATAGAATAACCCCATCAAAAAAAAAATGAAACTACTTTAGGGATAAAAAAAAAATTATGAGAATTTTTGCCAATATCTGTGCACAACAAAAAAACCAAATAAACTGAGATGAGTATGCTTCATTGTGTTGGTGAATGTTCGAAATGTGTAAATAATCCAACATTACATTCATATCAAGTGTAGACTTAAGCCTATGACATGTTCATGAATGGCCAACATCCTGTCAAACCATATTCAATGCAAGTCCTGCCTAGCGGCTTTTCTGTTTATGCTGGATTTTATTATTTTTTTTTTTGTGCGATAGATTTTTTTCGTGTTCATTGGTAAATGGAAGCCTACATAAATCCTTAAATTTGGCTATTTTTTTTAATGGAGTAAAATCAGTCGAAAAACGATAGCCAAAACCGAAGATGTCAATGGGAAAATACGATTTGGCAATACTTATAATCATCCGACAGTGCACTGGAAAAGTGGTTCAAAATTTTGTGAAGCTTGTGAATCTGACAATCCAGAGTGAAGTTTGTGCTGGGAGCAACTGCAGTGCAATGGTTGGTCCAATCCGGTTGAAATGTTACCATAACCCAAATAATTTGATTGTGGATAACAGTCTTTAGTGAAGAGTACATAAAATTCGGTCTGACCGAACTTACGGCCGCATATACTTGTTGCTTATTGTAAAATCAAAAAATTATTACTATCTTTTACCACTGTAGGTATTTGGCCAAAGTCCACTGTAACACTGATGGATTTAAAGATAACATTGTAAAAAAGAAAAAAGTATATACATTAAAAATAACTTTTTACCTCCTCTAGGATGACTCGCATACGGTCATCGTGATGCCCAACGGCTAGCATGAAGGATATTTAATACTGATGCTGATGCATTTAGTGATGATGATGAAGTATGTTGGCTTTAAGCAATAATAATCGGCGGCCAAAACAAACATAATAAAAATAAAATATTCTACGACTATAGCAGATAGAAGGTGGAACAACTACGACTTGTTAAGCATCCTACGCCCCCATATATACTGATTCCCCAATTTCATTTTTGAATGCAAAACAAGTATAAATAGCAGTAAGTTCGGTCGGGCCGAAGCTTAAATACCCACCATCATGGAAATGCAGAGAAATTCTATTAACATTGAGTTTTTATAACCTCCACCATAGGATCGGGGGACCGGTCTATATGGAGGCTATATCGAAACATGCACCGATATAGCCCATCTTCGAACTAAACCTGCTTTGAGAAAAAAATCAGTTTGTGCAAAAATTAAGCAAGCTTCATTATTGAAGGCCGTAGCGTGATTATAACAGACATCCAGACAGACGGACGTAGTTATATCGTCTTAGAATTTCTTCCTGATCAAGAATATATATATGCTTTATATAGTCGGGAAACGATATTTCGATGTGTTACAAACGGAATGAAAAACGTATTATACCCCCATCACCATTCTATGGTGGTGGGTATAAAATTATTAACCGTCAAAATCACTTTCTTCTGTATCTATTTCTAATTCAGTTCGTATGTGCTTCTTGTTCGCAGGATTCCGGTAGCAATTATTAACGGATTTTGATGAAATTTAGTATAACGTATTGACAAATCTTGGCCAAGGAACGAACGCTGTTGAATTTTGAAATATCGGATCATTAGAAATAACCCCCATATATATGTACCGCCCGATTTCGACAAATGAGATCTTATGGCGCTTATTTACTACCCGATTGTCTTCAAATTTAATACAAAGTGATTTTTTATAGCACCCTTAAATCAGATATAGCTCCCACTTGGGTTGGGTTTCCCACTTCTTTTTAATATAATTATTTGTTTTTTGATAGAATTTTGATAGAAAATTACCTATAGAAAATTTTATGAAAATGTTATTTCTATAGAAAATTCCGTCAAAATGTTATATCTATAGAAAATGTTGTCAAAATCTTATTTCTATAGAAAATTTTGTCAAAATTTTATTTCTTAGAAAATTTTGTCAAAATTTTATTTCTATAGAAAATTTTGTCAAAACTTAATATCTATAGAAAATTTTATTTCTATAGAAAACTTTGTCAACATTTTATTTCTATAGAAAATTTTGTTAAAATTTTATTTCTATAGAAAATTTTGTCGAAATTTTATTTCTATAAAAAATTTTATTTCTATGGAAAATTTGTCAAAATTTTATAACTACAGAAAATTTTGTGAAAATTTTATATCTATTGGAAATTTTGTCACAATTTTATTTCTATAAACAACTTTGTCAAAATTTTATTTCTATAGAAAATTTTGTCGAAATTTAGTTCTATAAAAAAATGTATGAAACTTTTATTTCTATGGAAAATTTTTCAAAATTTTTTATCTATAGAAAATTTTGTCAAAATTTCATATCTATAGAAAATTTTGTCAAAATTTTATATCTATAGAAGGTTAGGTTAGGTTAGGTTAGGTTAGGTGGCAGCCCGATGTCTCAGGCTCACTTAGACTATTCAGTCCATTGTGATACCACATTGGTGAACTTCTCTCTTATCACTGAGTGCTACCCGATTCCATGTTAAGCTCAATGACAAGGGACCTCCTTTTTATAGCCGAGTCCGAAAGGCTTTCCACATTGCAGTGAAACCACTTAGAGAAGCTTTGAAACCCTCAGAAATGTCACCAGCATTACTGAGGTGGGTAATCCACCGCTGAATATCTATAGAAATATTTATCAAAATTTTATTTCGGTAGAAGATTTTGTCAAAATTTTATTTCTATAGAAAATTTTGTCAAAATTTTATTTCTATAGAAAATTTTGTAAAAATTTTATTTCTATAGAAAATGTTGTCAAAATTTTATTTCTATAGAAAATTTTGTCAAAATTTTATTTCTTTAGAAAATTTTGTCAAAATTTTATTTCTTTAGAAAATTTTATTTCTTTAGAAAATTTTGTCAAAATTCTATTTCTATAGAAAATTTTGTCAAAATTTTATTTCTATAGAAATTGTTGATAGCAATTTGTCTATAGAAAATTTTGTCAAAATTTTATTTCTATAGAAAATTTTGTCCAAACTTGATTTCTATAGAAAATGTTCACAGAAAATTTTGTAAAAATTTTAATTCTGTAGAAACTTTTATTTCTATGGAAAATATTGGCAAAATTTTATTGTTATAGAAATTTTGTCAAATTTTATCAAAATTGTTTCCAAATTGTATTTCTATGGAAAATTTTGTCAAAATTTTATTTCAATAGAAAACTTTGCAAAAATTTTATATATATAGAAAATGTTGTGTACATTTTATTTCTGTAGAAAATTTTGTAAAAATATTATTTCTATAAAAAATTTTATTTTTATTTATCTACAGCCATTGTTTTTATTTATACAGGGAGCCACCGTGGTGCAATGGTTAGCATGCCCGACTTGAACACAAGGTCGTGGGTTCGATTTCTGCTTCGACCGAACACCAAAAAGTTTTTCAGCGGTGGTTTATCCCACCTCAGTAATGCTGGTGACATTTCTGAGGGTTTCAAAGCTTCTCTAAGTGGTTTCACTGTAATGTGGAACGCCGTTCGGACTCGGCTATAAAAAGGAGGTCCCTTGTCATTGTGCTTAAAATGGAATCGGGCAGCACTCAGTGATAAGAGAGAAGTTGACCAATGTGGTATCACAATGGACTGAATAGTCTAAGTGAGCCTGATACATCGGGCTGCCACCTAACCTAACCTAACCTATAGATGAAGTACAACCGTGGCAACCGTGATTACAATACTACGGTAGTCTTTGTAAACGGATATAAAACAAAAAAAAAAAAAACAAGTATATACGGCCGTTCAGCCAGGCCGAATCTTATGTACCCTCCACCATGGATTGCGTAGAAACTTCTACGAAAGAGTGTCATCCACAATCGAATTACTTTGGTTGTGGCAGTACTTAGCGGTGGTAAGGTATCTTAAAACTTAAATCTTAAACATCGTCTTCTAAATTGTAAGTTATTCCATACGTGGTATTTATTAGTAAATAAAGGTATATATAGGAAAGTCTACAAATAATTATGAATCGATATGGGCTTTTGATAGAGCCAGAATTGAAATATGGGGGTCGCTTATATGTGGGCTATATACAATTATGAACTTGATATGGACCAATTTTTGTGTGATTGGGTTATATATAACTGAGCGCTATATATAAGTATAGATCGATATGCACCGATATAGACGATATGCAAGCATAGTTGTTAACGGCCATGTACCAAATTTCAACTGACTCGGATGAAATTTGCACCTCCAAGAGGCTCCAAAAATCTAGGGATCGGTTTATATGGGGATATACTCGTATATGTTTATCGACCGATATGGACCACTTTTGGTATGGTTGTTAAATATCATATACTAACACCACCTACTAAATTTCAATCAGATCGGATGAATTTTGCTTCTCCAAAAAGGCACCGGAGGTCAAATCTGGGGATCGGTTTATATGAGGGCTATATATAATTATCTACCGATATGGACCAATTCCTGCATGGTTGTTAGAGACCATATACAAACATCACGTACCACATTTCAACCGAATCGGATGAATTTTGCTCTTCCAAGGGGCTCCGGTGTTCAAATTTGGGGAAAGGTTCATATCGGGCCTATATATATAATTATGAACCGATTTCGACCAATTTTTGCATGGGTGTTTGAGGTCGTATATTAAAACCACGTATCAAATTTTAACTGAATCAGATGAATTTTGATCTTCCAAGAGGCTCTGGTGGTCAAATCTGAGAAACGGTTTATATGGGGGCTACATATAATTGCCGACCGATATCATATACTAACACCATGTACCAAATTTCAGCAGGATCGGATGAAAGTTGCTTCTCTTCGAGGTTCTGCAAGCCAAATCTGGGAATCGGTTTATATGGGGGCTATATATAATTTTGGACCAATTTTTGCATGGTTCTTAGAGACCATATACTAACACCATGTACCAAATTTCAGCCGAATCGGATGAAAGTTGCTTCTCTTCGAGGCTCTGCAAGCCAAATCGGGGGATCGGTTTATATGGGGGCTATATATAATTATGTACCGATATGGACCAATTTTTGCATAGTTGTTAGAGACCATATACTAACACCATGTAACAAATTTCAACCGGATCGGATGAGTTTTGCTCCTCCAGGAGGATCCGCAAACCAAATCTGAGCGTCGGTTTATATGAGGGCTATGTGTAAAAGAGGTCCGATATGGCCCATTTGCAATACCATTCGACCTACATCAATAACAACTACTTGTGCCAAGTTTCAAGTCGATGGCTTGTTTCGTTCGGAAGTTAGTTCAACAGACAGACGAACGGACATGCGTAGATCGACTCAGAATTTCACCACGACCCAGAATATATATAACTTTATGGGGTCTTAGAGCAATATTTCGATGTGTTACAAACGGAATGACAAAGTTAATAAAGGGTGATTTGTTAAGAGCTTGATAACTTTTTTTTAAAAAAAAACGCATAAAATTTGCAAAATCTCATCGGTTCTTTATTTGAAACGTTAGATTGGTCCATGACATTTACTTTTTGAAGATAATTTCATTTAAATGTTGACCGCGGCTGCGTCTTAGGTGGTCCATTCGGAAAGTCCAATTTTGGGCAACTTTTTCGAGCATTTCGGCCGGAATAGCCCGAATTTCTTCGGAAATGTTGTCTTCCAAAGCTGGAATAGTTGCTGGCTTATTTCTGTAGACTTTAGACTTGACGTAGCCCCACAAAAAATAGTCTAAAGGCGTCAAATCGCATGATCTTGGTGGCCAACTTACCGGTCCATTTCTTGAGATGAATTGTTCTCCGAAGTTTTCCCTCAAAATTGCCATAGAATCGCGAGCTGTGTGGCATGTAGCGCCATCTTGTTGAAACCACATGTCAACCAAGTTCAGTTCTTCCATTTTTGGCAACAAAAAGTTTGTTAGCATCGAACGATAGCGATCGCCATTCACCGTAACGTTGCGTCCAACAGCATCTTTGAAAAAATACGGTCCAATGATTCCACCAGCGTACAAACCACACCAAACAGTGCATTTTTCGGGATGCATGGGCAGTTCTTGAACGGCTTCTGGTTGCTCTTCACTCCAAATGCGGCAATTTTGCTTATTTACGTAGCCATTCAACCAGAAATGAGCCTCATCGCTGAACAAAATTTGTCGATAAAAAAGCGGATTTTCTGCCAACTTTTCTAGGGCCCATTCACTGAAAATTCGACGTTGTGGCAGATCGTAAGTCTATTCATGATGAAATGTCAAAGCATACTGAGCATCTTTCTCTTTGACACCATGTCTGAAATCCCACGTGATCTGTCAAATACTAATGCATGAAAATCCTAACCTCAAAAGAATCACCCTTTATATCCCCATCCTATGGTGGAGGCTAATGAATATTTGAAATTGAGGAGTTGACAAACAAACTTTTATTTTCTTTAAAATTCAGTCTAAAGGAGCTCTTGACAATAATCTTCTAATGGAATTTTTGTAGAAACTTAGTGAAAGTACTTTTCGCTAAAAGAAATACTTTTTTTGTACTTTCTTTGTATTTTCCCTCCCTGTAACATATTTAGTACACTCTCTGTTATTCACATACCTATGGAACTACAACAAAAAATTATGCGATAACTGTTATTTTCATTAAATCCTAATAAAAACTGCAAGGATAGAATTTAAATAATTTTCAATGAAATTTATTTGAATTAGGTTAATTTTAATTAAATTAATTTAAATAAATTATAGAAACTTAAATTTAATTAATTTTTATTTTTCATTGAAATCACTTACCAAGATTTTACTGGAAATTTCTTTGATCTTTATTCCTGTATTGTTAGTCATCATACATCCAATGTAGGGTACATACAAAACACGTTCGTAATATTCTTAACATCCTGAAAACATAAACTAGACACGTACATACACGGTATAGAGGAGATATAAAAATATACATGAAATACTAAAAATAAATGGAATCTACAAAACAAAATACAAAATGAAAAACGAAAATAACAAAAACTCTATGAAACAAGTGAAGTTACGAAATGACATAATCCGCTTATATAAGAGTTTTTCTTTATGTTTGTTTTTTTGTGTTTATTACGGCTGCTGTGACCACTGCTCGCTCAAATAATGGTCAAATGAACAAGCCAAGCTCCATCGCCAAATAAAGTCCTAGAGCCGTATAAAGGACAACATACAGACGAATGGACGGATGGGCTAAAAATTGTCAACCAGCATGGCTAAAGACTTAGTATCGGTTCACTACAGCTACAATGCCATCATCATCATCATCGTTATCATCAAAAAGGGAAACATATATCCGTTTATATATCCGCCCTCAAACCGCCCCCCAAACCCCTTTCATACTTCATGACCTGTGGCACCAGCATTTGTGCGGGGCTTATACTCTTGGTATTGACTTAATTCCACGTGTGTTCATTTTTGTGGCGGAAATGGCTTTTTATGGCCTTATGTTTTGGCCACATGTGCATTGAAATGCTTGCAGATAGATAGACTCACACATACTCTTATACATTTAAATATAAATAACTGACCATTGGTGAAATTCTTTTATTTTTATTTTTTTTTTTTTGCTTCGAACCATTTGGGTAAAGTTTTCCTACTTTGCTACAATGCTGGAAATGATAATACATCAATGATAAATATTGTTTGCTGATCTAAAAGCAATTTTTATTAAACAAAATAGAAATCAACTTAATATTGAAGCCATAAATGTGAAGCTTAAAGAAGGGTAGCTGAAATAAAAAGAAATACAATTTTGAAGAACTATTCTCTAGAAATAAATTTTTAACAAAATTTCCTATAGAAACAAAATTTTGGCAAATGAAAAAAAAATTTTGACAACATTTTCTATAGAAATAAAATGTTCACAAAAATGTCTATGGTAATAAAATTTGGACAAAATGTTCTTTAACATTTTATTTCTATAGAAAATATTGTCAACATTTTATTTCTATAGAAAATATTGTCAACATTTTAATTCTATAGAAAATTTGGTCAACATTTTATTTATATAGAGAATTTTGTTAAAAATTTATTTCTAAAGAAAATTTTGTAAAAATTTTATTTCTATAGAAAATTTTGTTAAAAATTTTGTCAAAATTTTATTTTTATAGAAAAATTTATAAAAATTTTCTTCAGAAATAAATTTTTAACAAAATTTTCTATAGAAATAAAATTTTTACAAAATTTTCTTTAGAAATAAATTTTTAACAAAATTCTCTATATAAATAAAATGTTGACCAAATTTTCTATAGAATTAAAATGTTGACAATATTTTCTATAGAAATAAAATGTTGACAATATTTTCTATAGAAATAAAATGTTGACAACATTTTCTATAGGAATAAAATTTTGACAAAATTTTATATAGTAATAAAATTTTTACAAAATTTTCTATGGAAATAAAATTTTGGCAAATTTTCTACAGAGATAAAATTTTTACAAAATTTTCTATAAAACTAAAATTTAAAAACAAAAATCTATAGACACAACATTTTGACAAAATTTTCTTTAGATATAAAACTTTTAACAAAATTTCCTAAAGAAATAAAATTTTGACAAAATTTTCAATGGAAATAAAATTTTTACAAAATTTTCTATAAAAATAAAATTTTAGCAAACTTTTCTACAGAAATAAAATTTGGACAAAATTTTCTATAGAAATAAAATTTTTACAAAATTTTCTGTGGAAATAAAATTTTGACAAAATTTTTTATAGAAATAAAATTTTGACAAAATTTTCTATAGAAATAAAATTTTGACAAAATTTTCTATAGAAATAAAATTTTGACAAAATTTTCTATAGAAATAAAATTTTGACAAAATTTTCTATAGAAATAAAATTTTTAAAATTTTGTTAAAACTTTATTTCTATACAAATTTGTTCAAAATTTTATTTCTATACAATATTTTGTCAAAATTTTGTTTCCATAAAAAATTCTATTTCTATAAAAAATTTTGTTAAAATTTTATTTCTATAGAAATTTTTGCCAAAATATTTTTCTTTAGAAAATTTTATTTTTATAGCAAACTTTGTCAAAATTTTATGTCTACAGACAATTTTGTCAAAATTTTATTTCTATAGAAAATTTTGTTAAAATTTCATTTCTATAAAAAATTTTGCCAAAATTTTATTTGAATAGAAAATTTTGTCAAAATTTTATTTGTATCGAAAATTTTGTCAAAATTTTATTAGTATAGAAAATTTTGTCAAATTTTTATTTCTATAGAAAATTGTGTCAATATTTTATTTCTATAGAAAATTTTGTATAAACTTTATTTCTATTAAAAATTATGTTAAAATTTTATTTCTATAGAAAATTTTGCCACAATTTTATTCCTATAGAAAATTTTGAAAACATTTTATTTCTATAGAAAGTTTTTTCAAAATTTTATTTCTGTAGATTTTTTTTAATTTTATTTTTATAGAAAATTTTGCAAAAATTTTATTTCTGTAGAAAATTTTCCAAAATTTTGTTTCTAAGAAATACAATTTGCCAAAATTTTATTTCCATAGAAAATTTTGTAAAAATTTTATTTCTATAGAAAATTTTGTCAAAATTTTATTTCTATAGAAAATTTTGTCAAAATTTTATTGCTATAAAAATATTGTCAACATTTTATTTCTATAGAAAATTTGGCCAAAATTTTTTTATATAGAAAATTTTGTTAAAAATTCATTTCTACAGAAAATTTTGTCAAATTTTTCTATAAAAATAAAATTTTGACAAATTTTTTTATAGAAATAAAATTTTTACAATATTTTCTATGGAAATAAAATTTTGGCAAATTTTATATCTATAGAAAAAAAATTTTGGAAAATTTTCTACAGAAATAAAATTTTTACAAAATTTTCTATAGAAATAAAATGTTTACAAAAATTTCTATAGGAATAAAATTTTGGCAAAATTTTCTATAGAAATGAAATTTTAACATAATTTTCTATAGAAATAAAGCTTATACAAAATTTTCTATAGAAATAAAACATTGACACAATTTTCTATAGAAATAAAAATTTGACAAAATTTTCTATACAAATAAAATTTTGACAAAATTTTCTATAGAAATGAAATTTTAACAAAATTTTCTATAAAAATAAAATTTTGACAAAATTGTCTGTAGACATAAAATTTTGACAAAATATGCTATAAAAATAAAATTTTCTAAAGAAAAAAATTTTGACAAAATTTTCTATAGAAATAAAATTTTAACAAAATTTCCTTTGGAAATAAAATTTTGGCAAATTTTCTATTGAAATAACATTTTTACAAATTTTTTTATAGAAATAAAATTAAAAAAATTTTAAAGAAATAAAATTTTGAGAAAATTTTTTATAGAAATAAAATGCTTATTAAATTTTCTATAGTAATAAAATTTTTGCAAAAATTTCTATAGAAATAAAATTTTAACAAAATTTTCTATAGAAATAAAATTTTAACAAAATTTTCTATAGAAATAAAATTTTGACAAAATTTTCTATACAGATAAAATGTTGACAACATTTGCTATAGAAATAAAATTTTCTAAAGAAAATATTGTTGAAAAATTTTTTTTATAGAAATAAAATTTTAAGAACATTTTGTACAGAAATAAAAATTTCTATGGAAACAAAATTTTCCCAAAATTTTTTATGGAAATAAAATTTTGATAAAATTTTCAATGGAAAATAAGCTTTTACAAAATTTTCTAAAGAAATCAAATTTTGACAAAATTTTCTATACAAATAAAAATTTGACAAAATCTTCTATACAAATAAAAATTTGAGAAAATTTTCTACAAAAATAAAATTTTGACAAAACTTTCTATAGAAATAAAATGTTGACAAAATTGTCTATAGAAATAAAATTTTGACAAAATTGTCTATAGAAATAAAATGTTGACAAAATTGTCTATAGAAATAAAATTTTGAAAACATTTTCTAAAGAATTAAATTTTTGATAAAATTTTCTAAAGAAATAAAATATTAAGAAAACTTTCTATAGGAATAAATTTTTAACAACATTTTCTATAGAAATAAAACTTTGACAAAATTCTCTATAAAAATAAAATTTTGACAAAATTTTCTATAGATATACATTTTTAACAAAATTTTCTATAGAAATAAAATTTTCTAAAGAAAAAAAGTTTTGACAAAATGTTCTATAGAAATAAAATTTTGCAAAATTTTCTATAGAAATAAAATTTTGCAAAATTTTCTTTAGAAATGAAATTTTAAAAATATATAAAATTTTGACAAAATTTTCTATAAAAGTACATACAATACAATAAATACAATTTGTATAGAAATAAAATTTTGAAAAAAACTGCTATAGAAATAAAATTTCCTAAAGGAAAAATTTTTGGCAAAATTTTCTATAGAAATAAAATTTTAATAAAATTTTTTAAAGAAATAAAATTTTCTATGGAAATAAAATGTTGATAAAAATTTCTATAGAAATTATGTGTTTACAAAATTTTCTATAGAAATAAAATTTTGACAAAATTTTCTATACAAATAAAAATATTACAAAAATTTTTATACAAATAAAAATTTGACAAAATTTTCTATACAAATAAAATTTTAACAAAATGTTCTATAGAAATAAAATCTGGACAAAGTTTTCTATAGAAATACAATTTTCAGAAAATTTTCTACAAAAATAAAATTATGAGAAAATTTTCTTAAGGAATAAAATGTTGACAAAATTGTCTATAGAAAAAAAATGTTGAAAAAATTTTCTTAAGAAATAAAATTTTGATAAAATTTTCTATAGGAATAAAATCTTAACAAAATTTTCTAAAGAAATAAAATATTAAGAAATTTTTCTATCGGAATAAACTTTTAACAAATTTTGCTATAGAAATAAAAGTTTGACAAAATTTTCTATAAAAATAAAATTTTGACAAAAATTTTCTATAGGTATAAAATTTTGACAAAATTTTCTATAGGTATAAATTTTTAACAAAATTTTCTATAGAAATAAAATTTTCTAAAGAAAAAAATTTGACAAAATTTTCTATAGAAATAAAATTAGCAAAATTTTCTTTAGAAATAAAATTTTAAAAATATATAAAATTTTGACAAATTTTCTATAGAGGTACAATTTTGTTAACATTTTCTATATAAATAAAATTTCTAAAGAAATAAAATTTTGAAAAAATTTGCTCTAGAAATAAAATTTTCTAAAGAAAAAAATGTTGACAAAATTTTCTATAGAAATAAAATTTTAATAAAATTTTTTATAGAAATAAAATTTTCTATGGAAACAAAATGTTGTCAACATTTTTAGGAAAATAAAATTTTGATAAAATTGTCTATAGAAATTAAGTTTTTACAAAATTTTCTATAGAAATAAAATTTTTACAAAATTTTCTATAGAAATAAAATTTTGACAAAATTTTCTATACAAATAAAATTTAAAAAAAAAAATCTATAAAAATAAAATTTTGACAAAATTTTCTACAAAAATAAAATTATGAGAAAATTTTCTGTAGAAATAAAATTTTGACAAAATTGTCTATAGAAATAAAATTTTGAAAAAAAATTTCTATCGGAATAAATTTTTATCTATAAAAATAAAAGTTTGAAAAAATTTTCTATAAAAATAAAATTTTGAATCGAATTTTATGGAAAACGTCATAAACGAAGTCTAGCTTTAAAAAGAAAAATAAGGTGTTTCTCCTACAAGTTACCTCATACAAATACCTTAAGCTTTGCCCCCTAAACAAATATTGCAGAAGATTTGCAAAGGCGTTAATAGGTTCTTCGTGTCTCTAAATTACAAAAAAGGACCATTTACAATACCAAAGAAGGATATTTGTGTTTTTGCTTCTAGGCAACCATCAAAGACCATTTTGTTGGTTAAATTATTTTTGTGCTACACGCCACAAAAGGATCAACAAGCAAATAGAAAACAGGATTAATAGACCTCAAAGAGTCTATAAGGATAAATCTCAAAAGAGTGGAGTAGAAAAAAAAACAACTGTGTAACCAAACACATATAAGGAAGCGGGAGTGGTCTTATTCACATATAGATGAAAGTATACTCCTGGTGCCCTGCCTTCTCATAATGGTCCAAAAGCCACAAAGTACTTAGCCAGAGAGTTTTGTTGAAGTTGGCAATGTTCAAAGTCGAATGATGTCGTTCGTAGTGCCATAGTCTGACAACAGAGAATGATGATAAACTACCAACATTTTATGAAAATGTTCATAATTATTCGACTAACAGTAGTTCATTGCATTCATTTACTCTATGCAAAGGATGTAGCTTTATTTGATGTTAGATAATGTTGCCAATGTTGGGTAACAATATCCTTTGCTTATTGCCGTCAATATGGGCAGGATAGAAAATGTAGTGTGATAGAATAAACAAAGTAACCTTTGATGGACTGGTTTTGTTGTATTTTCCTTGAATACGACGGAAAATGGAGTCTAAGTGAACTGTTTTTTTTTTTTATCTTTGCGAAACAAAATCCATTAAAGCCACAATTAATACTGTAATTGAAAAAGGAAAAAAAACTCAGCAAAAAGATTATACATAAGACAATAAGCTTCAAACCATTTATGATTTGGGATATGAAAACCATTACGGTAGAAGTTAATTAATTTTATTAAATTTACTTTAGTATATAATGGCCTGTTTTTGTATATCGAACGAAAACCCATTCCAAAGAAAGACAGTCACTCGAAGTCGAATGATTTTTTTTCCATTTTTGAAGGTTCGTTGCGTTTTTATGAGAACACATTGATTATCACAAATGAGCATTTTGATATGTTAAAAATGTTTCTACTTTTTTTCTTGACACATATTGTATACGTTCGTTTGTTACTCGATAACACAATATGAAGTGGTCGAAATCAAAGACAATAGACTCTAGGAAGATGGGAAATTGGCTACTGAGGAGATCAAACCATATACGGTGTTAGTTTCATACTCGAACCAAACGCGTATACGACAAGTATTGACATAGCATTAAAATGCAAATAAAATGAAAATAAGTGCACGAAATAAATTTCCATAAAAGAAAAAATGTAATTTGTTTGTTGTTGCCTAAAATTTAACATTGTTTCATTAAGAAAATTAAGTTTTTAGCGTTTAAAAAATAAGAACGAAAAAAAAATCAAAAAATTACAAACATGTATGGAACTAACATGGTAAATGCAACATTTGGTATGACGCAAGTAGAGAAACCAAAATCAATTTTCTTTCGTTTAGAATACCAAATAAATCTTTCGTTCGATATACAGGAACAGGAACATAAACATTTTGACAGAATTTTCAATAGATATGCAATATTTTTTATAGAAAAGAAATATTGGAAAAATATCTTAATGTTGACAAAAATTCCTATAATAATAATAAAATCTTGACCAAATTGCTTATTGCTAAGAAATTTTGACAACATTTCCTATAGCAAAGAAATTTTGACAAATTTCTAGCAACAAAGAAATTTTGACAAATATCGTGGAACAAAGAAATTCTGACAATGTTTCCCATAGAAAGAAAAAAAAATGGAAAAACTTCTATAACAAACAAATTTTTATAAAATTTCCTGTAACCACGAAATTTTGACAAAATTTCCTATAGCAAAAAAGTGATAGAATTTCCTATAGCAAAGAAATTTTGACAAAATTTCCTATAGAATTTACATTTCGACACAATTTCCTATTGAAATTAAATTATGAAAAATTTCTTATAGAAAAGAAATTTTGGCAAAATTTCCTACAGCAAAGAATATTGACAAAATTTCCTATAGCAACGAAATTTTGATAAAATTCCTACAGCCAAGAAATATTGACAAAATTTCCAAAAGCAATGAAGTTTTGACAAAATATTCAACATCAAAGAAATTTTGACAAAATTTCCCATAGCAAAGAAATTTTTACTAAATTCCCTATAGTAAAGAAATTTTGACAAAATTTTCTAAAAGAAAGAAATTTTGACAAAATTTGCTATAACAAAAAAATATTGAAATGAATTTTTGAAAAAAAAACCTCCAATAGCAAAGAAATGTTGACTTAATTTCCTACAGCAAAGAAATTTTTACAAAATTTTCAAAAGCAATGCAGTTTTGACAAAATATTCTATATCAAAGAAATTTTGACTAAATTTCCTATAGTAGAAAAATGTTGACAAAATTTTCTAAAGGAAAGAAATTTTGAAAAAAAAAATCCTATAGCAAAGAAATTTTGACAAAATGTCTTATAACAAAGAAATATTGCCGAAATTTCCTAAAGCAAAGAAATTTTCACAAAATTTTCAATAGCAAAGAAATTTTGAAAAATTTTTTACAACAAAGAAATTTTGACAAATTTTTCTAAAGCAAAGAAATTTTGACAAAATTTCCTATATCAAAGAAATTTTTACAAAATTTCCTATAGCAAAGAAATTTTGACTAAATTTCCTATAGTAAAAAAAATGTTGACTAGATTTTCTAAAGAAAAGAAATTTTGAAAAAAATTCCTATAGCAAAGAAATTTTGACAAAATGTCCTATAACAAAGAAATATTGACAAAATTTCCTAAAGCAACGAAATTTTCACAAAATTTCCTGTAGCAAAGAAATTTCGACAAAATGTCCTATAACAAAGAAATATTGACAAAACTTCCTATAGCAAAGACATTTTGACTAAATTTCCTAATGTAGAAGATATGTTAACAAAATTTCCTATAGCAAAGAAATTTTGACTTAATTTCCTATAGCAAAGAAAGTTTGACTTAATTTCCCATAGCAAAGACATTTTGTCTAAATGTCCTATAGTAAAGAAATTTTTACAAAATTTCCTACAGCGAAGATATGTTAACAAAATTTCCTATAGCAAAGAAATTTTGACAAAATTTCCTATAGCAAAGAAATTTCGACAAAATGTCCTATCACAAAGAAATTTTGACAAAATTTTCTAAAGCAAAGAAATTTTGACAAAATTTCCTATAGCAAAGAAATTTTGACATAATTTGCCATAGCAAAGATATTAGGCTAAATTTCCTATAGTAAAGAAATTTTGACAATATTTTCTAAAGAAAGGAAATTTTGAGAAAATTTCCTATAGCAAAGAAATTTCGACAAAATGTCCTATAACAAAGAAATATTGACAAAATTTCCTATAGCGAAGATATGTTAACAAAATGTTCTATAGTAAAGAAATTTTAAAAAAAATTCCCTATAAAAAGAAATATTGACAAAATTTCCTATAGCGAAGAAAGGTTAACAAAATTTCCTATAGCAAAAAAATTTTGACATAATTTTCCATAGCAAAGACATTTCGACCAAAAGTCCTATAACAAAGAGATATTGACAAAATTTGCTAAAGCAAAGAAATTTTCACAAAATTTCCTACAGCAAAGAAATTTCGACAAAATGTCCTATAACAAAGAAATTTTGACAAAATTTTCTAAAGCAAAGAAATTTTGACAAAATTTCCTATAGCAAAGAGATTTTGACATAATTTGCCATAGCAAAGACATTTGGCTAAATTTCCTATAGTAAAGAAATTTTGACAATATTTTCTAAAGAAGGGAAATTTTGAGAAAATTTCCTATAGCAAAGAAATTTCGACAAAATGTCCTATAACAAAGAAATATTGGCAAAATTTCCTATAGCAAGGACATTTTGACTAAATTTCCTAAGGTAGAAGATATGTTAACAAAATTTCCTATAGCAAAGAAATTTTGACATAATTTCCTACAGCGAAGAAATGTTAACAAAATATCCTATAGAAAAGAAATTTTGACTTAATTTCCTATATAACAGAAATTTTGACAAAATTTCCTATAGCGAAGATATGTTAACAAAATTTACTATAGCAAAGAAATTTTGACAGAATTTCCTATAGCGAATAAAAGTTTACAAAATATCCTATAGAAAAGAAATTTTGACTTAATTTCCTATAGCAAAGAAATTTTGGCTTAATTTCCTACAGCAAAGAAATTTTGACAAAATTTTCTACAACAAAGAAATTTTGACAAAATTTCCTATAGCAAAGAAATTTTGACAAAATTTCCTATAGCAAAGACATTTTGACTAAATTTCCTATAGTAAAGAAATTTTGACAAAATTTTAGAGAAAATTTCCTATAGCACAGAAATTTCGACAAAATTTCCTATAACAAAGAAATATTGACAAACTTTCCTAAAGCAAAGAAATTTTGACAAAATGTCCTATAACAAAGAAATGTTGACAAAATTTTCTAAAGCAAAGAAATTTTTAAAAAAATTCCTATAGCAAAGAAATTTCAACAAAATGTCCTATAACAAAGAAATATTGACAAAATTTCCTATAGCAAAGATATTTTGACAAAATTTCCTATAGTAAAGAAATTTTGACAAAATTTTCTACAGCAAAAAAAAATTTTGAGAAAATTTTATATAGCAAAGAAATTGTAAAAAAAATTCCTATATCAAAGAAATTGTGTCAAAATGTCCTATAGCAAAGAAATTTTCACAAACTTTCATATAGCAAAGAAATTTTGACAAAATTTTATATACCAAAAAAATTTTGGTAAAATATGCTATAGCAAAGAAATTTTAAAAATATTTTATATAGCGAAAAACTTTTGACTACATTTTCGATAGGAAAGAAATTTTAATAAAATTTCCAGTAGCAAATAAATTTTGACAAAATTTCCTATATATGAAAGAAATATTGAAAAAATTTCCTATAGAAAAGAAATTTTAACAAAATTTTCTATACCTCACAATTTGTTGGAAAATTTGCCATATCAAATGAATTTTGACAATATTCCTATAGCAAAGAAATTTTTACAAAATTTTGTATAGCAAAGGAAATTTTACAGAATTTTCTATAGCAAAGAAATTTTAACAAAATTTCCTATAACAAATAAATTTTGACAAAATTTTCTATAGAAATGAAATTTTGACAAAGTTTACCATAGGTAAATTTTGTCAAAATTTTCTTTAGAAGTGAAATTTTGACAATATTTCCCTCAGCAAACAAATTTTAACAAAATTCCTTTAGCAAAAAAATTTCGGCAAAATTTCCTATAAAAGAAAGAAATTTCGAGAAAATTTCCTATAGTAATGAAATTTTGACAAACTTTCCTAAGGCAAAGAAATTTTGACAAAATTTCCGATGGCAAAGAAATATGGAAAAAAATTCACATAACAAAGAATTTTGCACAAAATTTCCTCTAGTAAAGAAATTTTGACAAAATTCCCTATAGTAAAGAAATTTTGACAAACTTTCCTAAGGCAAAGAAGTTTTGACAAAATTTCTTATAGCAAATAAGTTTTGACAAAATTTCTTATAGCAAATAAATTTTGCCAAAATTTCCTATAGCAAAGAAATGTTGACAAAATTTCCTAAAACAACGAAATTTTGACAAAATATTGCAAAGGATATTTGACAAAATTGCCAATAGAAATGAAATTTTCACAAAATTTCCAGTAGAAATGAAATTTTGATAAAATTTCCTACAGCAAAGAAATATTGATTTGACAAAGAAATTTTGACAAATTTTCCTACCACAAAGAACTTTTGACAAAATTTCATGTAGCAAAGAATTACTAACAAAATTTCCTGTAGCAATGAAGTTTTGGCAAAGTTTTCTATAGCAAAGAAATATTGACAAAATGTTCTATAACAATAAAATTTTAGCAAAAATTTACTATAGCAAACAAAATTATGACAAAATTCCTGTAGCAACGAAATTTTTACTAAGTTTTCTTTAGCAATGAAATTTAAAAAATTTTCTTATAGAAAAGATGTTTGTACAAAGTTTTCTATAAGAAAGAAACTTTGCCAAACTCTGTAAAAAAAATATGTTGACAAAATTTTTTTATAGTAAAAAGATTTTAACAAAATTTTCCGTAGCAAAAAAATTTTTGACCAAATTCCTATAGCAACAAAAAAAAATTCGCAATAAATGGATAACAAATGTTGGAATATATTTGTTGGATGACAGGACAAATGACCCAACCCATTGACATTAAAATGTCAATGTTGATAAAGGTCTGTAGCAAATAAATTTAAAAAAAAATAATTCTTAATGGGAGAGAAGTCACTGGGGTATGGTGGCGTACCTTAGTTGTTTAAGTCTTGACAAGCAAATGCATGAATGAATGGATGGATGACCTTTTCATTATTGAGGCGATGGGGGGAAGGATATCAAATAATTCATTTGCAAATAACAACACGTATTTTATTCTTTGTGATTACATATTTCTATCGCAGCATTTTTTTTTTTTGTGTTGCTGACTCTCCTGTTCATCTTCACTTCATGGTGGTTCCCTTCCCATTGGATTTGCTTGTAATGGTCATACTATGTTACTATGCTCCATGGTGTTTGCAGGTTTATGCTTCTCATCATGTTGCTTCGAATATTAGATTTCTTTTGTAAAACATCATTACTAAGCAACATTAAATGGAAATGGAAAATTTAACGAGGGTTAATTTGCAATCAAAGAATGAAATAATTGCTGTAGTATGTGAAGGATATTCAGGAATCGCTATCGCATTCATTCTTACTAATTTTGCAAATGTTACAAGAATTTTATATGGGCCATTCAGAAACCAATTCATTGATTACATTTCCTAATGAAATGATTTAGGTTGTACTTAATATGTTCTCATTTGTTAATGTGGCAAATTTAAATAAAATCGAAGAATATTTCTTTCTAATATTGTGAAAGACATGTTACATGCAAGATTGAGCAACGACTCAATGATTACAAAAGTTTTTGAGAAAAGTTTTTTTTTTCAGTAAGCTTTCAAACAACTCTAAAGATAAGTCCAGAATTCATATGGAGAGACTCCGATTCTCAAATTGAAACAGACATTGAACTCCATAAAAGAATTCAACACATTTGAAACAATTTCTTAAATAAAATTTTCCAATTGAAATACATTTGAATGCAGACATCTAGCAAATTTAGTAAACATGTAAACTATATCCACGAAGAGAGTTCGACTTTTTTGATTTTAGTTAAAATCTCCCTTTTCAAAAAAATATTCATGTATGAAAAATGAAAATATTAAAGAAAATTTTGGTATAGGTTTTAAGTCTCATCTCTCAAACAAAAAATCGGAAAATTCTTTGAATAGATTTTTCACATCAATGGGTCCTAATTACAGTTAATCCCATTTCCCATCTATAGTACTTCTCATACGTGCAACAAATCATTTTAATCCATTTAGATTTAGGTATAGTCCCATATATATGTAACGACCGATTTTCAAAAATTTGCCGCAAATATTCTTACTTTTGACCATAATGCCCTCATTTATTAACAAAGTAATCTCCTGTCATATCAACCAAATCTTCATAATATCTTCGAAATCGGTTAAGATATAGCTCTCATATCCTCATCTATTAGCAAATGTTACACAAATTTAAGATTTTATATATTAACCAGGGGATTAACCGATTTAAATTTTCAGTCTATAGATTCTGTAGAACTCTAACAAATTTGGTTCAGATCGAGTCAAATTTAAATGTATGTATATGGGAACAAAAACTTGTATAACATCACCCAGCACATTTAGCGGATTTTATCTGGTATCGCACATGTGAAGCTACAAAGTGGTACAGGGTATAATATAGTCGGCCCCGCCCGCACAATTTGAATTTCTAAACTGGCATTTGCTTGTACAGGAATAGCTTAATTAATATATCGCAAAAATAAAATTTTAGAACTGAGATCTGTGTTCTAATTCAAATTTTATTAAACCTAGACTTATAGGTCCCTAATTTAAATAAACTGTAACTTTGGCTCGGAATCAATACCAAAATCCCTAGGGGAAGGTCAACAAATTTGGACTCAAAAAAGTTTTTTTTTAAGTGTAGTTAAATCTGAATCATTAATATATATGGAATGGAATATAATCTTAGCGAATTCAGTCGGACGTACATTGCTAGACCGACTCAGAATTTCACCATGACCCAGAATATATACACTTTATGAGGTCTTAAAGCAATATTTCGATGTGTTACTAACGGAATGACAAAGTTAATATATCCCCACCATCCAATGGTGGAGGGTATAAAAAGGTTAGTCAACGCATGGTTTTAAGCTGACATCAAACCAACAGTAAAAATTTTATTTCTATACAAAATTTTTGCCAAATTTTATTTTTTATTGCTTTGATTTCAGCTTAAAACCATGCTTTAACTAAACTACAAGGGTAGCTTAACCAACGAAGAGGAAATTATGTCGAAATTAATTTCTATGGAAAATTTTGTCAAAATTTTCTTTCTATAGAAAATTTTCTCAAAATTTAATTTCTATAGAGAACTTTAACAAAAAAAAATTATTTTTTTGAAAAATTCTGGCAAAATTTTATCTATTGAAAATTTTGTAAAATTTTTATTTCTGTAGAAAATTGTTCCGCATTCTATGCCTATAGAAAATTTTGTCCAAATTTTCTTTCTATAGAAAAATTTCTTACAATTTTATTTTTATAGAAAATTTTCTTAAAATTTTCTTTCTATAGAAAAATTTCTCACAATTTTATTTGTATGGAAAATTTTATAAAAATTTATTTCTATAGGAAATTTTGTCAAAATTTTATTTCTATAGATAATTTTGTCAAAATTTTATTTCTATAGAAAATTTTGTCAAAATTTTATTTCTATAGAAAATTTTGTCAAAATTTTATTTCTATAGAAAATTTTGTCAAAATTTTTATTTCTATAGAAAATTTTGTCAAAATTTTATTTCTATAGAAAATTTTGTCAAAATCTTATTTCTATAGACAATCTTGCCAAAATGTTATTTCTATACAAAAAATCAAATACTTTTGTTTCTGTAGAAAATGTTGCCAAAAATGTATATCTATAGAAAATTTTGTCAAAATTTTATTTCTATAGAAAATTTTGTCAAAATCTTATTTCCATAGACAATTTTGCCAAAATTTTATTTCTATACTAAAAATTCTAATACTTTTGTTTTTGTAGAAAATGTTGCCAAAATTGTTCTTTATTTCTATAGAAAATTTTGTCAAAATTTTATTTCTATAGAAAATTTTGTCAAAATCTTATTTCTATGGACAATTTTGCCACTTTTATTTTTGTAGAAAATGTTGCCAAAATTGTTATTTATTTCTATAAAAAATTTTGTCAAAATTTTATTTCTATAGAAAATTTTGTCAAAATCTTATTTCTATAGACAATTTTGCCAAAATTTTATTTCTATACAAAAATTCTAATACTTTTGTTTCTGTAGAAAATGTTGCCAAAATTGTATATCTATAGAAAATTTTGCCAAAATTTGATTTCTAGAGAAAATTTTGTTTTATTTCTATTGACAATTTTATCAAAATTTTATTTATATAGAAAATTTTGTCAAAATGTTATTTCTATAGAAAATTTTATCAAAATTTTATTTCTGTAGAAACATTTGTCAAAATTTTATATCTATAGATAATTTTGTCAAAGTTTTATATCTATAGACAATTTTATCAACATTGTGTTTCTATAGGAAATTTTGTCAACATTATATTTTTATAGAAAATTTTGTAAAAATGTTATTTCTATAGAAAAATTTCTCATACTTTTATTTTTATAAAAAATTTTGTCAAAATTTTATTTCTATAAACAATTTTATCAAAATTTTGTTTCTATAGAAAATTTTGTTAAAATCTTAGTTCTATAGAAAATTTTGTCAAAATTTTATTTCTATAGAAAATTTTATCAAAATTTTATTTCTATAGAAAATGTTGCCAAAATTTTATTTCTAAAGATAATTTTGTCAAAGTTTTATTTCTATAGAAAATTTTATCAAAATTTTATTTCTATAGAAAATGTTGCCAAAATTTTATTTCTATAGATAATTTTGTCAAAGTTTTATTTCTATAGACAATTTAATGAAAATTGTATTTCTATAGGAAATTTTGTCAAAATTTTATTTCTATAGAAAATTTTGTCAAAAGTTTGTGTCTATAGAAAATGTTGTCAAAATTTTATTTCTATAGAAAGTTTTGTCAAAAGTTTGTGTCTATAGAAAATGTTGTCAAAATTTTATTTCTATAGAAAATTTTTTAAAAATTTTATTTCTATAAAAAATTTTTTAAAAATTTTATTTCTATAAAAATATGTTGTAAAATAATTATTTCTATAGGAAAATTTGTCAAAATTTTATTTCTATAGATAATTTTGTCAAAGTTTTATTTCTATAAAAACCCCGTCAAAATTTTATTTCCATAGAAAATTTTGTAAAAATTTATTTCTATAGGAACATTTGTCAAAATTTTATTTCCATAGATAATTTTGTCAAAGTTTTATTTCTTTAGAAAACCTCGTCAAAATTTTATTTCTATAGAAAATTTTGTCAAAATTTTTATTATATAGGAAAAATTCTTATACTTTTATATCTATAGAAAATTTGGCAAAATTTTATTTCTATAGAAAGAATTCTCATACTTTTGTTTCTATAGAAAATGTTGCCAAAATTGTATTTCTATAGACAATTTTGTCAAAGTTTTATTTCTATAGAAAATTTTGTCAATATTTTATTTCAATAGAAAATTGTATCAAAATTGTATTTCTATAGCCAATATTACCACAATTTTATTTCTATAAATAATTTTGTCAAATGTTATTTCTATTAAAAAATTTCCCACACTTTTATTTCTATAGAAAATTTTGTCTACATTTTATTTCTATCGAAAATTCTATCTAAATTTAATTTCTATAGAAAATATTGCCAAAATTGTATTTCTATAGACAATTTTGTCAAAGTTTTATTTCAATAGAAAATTTTATCAAAATTGTATTTCTATAGCCAATATTGCCAAAATTTTATTTCTATAAATAATTTTGCCAAAGTTTACTTTCTATAGACAATTTTATCAAAATTTTGTTTCTAAAGGAAATTTTGTCAAAATTTTATTTTTATAGAAAATTTTGTCAAATGTTATTTCTATTAAAAAATTTCCCACACTTTTATTTCTATAGAAAATTTTATCTAAATTTTATTTTTATCGAAAATTCTATCAAAATTTTATTCAAAGTTTTATTTCTATAGACAATTTTATCAAAATTTTATTTTTATAGAAATTTTTTCAAAATGTTATTTTTGTAGAAAACTATTTATTTCTATAGAAAATGTTGTCAAAATTTCATTTCTATACTTGGTCAACATGGAAAATTTGGTCAAAAATGTTGCCAAAATTGTATTTCTATAGATAACTAGCGTTGCCCAGCCCGCTTCGCTGACCTTCGGACTACTTGTTTTTTTTTCGTTTATAGATAGAAATGCATGCGGATATGCAGATGTAAAACAGTCCGCCATAAAAAATGTCGTGGAGAGGTTGTTCCCTTTCCACCAATTTTTTAAATAATGTGCTGTATTCAATCTTCAATATTTCCTGTGAATTTTAAGTGTGGTTTGCAAAGGAAAGGTATCCCTCTCCTCAATATAAATTAAGCACTATATTACAACAACATATACATACAAAGAATCACTGTTTCCCGTCCAATAAATAGGAAAGAGCAAACGTAAATAAAAAATTTATCACATTAACATTTGTTAAAATGTTGGAAATGGAGGAAAATTATGTACCGAGTTCCCATTTACGGACAACGCTTTACTTTCAATCTTCAAAATATGGAACGAAAGGGAAACCTCTCCCCCCCCCCTCCACCCCTTCGCACCACTCCCATCTAATATCGAAATATCACGTACCCTATATTAATTTCACAAACTACCCAATAATCACTATAAATTCCAAGTAAATCTACAAAGTTTATTTCACTATTCCCTTTCCCCAACAATATATCGAAAAATCATGTACTAATTTAAAAATCATGTATTAATTTAATCACCTCCTCCCTCGTTCCCTTTAAATTGTTTTAAAAGGACATCACTTTCCACGATACAATATCGACAAACACCGAAGTGAATACCACCTTTAAGCTTTCCTGAAAATTCCAAGAAAATCTAGTATCTTTCCATCAAGTGTGGGGCAAGGAGAAAGTACCTCACCCCCACCACCACCGCCTTTGTAATTTTCAAGAAAATTTGAGAATTTTAGTTTTTTCAGTTTTAGATGAGGTCCCCCTACCCGACCAAATATCGAAAAGTGATGTAATGTATCTTGTGTAAACGTCCCAGAAAATGTCAAGGTAATTATAAGCCCAATTTTTAAAAAGCAAGGCAATTTTTAAAAAGCAAGGCAAGGGGCCCCACGTCATCTGTAAATTTCAAGTAAATTGGAGAAGTCCATTTTCTTTTTCACTGTACTTAAGGAGATGCGGATGCCCTCCCTATACCCTTTTATTTTTCCCCGACCAAGTATTAAAAATCAGGAACCTAATATAAATTTCATAACCTCACCCAGTTTTTCCGTAAAATTTCAGTCGGAGGACTTTAGTTTTGTTTTCACTGTACTTTAAAAAAGTCGGACAAAGGCGAGGTCCCCCTCCCCAACCAAATATCGAAAAATAAAATAGCCGTTATTTGTCTAGACTCCCTCTTCAACCTTCTCAAAAAATTTTTAAATTTTATAAAAATTATAGTACCAATCATAGGATTAACTACAAATAAAAATTATATTTGATTAACAAATTAATTATTCAACCGTCGAACTGAACGGACGTGTTTTCTAATAGCGGAGTATTTCATCGTAATAAGTACTTATTACGAATTTCACGTGTGGTGGAAATAACAAACCACCATGCAGCGAAATTCAAAGTCATCCACTGGGTTGCTAACTTCAGGGCCCAGTGGACGGGTAACGACTGAAGTTATAAATTTGGGCAGCGACCAAGAGTCAGGCGGTGACACTTTGGCAAGTCGAACCTTTTCTAAGGTGACGACATCAAAAGGAGGCAATCCCTCTCGAAAGAGATTCAAGGAACGAAGAAATGCTTTGTTTATCCTAAAGAAATTAGGATCAGTCGACCCAAGCACGTTGTCGGCTAAGCAAAGCGATTCCTTAAAATGGGCTCAAGGAATTCTTGAAGCTGGAAAAAGGGAACGATCACCGGATGAGCTGACATCCTCTAAACGGGATCAAAGATCGTTTGCCTCAGTTGCAAAAGACAGCCTTGTGATGGCTATTATTAATAAAGGAGCATTGGACGGTATGATTCCAAGGCAAAAATGGGGGGAAATTGAGAACGCGATGTCTGGTGTCTACTCAGCGGTGCGAAAAAAGTTTCCCGGACCAAGTCCTCGACAGCAAGATGCTGGATGGTATCAAGGACGATATAAGTTAATAGCTTTTGCAGACCAGAGGTCTATGGATTGCTTTAAAGCTGCATTGATGCTAATTGGTGAAGTTTGGGAAGGAGCCGCTTTGGAGTTAGTCGATAAAAAAGACATACCGGCTAAACCTAGAGCACATGCATGGATACCGGCAAACCCTCCTGATCCTGAGTCAATACTAGAGAGACTAAAAGAATGTAACCCAGATCTTCCAACAGCCGATTGGAAGGTTGGTCGTTTGGATGAGGTGGATGGACCAAGACGACATGCGGTGTTTATATTAAACAAGGACGCGTAAGTTATGGCTTTCATGATATCCATATGAAGGTATACAAAAGCGATCAGCCAAAGGATACCGAAACGGACAAGCCTCCGGTAGAGTCAGCAGTGAAAAAATCTCCTAGCGAAGCCGAAGGAGACATAAAACCTGCAGACTATGGCGAAAATCATATGCGGGAAGTTTCTACAGGCTCAAGCCTCACCAAAGCTGAACCGCGGATTGTTGCGAGAGTCACCGAGATCTGTGAAGAGGAAGCCCTTGATGACTCAATTGAAGCGGCTGATGTGACGGTGGTTGAAAATTTGGAAGGTTCTACGGTTCCTCCAGATAAAGGAGACATAGATATAGTTCTTATTCAAGAACCATACATATATAAGAACAAGATCTGTGAATTAAGCACTCCGGGTTTCAAACTTTTGCATAATACCGGTAACGATATAAATCGAGCATGTATAATTGCTAAAAACGACCTAAACTTGTTTCTGCTTCCTTCATTGAGCAATGCAGACACTGTCGTAGCCAGTCTAGAGATATCCACATGCAAATATTGGGTATCTTCGGTCTACATGGGACATGATAGGGAGATGCCACCCTGTGCCGTTAAGACCTTAGTTGAGGAGTCACTAAAAACAAAAACAAAACTCATTATGGGATGCGATGCAAATGCACATCATAGTATTTGGGGAAGTAGTGATACTAATGCAAGGTGATACTAATGCTAATAGAGTTTAGTAGTGATACTAATGCTAATAGAGTTTATTTTGCGTACTAACCTGGTAGTTTGCAATAAGGGAGATGCACCAACCTTCGTCACCAGGAACAGACAAGAGGTTTTGGACGTAACGTTGACCTCTCCGGAACTGAATGATAAGATATCTGAGTGGCAAGTTTTGAGGGAACATAGCTTCTCAGATCATCGCTACATCAGTTTCAGATTGGCTGTTCGTACTTCAAAGACCATATTTCCGCCAAATGTTAGGAAAGCTGATTGGAATAGGTATAGGGAATCGTTCAATTTGATGATACCGGAAGTGCCGGAGACAAATATGAGCACTGTGCAAGATATCGAACACGCAGTGGAGCGGATTTCTAAGGCCTTCAACATTTCACTGAAAGCTGCATGCCTTAGAGGAAAGCCAAGGGGAACAAATCGGCCGCCATGGTGGACTACGGAGTTAAGTAATATGAGGAAATCCTGCAGGAAGCTCTTTAACAAAGCAAAGTCCACAAGAGCTCCGGAGGATTGGGACACTTACAAGATGAATCTGAGAGAATATAAACGAGAACTGAGAAGGTCTCAACAAAACTCTTGGGATGATTACTGTAGCAGTATTGAAAATACGTCAGAGGCTTCCAGACTACGGAAGGTACTAGCATCCACTAACACCGCTCCAGGTTTCATTAAAACATCGGAGGGAAATTGGACAACGTCCAGTGAGGAGACGTTGGAGGTACTTTTGGACACACACTTCCCTGGAAATCAGACGGTTGAACCATGTTCCGGCGGTGTAACAGAGGCTCAGCGATCATTTCCTATCGAGGAAATTGTGTCGGAATCTAGAATAAAATGGGCTTTAAATAGCTTTGGACCATTCAAATCCCCCAGACCTGATGGAATTACTCCAGCGGAGTTACAGGCAGTGGCTGAAAGAATTATCCCCTGGTTGACGGTGATATATAAACAATGTGTAAACTTAGCATATATTCCAGAAAAGTGGAGGGAAACAAAAGTTGTCTTCATACCTAAAGCAGGAAAAGCCTCTCACTCGAGTACGAAGGATTTCCGACCAATCAGCTTATCCTCATTCCTACTTAAGACCCTGGAGAGGATGATAGACATGTATCTTAGAACTAGCGTGGATTCAAGTTTGCTCTCGAAACGACAACATGCATACTCGAAGGGCAGGTCTACTGAGACCGCATTGCATGAACTGGTCAGCTTTATTGAAAGCTCACTATCTGTCAAAGAATACACAATCATGACGTTTCTAGACATCGAAGGGGCGTTCAATAATGTCCATCCGAGCTCGATATTAAATGGACTGACAACTCTGAATGTTGATCCAGATATACTTAGGCTGTTAGACGAACTTCTAATAAAGAGACGTATTTCAGCCACACTAGGGCAAGCAAACATACAAAGGTATGTGAACAGGGGCACTCCCCAAGGAGGAGTTCTATCACCTCTTCTTTGGAATGTTGCTATAAACAACCTTCTGGTTTCTCTAGAAAAAGAAAGGATAAGAGTGGTGGCATACGCAGATGATGTGGCGCTAGCAGTCAGGGGAAAATTCCCATCCACAATCAGAGATATTATACAGAGAGCTCTCCGGATGACTGAGAAATGGGCGAAAGATAATGGCCTTGGTGTAAATCCAGCAAAGACAGAAATAGTCATGTACTGCAAAGATCGCAAAACTCCCACGGTTAGGCCCATTTCCTTAGGGGGTACTGAAATTCCCTTTGGTGAGTGTGCAAAATACCTTGGCGTTATTTTGGACAGGAAGCTGAATTGTAGGCTTAATATTGAAGAGATGGCGAGAAAAGCAACGGTAGCTTTGTACTCGTGCAAAAAGGCAATAGGGAAAAAGTGGGGACTAAGACCAAAAATTGTGCATTGGCTATACACGGCAGTGGTTAGACCTATAATGCTATATGGTGTTGTAGTCTGGTGGCCGGCACTTCAGAAACCGACTTGTTTAGATAAAGTTCAGCGTATGGCGAGCTTATGTATCTCAGGCGCATTTAGTAAGACAGGAACAGACTCCCTTAATGTCATGCTACATCTATTGCCTTTAGACATTTTGGCCAAACAGTCAGCTGCAACAACGGCTGTGCGGTTGCGCGAGCTATCGCTGTGGTCGGAAAAAATGTACGATCATAGTTCGGTCCTCAAAGTAATGCCAGATGTGCCTAACGTAGTGGATTACACCCTGGCAAAACCACTTTTCGACAAAAAGTTTGAAACTCTAATTCCCAACAGTGAGGCGTGGTGTACACAGACCCCGGGGAATAAAAGATATATAGATTTCTATACTGATGGCTCCAAATTGAATGGACAAGTGGGGTTCGGAATATATTCTAAAGATCTGGAAATTCGAATAGCGAAAAGATTACCTAATCACTGTAGTGTTTTTCAGGCTGAAATATTGGCAATAAGAGAGGTGGTGAATTTGCTGATAAGTAATGTTCCAACAAATATTGGCATTAATATATACTCAGACAGTCAACCTGCAATAAAATCCTTGGACTCTGTGTTTCTTAACTCAAAAACGGCCATAGACTGCCGCAAATCTCTCAACGAGATGGCTGAGCAGTACAATATTCACCTAATATGGGTGCCTGGTCATAGGAACATACCGGGGAACTGTGAAGCAGATGTGTTAGCAAGGCTAGGAACTACCTTACATATTCCAGGGGAACTAGAATCTGTTGGTATGCCTCTGGCCATCTGCAAGCTCTTACTGCGTGAGAAGGCTGTTATGATGGCCAATATTCGATGGGAAAATTGCAAGGGTTGTAACGACACCAAGCAAATATGGCCCCATTTAAACTTAAACCGCACACTAGATATGCTAGTGTTCTCAAGGCGTCAGATAGCACTCCTAATATCTGCTATAACGGTTCGCTGCCTGATAGGCGAATTTGCAAAAACTATAGGTGCGAAGTATAATGACTATTGTATAAGCTGTCATGACGTGGAGGAAAAGGAATCAATTAAACACCTCTTGTGTGAGTGTCCTGCTTTTTGTGTAAGGCGTAAGCGAATTTTAGGAGCATATAGCTTTAGATTACTGGCTGACCTGGAAAACGTTAACTTAAGCAGTTTGTTAATGTTTTTGGAGCAATCTGGTTGGTTCCACAAAAGTAAATAATAGAGAAGGTTCAGTGGTTAAGACTAGAAGTGCCCATATGTAATAGGTACTTTTAGTTAAATGTGGTATCACAATGGACTGAATAGTCTAAGTGAGCCTGAAATTTAATCGGGCTGCCACTTTAACCTAACCTAACCTAACCTAACAAATTAATTGATTTGATGATGGGGAATTAAAAATTTAATTGATTTTGATCGAAAATCTTAATACATTTTTCAATTAAGGCAATCAATTATTTATTGTATTATTTATAATTATATTTCCTATATATAATCTATTATATATAAATTTATTGTACTTTTCTATATTTTAATAGTTATTTATATTATTGATTTGTTTAAATTTGAGTAAAAATTGAATAAGCCAATAAATGAGACTAATTATTACCGTACAATTTTTTCAATTTTTTTTTTTTCCATTGGAAATGTGTTTTTGAAGCTATTTCTTCCGTGTTTATGCCCGTTTCGCTTAATATCTTCTGGCAATATATTTGAGAAAAATTTTCCTTGCACATTATTACACCTACACCGTAGCAGCATTCATAAATGTTAGAGTCCAACACTGTTGGGAGTTGTGACGCAAAAAGAGAAATGTTAGAAAAAGCACGAAATGCTGAGGAAGCAAACCATGAAATTAAAATGTGATGAAAAACTCATTGTGGCATTAATACTTTTGTATAACCCAGCAATCAACAGCTCTACGGGCAAAACCAATTCCCAAGCAATCATCCCCCCACGATTTTTACACACACATCCACACTTACACAGCACGGATTAAAGACCATGAACAAGGGGGGGGGGGGGGGGGGTATGTTTGTAGAGTTTAGTAAGAAGGCACCGGTAACAAAGGAATGATTCCAAAGAACATTAAATAATTTCATTTCATATAAATTTTATGAGCACTTGTTTTATGGACGATGGAGCTTCGTCATTGGAAAACAACTCCACTCCACAATGGGAGGTCTTCACTGAATTTCGTTCTGTTTTCTTTTTTTATTTCATTTCATTTTCCTCTTTATTTTTGGAATATCATGCATTTTTTATTGAAGTTTAATTCAAATACAACGGTGTAGTGAGATGGTCTACCTAGATCTTCTATACCCATCAAATGGACCCATATACCAGTGGAGCGAGGATACTTTCCCACCTAGTGGGTAAGTATCCTGCCAACCTCCATGCAATTACGCTCAATAATTCCTTGACTCTGGATCACATCTTGCAATGAACCTGGCCGCCGTCATCCTTTGTGTGCTGTTTATAATTTCATTTAAGTCAGTGAGAAAGCAATCATTGGCAAAGTGTGAATTTCATTTCGTTACCCCTGAAGGCATCCTTAAACAATTGCCATTCAACAGCGCCAAAAATGAACGAAAACGTAGAGCCCAGTTGGCAGTTGGTATATTGGCGGATATACCGCTGCGATTGTGAATGAACTGGACCAGGATGTGCGATAGGAATCTGCTGTGTTTGGCTAAAGGTGTATGTACGTACGACAGCATCAGAGAGGATGGCGGTAGATATACGTGAACATCTTTTATTTTTCGTAATTCTATTTTTTTTTTTTTTGGAAAAAAGCCAAAATACATAGATCCTTTGTGTGAGAGAAACAGTGCATTGGCCATCGTAAGATGAAGCGGAATTTTGAAAAAGGCTAAGATGATATCTTGGCTTTTGTGAGGTCTTGGAAAAGTAGACATAGACGACTTGAATTAAACTCTAAGACAAAGCAAAAATTTTTTGTAAGTCCTTCCCACGTCTTCCCAAATTTTCCCAAAATTGTCTATATAAATAAAATGTTAACAAAATTTTCTATAGAAATCAAATTTTGACAATACTTTTTATAGAAATAAAATTTTGCCAACATTTTCTATAGAAATTGAATTTTGACAAAATTTTCCATATAAAGAAAATTTTGTCAAAATTTTCCATAGAAATAACATTTTAACAAAATTTTCTATAGAAATAAAATTTTGACAAAATTTTCCATAGAAATAAAATTTTAACAAAATTTTCTATAGAAATAAAATTTTGATAAAGTTTTCTATAGAAATACAATTTTGAAAAAAACTTTCTATGAAAATAAAATTTTGGCAAAATTGTCTATAGATATAAAATTTTGACAAAATTTTCTAAAGAAATAAAATTTAGACAAAATTTTCTATAGAAATCAAGTTTTGACAAAATTTTCTATAGAAATAAAATTTTCACAAAATTTGCTATAGAAATAAAATTTTGATAAAATGTTCTATAGAAATAAAATTTTGAAAAAAAAAATTATGTGGCAATAACATTTTGACAAAGTTTTCTATAGAATTAAAATTTTGACAAATTTTCTATAGAAATAAAATTTATACAAAATTTTCTTGAGATATAAAATTTTGATAAAATTTTCTTTAGTAATGAAATTTTCAAGGTTTTCTAAACAAATAAAATTTTGACAAAACTTTCTATAGAAACAAAATTTTGAAAAAATTTCCTATAGAAATTAATTTTGATAAAATTTTCTATAGACATACATTTCTGACAAAATTTCCTATAGAAATAAAATTTTGACACAATTTCCTACAGAAATAAAATTTTGATAAAGTTTTCTATAGAAAAAAAATTTTGAAAAAAAGAAAAGAAATAAAGTTTTGCCAAATTTTCTATACCAAATTTTGACAAAATTGGCTACCCGTGTAAAAATTGAGAGATCTAATCATGTCTAATAATATCAAATTATGTATAATTATATCTGCTCAGATATGGTTGTAGATATAAATAGATCTACGGAGATATGTTATGTATAGTGCTATATATGATTAGATCTGATTCAAGATCTCATTATATATGTTGTTATATCTATTTATATCAGTCATATCTGGTAAGATCTAATTATATATCTTCATATATGACATCATATCTAATTATATATACTATATAGAGCTCCATATCTAATTATATATATCGCGTTAAATCATGAACCAGCTGTGTAACACGGATAAAAAAATATTTGAATATGTTTGTGTATAAAAATAATGTGTTTGTTACGAGAATACTAACGTGATATACTTGGTTACAAGCACGTATGTTTCGCACATCAAACAAGTGGTGAACATAACCAAACAATCTTTATATGTTGTGACAGTTTCAAGAAACCCTTTTAAATATCATTTTGAAGTGTCTTCATAAAATGCTTAACTTTCAGACACAACTGTCTTTTTGTTTTCAAAAATGTAACCCCATAACTATCACCATTAGCAACGCCTGTTGTTATTAAATTTGAAAAAAAAAATATATCAAATATTTGATAATGCGAGTTTCATATTTTTATTTCATATAAAAATCTCATTTTTCGAGGAAGATAAAGGAGTATGAGAAGGTAAGTTTATTGTTTTGTTCCTATTTTTATATATTGAATATTTTCTCTGTTTTAGGAGGATGAATTTGTGGTAGTCCAGGAAAAGATTAAAAGAAGACAGCGGAGCAATGTAAAGATTTGTGACCAGGCCATATCCGAAGTTGCGATAGAAGGAAGTATTATCCAATTTCAAAAAGAATACAAATTTGGAGATGATTTGGATTGTGAACCGGATACATTCCCGTGCAATTATTCATAGTATGGTATTTGGAGCTTCGCACAAACCATTCAATACAGCGCTGGTTTAAATTATTGGGTACGAGAAGCAAATTTTGGTAAGTATACGTATTATTTGCAAATACAGTCGAAGCTCGGTTTAACGAATATACCATTTAGCGAAAATCCAATTTAACGAACGTCTAAATTCTTAACATTGAGTATTCTAAATAACGAACGGTTGGACAAAATTTACATTCGATTTTACGAAAACGCTTTTAATTTTAACAAAATAAACAACAAAAAATCAGTAATATTTGTCGATTGTGAGAATGACTTAACTCCTTCGGAAATATCCACAAAGTATGGCATTTCCAAGATGTTTAGATTTGATCAAATCGATCAAATGTTTGGAAAAACATATTTAATGGCCGGGTAAAGTTATGTTAGATAGAGTGGTAGATCCGCTACGGGAAATGGATCTACCCAGAACCGGTACATGACTACTCCCTGGTGTGAATGAACCTGCCCCAGTGCTGGTCGAAACGTATGCAAAGGCCGGTCACTTTAACACGGGTTTGTCATTGACGGTGTAAATTTACACTGCATGACACGGCTTGGACACATTCCAAAAGACATGAGAACTTAGTGGGACTAGACAGGTCCTCGTGACCCAGTCTAGGACAAACCCTTATGTACCGGTATTATTTTGTGCAGCCCAATTGTACCAGAAAGGAAAATCTTTTGGAATATGTTGACCTATAGGTAAACGTCTAGATCCAATAGGATTTTAAAATCAAGAGAGTATAGAAATGAATAAATTTTATTATCGCCTGTTGGACTGGTGGTGAATTTTTATCTTATTAATGAGTGCTACCCGATTTTATATTTAGCTCAATGACAAGGAAATTCCTTCTTGTAGCTGAAGATAAACTATGAAATACACAGGAATGTCAGCATCATTAATGAGAGGGATAAACTACCGCTGATAAACTTTTTTGGTGCTCGTTGAGAGTACACTCAAAGAAGAGTTTTCTTTTGAGAGGAACGCAATTTTAGACAAGCGAAGTTTTCATTTGACAAAAAATATCCTTAAAAGCAAATTAAATAGTTTAGGGACAATCGTTAAATCACTTATCATAAATTGGGATTATTTGCTCTAGAAGAAATCAGTTTACAAGAGAGGAGAATTTCGTTTGTCTAAAATTTCGTTCCGGAGGAAAGTATTTTATTTTTTGCTTCTTTCAAGAGCAGCAAAGTAATGATGTATGTAGGACGTTTTAGGACGATGTTACTATGAACACTACCTAGCCTGGCCCATCTTGAAACCGGGGACAGGAAACAAACTAGGGAATTCGCCTAAGAACTTAGAGCACACATCAAGGTAAATATTGACATGGGTGTACATAGGTCATCATGAGACAGCGAATCTTGGATCCCCTTTTCAATCTAAACTAACCTGGATATATTAAAGTCCATCAGTTTTTAAGGATTATTTAAAGTAGTATTTTTAAGTGCCTCTGTAGTTTTCCAAATGCTTATGAATTTTTACTCATCTGGTAAAAAACTACGATTTTCAAAAAAATTGAGCATTTTATATTCCCGTTCGTTTTAACGAATTTTTCTAAATAACGAATGGGTCTGACAATATATCGTTCGTTAAACCGAGCTTCGACTGTATATCTTTAAATATGTTAGACTGATAATTCTTCTGTATATTTTATATTTTTCAGAGTTTTCATACCGAGTAGTCAAATAAAGGAATTGCGAGACTCATTTAAAGAAATGTTTGCAGAGAGCAATGTACTAACGCCTTGGGAAATTTAAATGCCAGAACCCTTGGTGGCTATGTATATATATTTTGTTTTTGCTGTTGTTGTTTTTTTTTTAATTCGTAGACTTTTATACCTAGACTTACATATAATGTACATATGTTTGATCCAACTTATAATATTAAATACTCTTTTCATTATAAAACCATTAAATAAATCTTTTTTATTAATTACTGTAATTTCACTAATTTTGGAAATTTGTAGATAAAATTATATATAATTAGATATATTAACATCTAATTATATCAAATTAGATATAATTAGATGTGGGCCAAATTTGAGATCTGGTCAGATCTAATTCCTTTAGAATTAGATCTGATCAGATATTACCATTTTTCGGATCTGTCCAGATCTGCCTACATATACTATTATATCTAATCAGATATGGCAGAAGATCTAATAATATCTGGCCAGATCCACCAATTTTTACACGGGTATAGAAATCAAACTTTTACAAAATTTTCTTTAGATATAAAATTTTGACAAAAGTTTCTATAGGAATAAAATTTTGACAAAATTTCCTATAGAAATAAAACTTTGACAAAATTTTCTGTAGAAATCAAATTTTCACAAAATTGGCTATAGGAATCAAATTTTTACAAAATTTTCTTTAGATATAAAATTTTGACAAAATTTTCTATAGAAATAAAATTTTGAGAAAATTTCCTATAGAAATCAAATTTTGAGAAAATTGGCTATAGAAATCAAATTTCTACAAAATTTTCTATAGAAATACAATTTTGACAAAATTTTCTCTAGAAATAAAATTTTGACAAAATTTTCTATAGAAATAAAATTTTGACAAAATTTTCTATAGAAATAAAATTTTGACAAAATTTTCTATAGAAATAAAATTTTGGCAAAATCTTTTTATAGAAATAGAATTTTGATAAAGTTTTTTATAGAAATAAAATTTTGACAAAATTTCCTATAAAAATACAATTTTGATAAAGTTTTTTATAGAAATAAAATTTTGACAAAATTTTCTATAGGTTAGGTTAGGTGGCATCCCGATGTATCTGGCTCACTTAGACCATTCAGTTCATTGTGATACCACATTGGTGAACTTCTCTCTTATCACTGAGTGCTGCCCGATTCCATGTTAAGCTCAATGACAAGGGACCTCCTTTTTATAGCCGAGTCCAAACGGCGTTCCACATTACAGTGAAACCACTTAGAGAAGCTTTGAAACCCTCAGAAATGTCACCAGCATTACTGAGGTGGGATAATCCACCGCTAAAAAACTTTTTGGTGTTCGGTCGAAACAGGAATCGAACCCACGACCTTGTGTATGCAAGGCGGGCTTGCTAACCAAAATTGGCTATAGAAATCAAATTTTTACAAAATTTTCTTTAGATACAAAATTTTTACAAAATTATCTATAGAAATAAAATTTGGACAAAATTTCCTATAGAAATAAAATTTTGATAAAATATTCTATTGAAATAAAATTTTGAAAAAAATGTATATGGAAGAAAAATTTTGACAAAGTTGTCTATAGAAATAAAATTTTGACAAAATTTTCTATAGAAATAAAATTGAGATATAAAATTTTGATAAAACTATCTTTAGAAATAAAATTTCCAATATTTTCTAAACAAATACAATTTTTACAAAACTTTCTATAGAAATAAAATTTAGACAAAATTTTCTATAGAAATAAAATTTTGACAAAATATTCTATAGAAATAAAATTTTGACAAAATTTTCTATAGAAACAAAATTTTGACAAAATTTCCTATAGAAATAAAATTTTGACAAAATTTTCTATAGAAATACATTTCTGACAAATTTTTCTATAGAAATAAAATTTCGACAAATTTTTCTATAGAAATAAAATGTTGGCAAAATTTTCTATAGAAATAAAATGTTGACAAAATTTTCTATAGAAATAAAATGTTGACAAAATTTTCTATAGAAATAAAATTTTGACAAAATTTTCTATAGAAATAAAATGTTGACAAAATTTTCTATAGAAATAAAATTTTGACAAAATTTTCTATAGAAATAAAATTTGTTGTTGTTTTTTATTTCAGCTTAAAACCATACATTGACTAAACTACAAGAGTAGCTTAACCAACAGAGGAAAAGAATGTTTGTCAAATTTATTTGGGCAAAGCCCTATAGACTGCAAGATGGTTGGATGGACGCACGTTTCGGAATTACCACATTCCTCATCAGCATCCTCTACTTGCAGCAAAACTATCAACCAATTATCAGAATAAATTCAGGCAGTTTATTAAACCCAACAAAAACCACACTTGAACCCTCCGAAAAAAGGTTTTACATTGATAGCCGGCTTTTGCCGAAATAAATTCGAAACAAACATATCTCTTTTCCTATGCCACTGTCAAATCATCGATTTGAATTCACATGGCTGGGTTTATTTTATTTCGGCAAAAGCCGGCTATCAATGTAAAACCTTTTTTCGGAGGGTTCAAGTGTGGTTTTTGTTGGGTTTAATAAACTGCCTGAATTTATTCTGATAATTGGTTGATAGTTTTGCTGCAAGTAGAGGATGCTGATGAGGAATGTGGTAATTCCGAAACGTGCGTCCATCCAACCATCTTGCAGTCTATAGGGCTTTGCCCAAATAAATTTGACAAACATTCTTTTCCTCTGTTGGTTAAGCTACTCTTGTAGTTTACTCAATGTATGGTTTTAAGCTGAAATAAAAAACAACAACAATGCTTAAAGAACAAAACCAACAATAACAAAACAAAACAAATGGAAAAAGAAGAGGAGGCACGCTCAAAATAAACCCAGCCATGTGAATTCAAATCGATGATTTGACAGTGGCATAGGAAAAGAGATATGTTTGTTTCGAATTTATTTCGGCAAAAGCCGGCTATCAATGTAAAACCTTTTTTCGGAGGGTTCAAGTGTGGTTTTTGTTGGGTTTAATAAACTGCCTGAATTTATTCTGATAATTGGTTGATAGTTTTGCTGCAAGTAGAGGATGCTGATGAGGAATGTGGTAATTCCGAAACGTGCGTCCATCCAACCATCTTGCAGTCTATAGGGCTTTGCCCAAATAAATTTGACAAACATTCTTTTCCTCTGTTGGTTAAGCTACTCTTGTAGTTTAGTCAATGTATGGTTTTAAGCTGAAATAAAAAACAACAACAATGCTTAAAGAACAAAACCAACAATAACAAAACAAAACAAATGAAATAAAATTTTGACAAAATTTTCTATAGAAATAAAATTTTGACAAAATTTTCTATAGAAATAAAATTTTGACAAAATTTTCTATAGAAATAAAATTCTGACAAAATTTTCTATAGAAATAAAATTTTGACAAAATTTTCTATAGAAATAAAATTTTGACAAGATTTTCTATAGAAATAAAATTTTGACAAAATTTTCTATAGAAATTAAAATATTGACAAAATTTTCTGTAGAAATTAAAATATTGACAAAATTTTCTGTAGAAATTAAATTTTGATAAAATTTTCTATATTTTCTATACATTTCTGACAAAATTTTCGATAGAAATACAATTTTGACAAAATTTCCTATAGAAATAAAATTTTTATAAAGTTTTTATAGAAATAAAATTATGGAAAAAAATTCTATGAAAATAAAATTTTGACAAAGTTGTCTATAGAAATCAAATTTTGACAACATTTTTTATAGAAATCAAATTTTGACAAAATTTTCTATAGAAATCAAATTTTGACAAAATTTTCTATAGAAATAAAATTTTGACAAAATTTTCTATAGAAATAAAATTTTGACAAAATTTTCTATAGAAATAAAATTTTGACAAAATTTTCTATAGGAATAAAATTTTGACAAAATTTTCTATAGAAATAAAATTTTGACAAAATTTTCTATAGAAATAAAATTTTGACAAGATTTTCTATAGAAATAAAATTTTGACAAAATTTTCTATAGAAATAAAATTTTGACAAAATTTTCTATAGAAATAAAATTTTGACAAAATTTTCTATAGAAATAAAATTTTAACAAAATTTTCTATAGAAATAAAATTTACAAAATTTTCTGTAGAAACCAGGGCAGTGGAGTCGAGTCAATTTCAAAAAATAATTAGGCTTCCAGAAGTTTAAGAAATAAAATCCTGGTATTAAAAATACACAGAAATCAAAATATCGGGCTAATCAGAAAATGTAATATGTCGGATTAACTGCCAAAAAGTAGGACGGGCGGAATTTTAAATAACCACTACCACTGGACAGTTACGAATATTGTTGCTATAGAAATAAAATGGTGAAACATCGATTTATAAATGGTCTATCAGTTATGGACATTAGAGGCCATTAATTTAATGTAAAGAATTTCGAGTGGCTTCGATGAAACGAACATTCTCCCAAAAGACCGGCTCAGATGGCACGTTGGCAAAGGTTTTATTGAAAATTACAGCTTCCAAGGATATCGGGTGTATATGGAGATTTCTCAATTAATAATCTCCATATACAAAATCTGGGCCGACGGGAAATTTCCGCATTTATTTATGGATCTCAAATAACTCTAAATTTAAAATTTCTGACAAATATTATGAAAGTTTTAGACTGGGAAAAACTTCTTAAAACAAATCGGAAGATGGGTTTATATGTAGGTGCTATATCACAAAATTGTCCGGTATGACCCCTCTCCGAACTCGACATGCCTGCCAAAAAATTTGGAACGTTATATTCTACTGCTATATTGTCTTAAAATTGTACCTTTATCAGGAGTACATTTATGGTGCAAAATCGGTATTTTAATATGTTAAAAATGGGCAATACAATTGATCAGCTTTTGATCATATTCTATTAAAACCTACTTTTTATATCACCGTGAAATTTCACCCATATAACTACACTTTCAATGGCCTGAAATCCATTTCTCGTTGTTCGATAGGATAGGATAGAAAGTATTTTTCAAAGTTTGTTTTGCCGGAGTCGGAGTCGAGCAAAATTTCTACGACTCCGGCTCCGACTCCAGCAAAATCTTCAGACTCCGACTCCAAGACTCCGAATCCGGCTCCGACTCCACAGCCCTGGTAGAAACAAAATTTTGACAAAATTTCCGATAGAAATTAAATTTTGATAAAATTTTCATTACATTTCTGACAAAATTTTCTATAGAAAAAAAATTTTGACAAAATTTCCTATAGAAATAAAATTTCGATAAAGTTTTCTATAGAAATAAAATTTTGGAAAAAAATTCTATTAAAATAAAATTTTGTCAAAGTTGTCTATAGAAATAAAATTTTGACAAAATTTTCTAAAGAAATAAAACTTTGACAAAATTTTCTATAGAAATCAAATTTTTACAAAATTTGCTATAGGCATAAAATTTATACAAAATTTTCTTTAGATATAAAATTTTGACAAAATTTTCTATAGAAATAAAATTTTGACAAAATTTCGTATAGAAATAAAATTTTGATAAAGTTTTCTATAGAAATAAAATTTTGGAAAAAATTCTATGAAAATAAAATTTTGACAAAGTTGTCCATAGAAATAATATTTTGACAAAATTTCCTATAGAAATAAAATTTTGATAAAATATTCTATAGAAATAAAATTTTGGAAAAAAATTCTATGAAAATAAAATTTTGACAAAGTTGTCTATAGAAATAAAATTTTGACAAAATTCTCTATAGAAATAAAACTTTGACAAAATTTTCTGTAGAAACAAAATTTTGACTAAATTTCCTATAGAAATAAAATTTTGATAAAGTTTTCTATAGAAATAAAATTTTGGAAAAAAATTCTATGAAAATAAAATTTTGACAAAGTTGTCTATAGAAATATTTTGACAAAATTCTCTATAGAAATAAAACTTTGACAAAATTTTCCACAGAAATCAAATTTCGACAAAATTTGATATAGGAATAAAATTTTTAAAAAATTTTGTATGACAAAATTTTCTATAGAAATAAAATTTTGACAAAATTTCCTATAGAAATAAAATTTTGATAAAATATCCTATAGAAATAAAATTTTGATAACAATTTATATGGAAATAAAATTGTGACAAAATTTTATTTGACAAAATTTTCTATAGAAATAAAATTTTGACAAAATTTTCTATAGAAATAAAATTTTGATAAAATTTTCTATAGAAATAAAATTTTGATAAAATTTTTTATAGCAATAAAATTTTGATAAAACTTTCTATAGAAATAAAATTTTTACAAAATTTTCTATAGAAACAAAATTTTGACAAAATTTTCTATATACATAAAATCGTGACAAAATTTTCTATAGAAATAAAATTTTGACAAAATTTTCTACAGGAATACAATTTTGTTTTTTTGCTTTGTAGTCAAAAAGTCAACAAACTTAAAGACATTTTCATAAATTTTAAAGAATTTGTTCAAACAAAATTTTCTTTAAAACAAAGATTCCCATTTTTATTGCTTACTTTTCTTTAGTAAAAAATTATTTATTTGTAAGAAAACTGGATCTTATGCAATATCATTATGCTGTTTTTTAATTATTTAAATAGATATTGTTTATTTAAATTTTAGTCTCTATCTCATATATATGTCTCAAAACCATTTTCGAACACTGCATACCACTCAAATCACCAACGAAAATCAACAAACCAGGTTGAAAAAAATGCCCCTTTTAGTCAGTTCAAGCTGTCACATTGGCACAAAGTCAAAAAGGATTCACTCTATCATTATGTATGCATGAGGATGAATGTGAGAATGTAAGTGAGTGTGTATGTGTGTCAATGTATATGTTTTCATTAGGCTGTGACTTCATGTCTTTATCGATGTTCCATTTATTCTGGCACTTTCCCTCTTCCACAGCCCCAACACCGAATAAATGGAGTATTTTACAAAAATTTATTATGGAATTGAACTTTTATCTTTTTCCTTTTGTCATCATCATCATCAGCGTCATATGTGTCGAGGTGTTTGATGTCTATTTTTATGTCCTGTTTCCTGTCGTCTCATACAGTGTATGGTTGTGTATTCAATTTAATATAAAAACGGAAAATCCATTTAATTTTCTTTTACCTTTCAGGGGGATTTTCTTTTTGCAAGAGGTTCATAGAGATATACGAATATAGCTCGCAAACAGCCATTGGAGCAGCTTTGCCAAATGGTCCTTTAGGTCGTGCTAGATCACAGAGATAATATTTGATTTAATTATTAAACCGATGAAAGCCAAAGGCATGGGTTTTCCAAATTCAATTTAGGAAATCTTTAGGCAAAATTACATTTAAATGTTTCCCTAATAAAGTTGGGATACTAATTTATCGACATGAAAACGGATGTTTTTGATAAAAATCAAACCATATTGAGGATGGCGAGGGCGGTGAAAAATAATTAATTGAATTTATTATTGGCATCAGAAATCGAATAGATTCGTTAGGAATATGTTAGCAAGGCAACAGATACAAAATTGGGGTTAATAAAGACACTAAGATGGAACGGAAGTCGAACAGTGATGATAATCGTTTCCCGGTACCAATTAAGCAAAACTCACATACATATAAAGGAGAATTTTTCCCTAATACTTTCGCAATCAATGCATTTTGACATAATTTTCTATAGAAATAAAATTTTGACAAAATTTTCTATTGAAATAAAATTTTGACAAAATTTTCTATTGAAATAAAATTTTGACAAAATTTTCTATAGAAATAAAATTTTGACAAAATATTCTATAGCAATACAATTTTAACAAAATTTTCTATAGAAATACAATTTTAACAAAATTTTCTATAGAAATACAATTTTAACAAAATTTTCTATAGAAATAAAATTTTGACCAAATTTCTAAAACAAATTTTGACAAAATTTCTATAGAAATAAAATATTGACATAATTTTCTATAGAAATAAAATTTTAACAAAATTTTCTATAGAAATAGAATTTTGACAACATTTTCTATAGAAATAAAATTTTGACAAAATATTCTATAGAAATACAATTTTGACAAAATTTTCTATAGAAAAAAAAATTTTGACAAAATTTTCTATAGAAATAAAATTTTGACAAAATTTTCTATAGAAATTAAATTTTAACAAAATTGTCTATATAAATTAAATTTTGACATAATTTTCTATAGAAATAAAGTTTTAACAAAATTTTCTATAGAAATAAAATTTTGACAACATTTTCTATAGAAATAAAATTTTGACAAAATATTCATAGAAATACAATTTTGACAAAATTTTCTATAGAAAAAAAATTTTGACAAAATTTTCTATAGAAATAAAATTTTGACAAAATTTTCTATAGAAATTAAATTTTAACAAAATTTTCTATAGAAATAAAATTTTGACATAATTTTCTATAGAAATAAAATTTTAACAAAATTTTCTATAGAAGTAAAATTTTGACAACATTTTCTATAGAAATAAAATTTTGACAAAATATTCTATAGAAATACAATTTTGACAAAATTTTCTATAGAAAAAAAATGTTGACAAAATTTTCTATAGAAATAAAAGTTTGACAAAATTTTCTATAGAAATAAAATTTCTAAAACATTCTTGAAATTCACAAAAATTGTGTTTTTTACTATGGCTTTTACAACATCGAGATTTTCTTCCCGCATGAGCTTGTCGGTTTTTCCAAATTTGTGAAAAACTATTGGCATATAACATTGTTAAAGACTTTTTCAAAATATTAAAATATTTAGTCAAAACTATTGTACCATAAATCTGATATAAGCTCAAAATTGTCTACACAAATGGAACTAAATCATACTACGATACTGACCAGGGTGAAAAAGTATTGAAAAAAGTACCATAGTACTGCATTTTCCATCCCTGCCCCATACTATGATGGAGGGTAAAAAAAGCTAGAATGAATTTTCAAAAAAAAAAAATATAAAAATGAAATAGTTTCATGAGAGAAAGCTATAAATATAAGTCGTGGGATCAAAAAAATGCCGAATTTACACTGATTTTGAATGATTATGCCCTGTGGACTGTAGAACAGGTTAGTGCATATGTTGTAACACCCAGGAGGAGACGTGGTAGGCACATGGTGCCTGTGGCAATAATGCTCAGAGCCCCTGAGTCGATCTAGCCATGTCCGTCTCTCCGTCCGTCCGTCTGTCTGTGAACACATTCTTGTGATCAAAGTCTAGGTCGCCAATTTAGTCCAATCGATTTCAAATTTGGCACATATACACACAAAATAATATTATAATTTTTGAGCTAACAATAAATTGTTGTTACAGAAAATTTTGAAGTTCAACTAAATTTTTGTTGATATAAAGTTTAAGACCCTAGCAGTCATAGCTTACAATTTATTTATAATTTTATTGTAAATGTAATTAATTGATAAATAAATAAATAAATTTGTTGATATAACAAAATTATTTGCTAAAGTGACTAAAATCGTAATTGTATTTACAAAATACGTTGTTAGCTCAAATTCAAACATAATTTTAATTGTATTGACAATCAAATTAATTGATATTTTTTGTGTGTATGTGTTTTGGGTCAGAATAGAACCCTATTGATTTTGGAAATCGGTTCAGATTTAGTTATAGCTCCCATATATATCTTTCGCCCGATGTGCACTTATATGACCCCAGAAGCCAGATTTTTGCTTTTTGTTTCAAATTTTGCACAGGGAGTAGAATTAGTATTGTAGCTATGCAAACTAAATTTGGTTGAAATCGGTTCAGATTTAGATATAGCCCCATATATATCATTCGCCCGATGTGCACTTATATGACTCTAAAAGCCAGAGTTTTACCCCAGTTTGGTCCCGCCCGACTCTAGATTTTTATACCCTCCACCATAGGATGGGGGTATACTAACTTTGTCATTCCGTTTGTAACACATCGAAATATTGCTCTAAGACCCCATAAAGTATATATATTCTGGGTCGTGGTGAAATTCTGAGTCGATCTAAGCATGTCCGTCCGTCCGTCTGTTGAAATCACGTTAATTTCCGAACGGAACAAGCTATCGACTTGGAACTTGCCACAGGTAGTTGTTATTCATGTAAGTCAGATTGTATTGCAAATGGGCCATATCGGTCCACTTTTACGTATAGCCCCCATATAAACGGACCCTCAGATTTAGCTTGCGGAGCCTCTAAGAGAAGCAAATTTCATCCGATCCGGCTGAAATTTGATACATTGTGTTACTATATGGTCTCTAATGAGCATGCAAAAATTGGTCCACATCGGTCCATAATTATATATAGCACCCATATAAACCGATCCCCCGATTTGGCTTGCGGAGCCTCTAAGAGAAGCAAATTTCATCCGATCCGGCTGAAATTTGATACAGGGTGTTACTATATGGTCTCTAATGACCATGCAAAAATTGGTCCACATCGGTCCATAATTATATATAGCCCCCACATAAACCGATCCCCCGATTTGGCTTGCGAGGCCTCTAAGAGAAGCAAATTTCATCCGATTCAGTTGAAATTTGGTACGTGGTGTTAATATATGGCCTCAAACACTCATGCACAAATTGGTCAAAATCGGTCCGTAATTATATATAGCCCCCATATAAACCGATCCCCAGATTTGACCTCCGGAGCCCCTTGGAAGACCAAAATTCATCTGATTCAGTTGAAATTTGGTACGTGGTGTTAATATATGGCCTCAAACACTCATGCACAAATTGGTCAAAATCGGTCCGTAATTATATATAGCCCCCATATAAACCGATCCCCAGATTTGACCTCCGGAGCCCCTTGGAAGAGCAAAATTCATCCGATTCGGTTGAAATTTGGTACGTGATGTTAATATATGGTATCCAACAACTATGCAGGAATTGGTTCATATCAGTCCATAATTATATATAGCCCCCATATAAATTGATCCCCTGATTTGACCTCTGGTGCCTTTTGGAGAAGCAAAATTCTGGTTGAAATTTGGTAAGTGGTGGTAGTATATGATATTTAACAACCATGCCAAAAGTTGTTAAATATCATATACTACCAGTCCATAATCATATATAGGCCCCATATAAACCGAACCCGATATTCGGTTTTGGAGCCACTTGGAGGAGGAAATTTCATCCGAGTCAATTGAAATTTGGTACATTGTGCTAGTATATGGCTGTTGACAACCATGCTTAACTAGGTCCATATCGGTCTATAGTTATATATAGCCCTCAGATAAATCGATATAGCCCTCAATCACAAAAAAATTGGTCCATATCAAGTTCGTAATTGCATATAGCCCCCATATAAGCGAAGCCCATATTTCAATTCTGGCTCTCTACGTACCGTGTAAAAGTCCATATCGATTCGTAATTATTTGTGGACTTACCTATACATACCTTTTTTGTCTAATATATACCACGTATGGAATAACTCACAATTTAGAAAACGATGTTAAGAAGTTTTAAGATACCACAACCCAAGTAATTCGATTGTGGATGACAGTCTTTCGTAAAAGTTGCTACGCAATCCAAGGTGGAGGGTACATAAGCTTCGGCCTGGCCGAACTTACGGCCGTATATACTTGTTACTGTTTGGTAGATTGGTAGAATTCTTGATGTTTTGGAAGATTTTGCAAAAAATTTCCTCTCCAACTATGAAATGCTTCATAAATTTTCTATAGATATAACATCTTGACAAAATTTTCTACAGAAATAAAATTCTGACAAAATTTTCTATAGAAATAAAATTTTGACAAACTCTTCTATAGAAATAAATTTTTGACAAAATTTTCTATAAAAATATAAAATTTTGACAAAATTTTCTAAAGAAATATAAAATTTTGACAAAAATTTCCTATGGCAATACAATTTTGGTAGATTATTTTTGGCTCGAGTGGCAATCGTGATTTTTCTGTGATTGTGCTTGTTTGGTTCAGAAGTTTGCGTGATTTCAGCAGACGGGCGCACAGTGGGTTGAGCGGTAGGCAAAGTGGCGATTAATTCAGGAAAGCCATAATTTTAAAATATTGTTATTTTTTATTGATGGATATTCATAAATACATAAAAAAACATAATTAGATAAAAAAAATTAAAAAAATTGTTGTTTTAATCTTTTATGGCCTTCTTTGTATTTTGGAAAAAGTGGTCTTATATCACAATTTTCGCTGTAACTTTTAAAATAAAAACGATAAATTAGGAAATGCAATTGAAAATCAGAGCATACTTAATGTGCTTTTAGAAGAAAAAAAATTGTTCTTAAAAAATAAAAATTAATAAATATTTAATCTGTATTTATATACCCAAAATTTTAAATTAAAATCCGATTTTTTTTCTTCAAATTTCATAATTCCACATATTTAAAAAAAGTTACATTAGAAAATATTATTATATCTTATTGATCAATATTCATAAACAAAAACCATAGTATAAAAATAAGAAAAAAAACAACCATTACAGGAAAAAATAATTAAAAACAAGTATATACGGCCGTAAGTTCGGCCAGGCCGAATCTTATGTACCCTCCACCATGGATTGCGTAGGAACTTCTACTAAAGGCTGTCATCCACAATCGAATTACTTGGGTTGCGATAACACTTGCCGATGGCAAGGTATCGTAAAACTTTTTAACACTGTCTTCTAAATTGTAAGTTAGTCCATAAGGGGTATATATTAAACAAAAAAAGGCCGATTAAATACGTATATAATTCAGTTTGACAAAATTTTCTATAGAAATAAAAACTTGACAAAATTTTCTATAGAAATAAAATGTTGACAAAATTTTCTATGGAAGTAAAATGTTGACAAAATTTTCTATAGCAATAAAATTTTGACAAAATTTTCTATAAAAATAAAATGTTGACAAAATTTTCTATAGAAATAAAATGTTGTCAAAATGTTCTATAGAAATAAAATGTTGACAAAATTGTCTATAGAAATAAAATGTTGACAAAATTTTCTACAGAAATAATTTTTTTACAAAATTTTCTATAGAAATAAAATTTTGACAAAATTTTCTATGGAAATAAAATGTTGACAAACATTGCTATAGAAATAAACTTTTTACAAAACTTTCTATAGAAATGAAATTTTGACAAAACTTTCTATAGTAATAAAATTTGACAATTTTTACATGGCTGTTAGAGGCCATATACTAACGAAATGTACCAAATTTCAACCGCATCGGATGACTTTTGCTCCTCCAAGAGGCTCCGGAGGTCAAATCTGGGGATCGGTTTATATGGGAGCTATATATAATTATGGACCGATATGGACCAATTTTTGCATGGTTGTTAGAGACCATATACTAACACCACGTACTAAATTTCAATTGGATCGGATGAATTTTGCTCATCCAAGAGGCTCCAGAGTTCAAATATGGGGATCGGTTTATATGGGAGCTATATATAATTATGGACCAATTTTTGCATGCTTGTCAGATACCGTATACTAACATCAGGTACCCAATTTCAAAGGGATCGGATGAATTTTACCCCTCCAAGAGGCTCCGGAGGTCAAATCTGGGGATCGGTTTATATGGGAGCTATATATAATTATGGACCGATATGGACCAGTTTTTGCATGGTTGTTAGAGACCATATACTAACACCACGTACCAAATTTCAATCGGGTAGGATGAAGTTTGCTCCTCCAAGAGGCTCCGGAGGTCAAATCTGGGGATCGGTTTATATGGGAGCTATATATATTTATGGACCGATATGGACCAATTTTTGCACGGTTGTTAGAGACCGTATACTAACATCAGGTACCAAATTTCAACCGGATCGGATGAATATTGCCCCTCCAAGAGGCTCCGGAGGTCAAATCTGGGGATCGGTTTATATGGGGGCTATATATAATTATGGACCGATATGGACCAATTTTGGCATGGTTGTTAGAGACCGTATACTTAGACCACGTACCAAATTTCAACCGGATCGGATGAATTTTGCTGCTCCGGAAGGCTCCGCAAGCCAAATTTGGGGATCGGTTTATATGGGGGCTATACGTAAACGTGGGCCGATATGGCCCATTTTCAATACCATTTGACCTACATCAATAACAACTACTTGTGCCAAGTTTCAAGTCGATAGCTAGTTTCGTTCGGAAGTTAGCGTGATTTCCACAGACGGACGGACAGCCGGACAGACGGACGGACGGACGGACATGCTTAGATCGACTCAGAATTTCACCACGACCCAGAATATATATACTTTATGCGGTCTTAGAGCAATATTTCGATGTGTTACAAACGGAATGACAAAGTTAATATACCCCCATCCTATGGTAGAGGGTATAAAAATGCATTAATTTTAATATGCCCCCCCATCCTATGGTGGAGGTTATAATAAAATCCATTTTAAGCCTTTCGTTTTAATAACTAAAATAATATCGATTATATATATCAACAAATAAAGCCAAACAATGAAAACCCTCATTAAAAATACATAATTAAACAATACACAATCAACTTGAATTGTTAATTAATGAATGACAGAATTTTTGTGCGAACATGTAGCTCTAAATCTCTAAATTATAAATCAATTAAATTTATAATTCAATAATCATTAAATATTTAATAAATTTCATACTTGCTAACATTTGACATTTGTTTTAAATCCCAAATTGAATAAATGGCATAAATGACAATGTCACAAACTAACCAAATGTCGAGGAAATTTATTTCTTCTGATTTAAGTGATGATTTATTTCTTAACTCGTACCACTTGCCAAAAAGTTGGGTGGCTTTCTTCTCATTCACTACCACAAAAAAAAAAAAAAAAAAAACAAATAAAACAAACTTACTATTGTAGCACTTTCAAAGTTAATAACTGACATGGGATATGAGAAATACTCGCACCAGAAAAAAAAACTCAGGAAACCAAAGGAGGTAGTTTTCTGATAGAGGTTACCGAACCCCAAATGGGGGATTTCAAGAAACAGAGAAGAAGAAGTCTACTTTAACTGTTAGATATTCAAGTTTACCCATAGCAAAAAAAAAAAGATAAAGAATCTTCACTGATAGTGTATACGTTTGGGAAGAATGAAAAAAAAACTTTTTGTCACTTTTTTCAAAAAAAACAGCCCCGAAAGTTTACGCAATGCAAAACGAAAGTTTATCGAAAGAAACTTTGAACTTCTTAATTGTGTATTGAATTGATGGTTTAATAACTCAAATTTAATTTGTGCACTAAAAACTTTACATGCAATTTCCGTTTTCTCCCACCCAGAGATCATTACAAACAGCCACACACACACACACATACACACACCCATGTATAGATTTATATGTATGCTCTTGAATGCCTTTGTAACTAGCAGATGAGTGAATGTAACATTCTTTCCTGTATTCTATGAGTTGCCTTTGTCAAAACTTCCCCCGGATGTTGGGTGGCTTAGGAAACGTCGCTTGAAAGAAACTTCGTTTTCATTTTCCAAAAGAGAAAACTTAAAAGGTTAAGGTGTGTCAAGCAACCACCCTTCCTCCATTGACAATACGATAGATGACACAAACTTTAATGCATCTTTTGCAAAAGTTTACTTAATTGAAATGATTTGCTAAAAATTGATAAAAACGGAATAACATTTATCCTAAATGTTTAATAGTTGACGTTATTATACCCTCCATCCTTAGGATGGGGGGTATATTAACTTTGTCATTCCGTTTGTAACACATCGAAATATTGCTCCAAGACCCCATAAAGTATATATATTTTGGGTCGTGGTGAAATTCTGAGTCGATCTGAGCATGTCCGTCCGTCCATCCGTCTGTTGAAATCACGCTAACTTTCGAACGAAAAAAGCTATCGACTTGAAACTTGCTACAAGTAGTTGTTTTTGATGTAGGTCGGACGGTATTGCAAATGGGCCATATCGGTCCACTTTTATGTATAGCCCCCATATAAACGGACCCTCAGATTTGGCTTGCGGAGCTTCTAAGAGAAGCATATGTCATCTGATCCGGCTAAAATTTGGTACATGGTTTTGGTATATGGTCTCTAACAATCATGCAAAAATTGGTCCACATCGGTCCATAATTATATATAGCTCCATATAAGCCGATCCCCAGATTTGGCTTGCGGAGCTTCTAAGAGAAGCATATGTCATCCGATCCGGCTGAAATTTGGTACATGGTATTGGTATATGGTCTCTAGCAACCATGCTAAAATTGGTCCACATCGGTCTATAATCATATATAGCCCCCATGTAAACCGATCCCCAGATTTGGCTTGCGGAGCCTAAAAGAGAAGCAAATTTCATCCGATCCGGCTGAAATTTGGTACATGGTTTTAGCATATGGTCTCTAATAACCATACAAAAATTGGTCCACATCGGTCCATAATTATATATAGCCCCCATATAAACCGTTCTCCAGATCTGACCTCCGGAGCCTCTTGGCGGAGCAAAATTCATCCGATCCGGTTCAAATGTGGAACGTGGTGTAAGTGTATAGTTTCTAACACCCATGCAAAAATTGGTCCACATCGGTTCATAATTACATAAAGCCTCCATATAAACCGATCCCCAGATTTGGCTCTAAGAGAAGCAAATTTCATCCGATCTGGTTGAAATTTGGTACGTGGTGTTGGTATATGGTCTCTAACAACCGTGCAAAAACTGGTCAACATCGGTCCATAGTTATATATAGCCCCCATGTAAACCGATCCACAGATTTGGCTTGCGGAGCCTGAAAGAGAAACAAATTTCATCCGATCCGGCTGAAATTTGGTGCATGATATTGGTATATGGTCTCTAACATCCATGCAAAAATTGGTCCTTAATTATATATAGCCCCACATAAACCGATCACCATATTTGACCTCCGGAGCCTCTTGTAAGACCAAAATTCATCCGATCCGGCTGAAATTTAGTAGGTTGTGTTAGTATATGGTCCCTAACAACCGTGCAACAATTGGTCTACATCGGTCCATAATTAAATATACCCCCCATATAAACCGATCCCCAGATTTGGCTTGCGGAGCCTCAAAGAGAAACAAATTTCATCCGATCCAGCTCAAATTTGGTACATGATGTTGGTATATGGTCTCTAGCATCCATGCAAAAATTGGTCCATCCCGGTCCATAATTATATATAGCCCGATATAAACCGATCCCCAGATTTGGCTTGCGGAGCCTCTAAGAGAAGCAAATTTCATCCGATCCGGTTGAAATTTGGAACATGGTGTTAGCAAAGTTGGTCCATATCGGTCTATAGTTATATAGCCGATCCCCAATTCCATAAAATTTGGTCCATATCGGTACATAATCATGGTTGCCACTCGAGCCAAAAATAATCTACCAAAATTTTATTTCTATAGAAAATTTTGTCAAAATTTTATTTCTATAGAAAATTTTATCAAATCTTCATTTCTATAGAAAATTGTTTTAAAATTTCATTTTGTCAAAATTTTATTTCTACAGAAAATTTTGTCAAATCTTCATTTCTATAGAAAATTTTTTTAAAATTTTATTTCTATAGTAAATTTTGTCAAAACTTTTTTTCTATAGAAAATTTTTAGGAGGTTTCAACATACCTAGCCAGTAGTATAATATCGGCAAGCGTTACCGCAACTCAAGTAATTCGATTGTGGATGGCAGTGTTTAGAAGAAGTTTCTACGCAATCCTTGGTGGAGGGCACATAAGCTTCGGCCTGGTCGAATCTACTTCCATATATACTTTATTTTTATTTTTTTATTTTTTGTACCCTGCGCCACATTGTGGAACGGGGTATTGTAAGTTAGTGCATATGTTCGCAACACCCAGAAGGAGACGAGATAGGCACATGGAGTCTTTGGCAAAAATGCTCAGGGCCGGCCCCTGTGTCGATCTTGCCATGTCCGTCTGTCAGTCCGTCTGTGTGTCCGTCTGTCCGTGTGTCTATGAACACATTTTTGTAATCAAAGTCTAGGTCGCAATTTTAGCCCAATCGCTGATATCTACTAAAATGGCCCCAGAAGCCAGAATTTCAGCTTGATTTAGTTTAGATTTTGCACAAGGAGTGCAATAGATAGTGTGGTAAAGTGTCCCGAATTTGGTTGAAATCGGTTCATATTTAGATATAGCTCCCATATATATCTTTCGCCCTATATACACTAGTATATATGGAAAAATCCGAATTTTGCCCTAATTTGTTTTGAATTTTGCATAGGGAGTAGAACTAATTTTGTAGCTACACGCAAAGAGATAAAACGTTTGGAAAACGTGTACCGAAAACGTTTTTCGGTTGTTAGAGCTGCATAGCTCAGATGACAATAACAGCTACATAGCTCAGTGGATAGTGTGTTAGCTTAAAAATTGTATGGTCCGCGGTTCGATTCTCCGTCCAGGCGAAAGGTACAATTTAAAAAATGTATAAAATCGAATAATTTCTTCCACGTTGTTTGTATTACAGAAAAAGGTGCTATGAACTAAAACCAACCTCGTGGAAGTGAGAAAGATGTGAGGGGAAATGGAATTAGAAGAAATATTTCACCCGATCTGGCTGAAATTTGGTACATGGTGTTGGTATATGGTCTTTAAAAACCATGCAAAAATTGGTCCACTTCGGTCCATAATTATATATAGCCCCCATATAAACCGATTCCCAGATTTGGTTTGCGGAGCTTCAAAGAGAAACAAATTTCATACGATCCGGCTGAAATTTGATACATGGTATTGGTATATGGTCTCTAATAACCGTGCAAAAATTGGTTCACATCGGTCCATAATTATATATAGCCCCCATATAAACCGTTCTCCAGATTTGACCTGCGGAGGCTCTTGAAGGAGCAAAATTCATCCGATCCGGTTCAAATTTGGAACAAAATTGGTCCATATCGGTCTATAGTTATATACAGCCGATCCCCAATCACACAAAAATTGGTCCATATGGGTTCATAATCATGGTTGCCACTCGAGCCAAAAATAAAGGGTGATACGGTCAAAATTTGGTCAATATAAACTTGACGTATTTCTTTCAATTTTGCATTTAAAAAACCTGAACACCCCTCATTTTGAAGGTGTGTGTGTGTAGAATGTTGCTCCAATTTTGATTTTGGAATTCACTCTTCAGTTGTCAAAATGCCGTCCAAGCAAGAAGAGCAGTGTATCAAAATTTTGCTCGCGCATCGCGAAAATCCGAGCTACTCGCGCGCAAAGCTGGCAAAATCGCTAAAAGTTACCAAATCAACCGTTACAAATGTAATTAAAGTGTTTGGGGAACGTTTGTCGACAGCCAGGAAGTCTGGATCGGGGGGAAATCGAAAACCGAAAAGCCGCTGAGACGATAAAGAGAGTTGCCGGTAGTTTCAAGCGAAACCCTAACCTCTCTCTCCGAGATGCCGCAAATAAGCTGGGTGTATCGTCTACAACCGTGCATCGAGCCAAAAAACGAGCCGGACTATCGACTTACAAGAAGGTAGTGACTCCAAATCGCGATGATAAACAAAATACGACGGCCAAAGCGCGATGCCGGAGGCTGTACACGACGATGCTGACGAAGTTTGACTGCGTGGTAATGGACGACGAAACCTACGTCAAAGCCGACTACAAGCAGCTACCGGGACAGGAGTTTTATACGGCAAAAGGAAGGGGAAAGGTAGCAGATATTTTCAAGCATATAAAATTGTCAAAGTTGGCAAAGAAATATCTGGTTTGGCAAGCCATCAGTACCTGTGGCTTGAAAAGCAGCATTTTCATAGCTTCCGGGACTGTCAACCAAGAAATTTACGTGAAAGAGTGTTTGAATAAACGTCTGCTGCCTTTCCTGAAGAAACACGGTTGTTCCGTACTGTTTTGGCCGGATTTGGCATCTTGCCATTACGGTAAAAAGGCCATGGAGTGGTACGCCGCCAACAACGTGCAGGTGGTTCCCAAGGACAAGAACCCTCCCAACACGCCAGAGCTCCGCCCAATTGAGAAATACTGAGCTATTGCCAAGCGGAACCTAAAGAAGACCAAAAAAAACTGCTAAGGACGAGCAGCAGTTCAAGGCAAACTGGCTTTCTGCGGCGAAGAAGGTGGACAAGGTGGCTATACAAAATCTGATGGCAGGTGTCAAGCGTGAGGCCCGGCAATTCGGATTTGGAAAAGCGAAAGCCTAACTGAATATTTTTCCTGAATATTATACTAATTGAACTTGAAAAAAGAAATTTAATTTGATTTTTAAAATAAACGATTTCACCGATTTACACGCGTTTTCCCATGACCAAATTTTGACCGTATCACCCTTTAATCTACCAAAATTTTATTTCTATAAAAAAGCTTTGTCAAAATTTTATTTCTATAGAAAATTTTGATACAATTTTATTTTTATAGAAAATTTTGTCAAAATTTTATTTCTATAGAAAATTTTGTCAAAATTTTATTTCTATAGAAAATTTTGTCAAATTTTTATTTCTATAGAGAATTTTGTTAAAATTTTTTTTCTATAGAAAATTTTGTTAAAATTTTATTTCTATAGAGAATTTTGTTAAAATTTTTTTTCTATAGAAAATTTTGTTAAAATTTTATTTCTATAGAAAATTTTGATACAATTTTATTTTTATAGAAAATTTTGTCAAAATTTTATTTCTATAGAAAATTTTGTAAAATTTTTATTTCTATAGAGAATTTTGTTAAATTTTTTTTTCTATAGAAAATTTTGTTAAAATTTTATTTCTATAGAAAATTTTGTCAAAATTTTATTTCTATAAAAAAATTTTTTAAAAATTTTATTTCTATAAAAAATTTTGTCAAAATTTTATTTCTAAGAAAATTTTTGTTAAAATTTAATTTCTATAGAAAATTTTGTCAAACTGATTTTTATATGTATTTAATCGGTCTTTTTTACTTTTATATACCACGTATGGACTTACTTACAATTTAGAAGACGGTGTTAGGAGGTTTTAAGATACCTTGCCATCGGCAAGCGTTACCGCAACGCAAGTAATTCGATTGTGGATGGCAGTGTTTAGAAGAAGTTTCTACGCAAGCCATGGTGGAGGGTACATAAGCTTCTGCCTGGCCGAACTTACGGCCGTATATACTTGTTTTTTTTTTTTTTTTTTGAGTTAATCTTTATGAAATTGTTTTTACATCCTGGAAAAGAATAAACGTTTATCACAAAAGTATATACTTGTCTTCCAAATAAATTTCCTTACAGCGACAAGCAAATGAGAAACGATATTTGTTGTTTACACGAGTTGTTTATATTATTAAAGGATATTTTTAAATTGCAAAATTTTAATTCTATATAAAACATCGCAAATTCCACTCCAGTTGCTGTCACGCCATTCAACTCCATATACAATCAGAAGCAGGAGTAATTTAAGGTTGGCTACAGTGTTACCAATCCTACACACGTACATCCTAAGAATATGCTATAGTAGCAGACAATTAAAATGTTTTTTCTGTACACCCTAAACATATGCTACAAAATTATAGTTGAACACAATTAAAAATTATCGATAAATAGGTGCTCAATTTGGACATCCCTAAAATATGCAGCAAAATTTTTCATATAGTATGATATTCACATCCCAGCAAAAAAAAAATGGAAGTTGTTCCATAAACAGTTCTCTTTAAAACTATCCATTTACTTTTTCAACATCCGATAAAGTTCTATATATAATTTCAAAGTTTGTTTGGGATAGACGAGCACACTTCCCGCTAATTTGTATGACTCACAAGTATATACGACAACGTCGAATCAAATTCCTATATAAGCGTTCTTACTTCATGATCGATTTAGAGTCTTTAAGTACACTGCCAAACTATTGTCGTAAGGACAAAGATTTCTTGTCCTTAAAATAAAAGTGCGATTTTTGCTTAACATAGAAGATGGACTTCTCTGACATAAAGTTTTTTTTTTCATTATCCAAAAGTAGATAAACTTTTCACTGAAGATGGTTTTTGTCCTTATAGCTAAGTGACTCGACTGAAAACTGGATGTCTTAACATGAACGAAAATTTTGTTTGACTTAGGTCAACTTAGCTTTAATAATTGTGAAAAATTGTGAAAATTAACAAAACCGTCTTTCACTTTGTTGACTTTGTGTGTCTAGAATAAAAAGCCAAAAAGCTTTCAAACATAGGAGATGTTTGGCTGAATGGACTAATGGTCTAAGTGAGCCTGAAAATAATTCAGGCTGCCACTTTGACATATTAACCTAGGAGATGTTTTCAAACAATTTTTTTCTGTAGAAACTTTTGTAAAAATTTTATTTCTATAAAAAATTTTAGCAAAATTTTATAGAAAATGTTCTTATAATTTTATTCATATAGAAAAATTCCTCAAAATTGTTTCTAAAGAAAATTTTCTAAAAATTGTATTTCTATAGAAAATTTTCACAAAATTTTATTTCTACAGAAAATGTTCTCAAAATTTTATTTCTGTAGATAATTTTCTCACAATTTTATTTCTACAGAAAATTTTGGCAACATTTTATTTCTATAGAAAATTTTGTCACAATTTTATATCTGTAGAAATGCAACAATTTTATTTCTATAGAAAATGTTCGCAAACTTTTATCTATATAGAAAATTTTGTACAAATTATCTTTCTATAGAAATTTTTCTGAAAATTTTATTTATTTCTATCGAAAATTTTCCCAAAAATTTTATTTCTATAGAAAATTTTCTCAAAATTTTATTTCTATAGAAGGTTTTTTCAAAATTTTATTTCTATAGAAATTTTTCTCAAAATTTTATTTCTATAGAAATTTTTTTCAAGATTTTATTTCTGTAGAAAATTTTCTCAAAATTTAATTTCTATAGAAAATTTTATCAAAATATTATTTATCTAGAATAATTTCTCAAAAATTTTATTTCTATAGAAAATTTTGTCAAAATTTTATTTCTATAGAAAGTGTTTTTTAAGATTTATTGTTGTAGGACCGTTTTCCAAAATGCTATTTCCCTTGACAATTTTCTCAAAATGTTATTTCTGTAGAAAGTTGTGTTTCTACAGAAAATTTTCCTACAATTTTTTTTGTTTACTTATGTCAAAATTTTATTTCTATGGACAATTTTGTAAAAATTTATTTATTAATTGATGTTTATTTTATTTCTATAGAAAATTTGTCAAAATGTTATTTCCCTAGAAAATTTTCTGAAGTCATTATTTCCATAGAAAATTTTCTAAAAATTTTATGTGTTTTGAAGACCTCTCAAAATTTTATTTCTATGGAAAATTTTGTCAATATTTAATTTATATAGAAAAATTTTGTCAAAATTTTATTTCTATAGAAATTTTTGTCAAAAATGTATTTCTATTGAAAATTTCCTCAAGATTTTATGTCTATAGAAGACCTCTCAAAATTTAATTGTTATTGAAAATTTTGTTAAAATTTTATTTCTATAGAAAATGTACACAAAATTTTATTTCTACAGAAAGTTTTCTCAAAATTTTATTTCTATAGCAAATGTTGCCAAAATTTTATTTCTATAGAAAATTTTCACAAAATTTTATTTCCATAGAAAATTTTCTCAAGATTTTATGTCTTTATTATTTATTTATTTATTTATTTTTGTAGAAATGTGTATTTCTACAGAAAAATTTCCCACATTTTTTTTTAAGAAAATTTTGTCAAAATTTTATTTTTATGGAAAATTTTTTAAACATTTATTTTTTAATTTTTGTTTTTTATTTTATTTCTATAGAAAAGTTGTCAAAATGTTATTTCCCTAGAAAATTTTCTGAAGTCTTTATTTCCATAGAAAATTTTCTCAAGATTTTATGTCTTTAGAAGACCTCTCTAAATGTAATTTCCATAGAAAATTTTGTCAAAATTTAATTTCTATAGAAAATGTTGTCAAAATTTTATTTCTATAGAAAAATTTTATCAAAAATGTATTTCTATTGAAAATTTTCTCAAAATTTTATGTCTATAGAAGACCTCTCAAAATTTAATTGTAATTGAAAATTTTGTTAAAATTTTATTTCTATAGAAAATGTTCAGAAAATTTTATTTCTGCAGAAAGTTTTCTCAAAATTTTATTTCTATAGAAAATTTTGCCTACATTTTATTTCTATAGAAAATTTTCACAAAATTTTATTTCCATAAAAAATTTTCTCAAGATTTTATGTCTTCAGAAGACCTCCCAAAATTTAATTTCCGTAGAAAAATTTTGTCAAAATTTTATTTCTATAGAAAATTTTGTCAACATTTTATATCTATAGAAAATTTTGTCAAAATTTTATATCTATAGAAAATCTTGTAAAAAATTTTATTTCTAAAGAAAATTTTGTCAACATTTTATTTCTATAGATAATTTTGTAAAAATTTTATTTCAATAGAAAAATTTATTTCTATAGGAAATTTTGTCAAAATTTTATTTCTATAGAAAATTTTGTCAAACTTTTATTTCTACAGAAAAGTTTCTCACAATTTAATTTCTATAGAAAATGTTGGCAAAATTTTATTTCTATAGAACATTTTCTCAAAATTTTATTTGCATACAAAAGTTTGTTAAAATTTTATTTCTACAGAATATTTTCTCAATATTTTATTTCTATAGAAAATTTTCTCAAAACTTTATTTCTATAGAACATTTTCTCAAAATTTTATTTCTACAGAAAATTTTGCCACAATTCAATTTCTATAGAAAATTTTCTCAAAATGTTATTTTTATAGAAAATTTTCTCAAGATTTTATGTCTATAGAAGACCTCTCAAAATTTTATTTCTATAGAAAATTTTCACAAAATTTTATATCATTGAAAAGTTTGTTAAAATATAATTTCTACAGAATACATTCTCAAAATTCTATTTCCATAGAAAATTTTCTCAAAATTTTATTTTATGTCTGTAGAAGACCTCTCAAAATTTTATTTCTATAGAAAATTTTCACAAAATTTTATATCTTTGAAAAGTTTGTTAAAATATAATTTCTACAGAATATATTCTCAAAATTTTATTTCCATAGAAAATTTTCTCAAAATTTTATTTCTATAAAAGACCTCTCAAAATTTTCTCAAAGTTTTATTTCTATAGAAAATTTTCACAAAATTTTATTTGCATACAAAAGTTTGTTAAAATTTTATTTCTACAGAATATTTTCTCAATATTTTATTTCTATAGAAAATTTTCTCAAAACTTTATTTCTATAGAACATTTTCTCAAAATTTTATTTCTACAGAAAATTTTGCCACAATTCAATTTCTATAGAAAATTTTCTCAAAATGTTATTTTTATAGAAAATTTTCTCAAGATTTTATGTCTATAGAAGACCTCTCAAAATTTTATTTCTATAGAAAATTTTTACAAAATTTTATATCATTGAAAAGTTTGTTAAAATATAATTTCTACAGAATACATTCTCAAAATTTTATTTCCATAGAAAATTTTCTCAAAATTTTATTTTATGTCTGTAGAAGACCTCTCAAAATTTTATTTCTATAGAAAATTTTCACAAAATTTTATATCTTTGAAAAGTTTGTTAAAATATAATTTCTACAGAATATATTCTCAAAATTTTATTTCCATAGAAAATTTTCTCAAAATTTTATTTCTATAAAAGACCTCTCAAAATTTTCTCAAAGTTTTATTTCTATAGAAAATTTTCACAAAATTTTATTTGCATACAAAAGTTTGTTAAAATTTTATTTCTACAGAATATTTTCTCAATATTTTATTTCTATAGAAAATTTTCTCAAAACTTTATTTCTATAGAACATTTTCTCAAAATTTTATTTCTACAGAAAATTTTGCCACAATTCAATTTCTATAGAAAATTTTCTCAAAATGTTATTTTTATAGAAAATTTTCTCAAGATTTTATGTCTATAGAAGACCTCTCAAAATTTTATTTCTATAGAAAATTTTCACAAAATTTTATATCATTGAAAAGTTTGTTAAAATATAATTTCTACAGAATATATTCTCAAAATTTTATTTCTACGGAAAATTTTCTCAAAATTTTATTTTATGTCTATAGAAGACCTCTCAAAATTTTATTTCTATAGAAAATTTTCACAAAATTCTATATCTTTGAAAAGTTTGTTAAAATATAATTTCTACAGAATATATTCTCAAAATTTTATTTCCATAGAAAATTTTCTCAAAATTTTATTTCTACGGAAAATTTTCCCACAATTTAATTTTTATGGAAAATTTTCTGAAAATTTTATTTTTATAGAAAATGTTCTAAAATTTATATTTCTATAGAAAAACTTCTCAAGATTTTATGTCTATAGAAGGCCTCTCAAAATTTTATTTCTATAGAAAATTTTGTCAAAATTTTCTTTCTATATTTATCTATATAATCTATATAATATATAATAATTATTCTTATTTCAATTATCCGCTTCTTTGGCTCGGAATCGATACCAAAATCGTTAGCATAAAGACAAATTCTTTGCAACCGGGAATGCTCTTTTTCAGTGTATCACATTATACCTTATCCTAAAAGATAAAATATAAACCAAAAAATTAAGAAAACAATTTTTGGCCGCAAATCATGACCATACTAACTGTGTGGTAGTCCATTCCTACTTTTTGGAAGTCATGCGAAAAAGTTTTCCTGTTTTACTTTACATTTAAATTATTTGTTAGGGTATTGATTTTATACTCATGTTTTGTTAATAATTAAGTTGTATAAATTTCACTTTTTTGACACGAAAAATAAATTATATTAGGCATCAGTTTAACGATAAAATTATAGCTGCGTAATATAAATAAAATTTTATACGATTAAATCTTCAATACACATACATGACGGACAGAATTACTTACAATGCCTTCCAAGACTTTTATATAAATAATTGTGATTATTGACTTTTCCCCCTTTTCATAAGTAATCCAGTTCTCCCACGAAAATATTAAGATTAGCATTGCCCGTAATATGTGTTAGTGTAGATTATAACTAGCCTATCGACAATTCACTTACTTCGTGTTAGCCCACCATATATTTTCAAATGTCTCTGATTACATAGCATACTTTTAGGCATAGCCAAAAACTATTTTTATCTTGATGTATTTTAATAGAATTTGTGTATACTTCAAGCAAATAATCGTATATGCGCACAGTGGTCATAGTGCCTCCGTGGCGCAATTGGCTAGCGCGTTCGGCTGTTAACCGAAAGGTTGGTGGTTCGAGCCCACCCGGGGGCGATTACATTTTTTAGAAGTTTTTTTATTTATTTTGTTTTTTTTTTTTTTTTTTAATTCTATTTTTTGTTATTGCCCTATGAAATCATTCATTTGTTTAGTTTGCATATAATTCTTTTTTTGCACATTTGCTTTCATATGCCAGAAATTGTATTCTTGTACACAGTGGTTATAACGCCTCCGTGGCGCAATTGGCTAGCGCGTTCGGCTGTTAACCGAAAGGTTGGTGGTTCGAGCCCACCCGGGGGCGGTAAATTTTTGGTTTCGGGCAGAATTGCAAAGAGAAAAATATAAAGTAATTTAATTTACTTTAATAGTTTTGGGCTATTTTTATGTTAGTAAGAAATGTAAATATGATATGATGATGATGGAAAAAAAATTATAAAAAATATTTTTTCATTATTTTTTATTTTATACAAAGATCACGCACATGGGTACCTCATATAGAATTCCACGGTTATAGAGAAAATTAAATTTTCACATAAACATATTGTACAATTGTATTTAAATTTTCATTTCAAAGCATACGTCTGCAACACTATTTTTTTCGCATCATTTAAATCACAGCCATGTGAAAGGAATTGAATATTCAGTGGCGTAATAAATCTATTGACACACGAATCATATTAGTTGACGCCCAATATAAATATTTCATATGATTCATCTTTCATCGGTTGGTAAATGTGGTCGATTCCAAATATTGTTTAATATCTTGTGGTATGAATTGATTCAAACAAATACGAGTGTTGTCCGAAAAGGAAATACTATTTTGACAAAATTTTGTATACAAATAAAATTTTGACAAAATTTTCTATAGCAAAAAATTTTGACAAAAATTTCTATGGAAATAAAATGTTGACAAAAATTTCTATAGAAATAAATTTTGACAAAATTTTCTATAGAAATAAATTTTGACAAAATTTTCTACAGAAATAAAATATCGACAAAATGTTCTATAGAAATAAAATTTTGATAAAATTATCGATAGAAATAAAATTTTGACAAAATTTTCTATAAAAATAAAATTTTGACAAAATTTTCTATAGAAATAAAATTTTGACAACATTTTCTATAGAAATAAAATTTTGACAAAATTTTCTATAGAAAAAAAATTAACAAAATTTGCAATAGAAATAAAATTTTCTATAGAAATAAAATTTTGACAAAATTTTCTATAGAAATAAAATTTTGACAAACTTCTTCATAGAAATACAATTTTGACAAAATATTCTAGAGAAATAACATTTTGACACTATATTCTAGAGAAATAAAATTTTGACAAATTTTCTATAGCTATAAAATTTTGACAAAAATTTCAATGGAAATAAAATTTTGACAAAATTTTCTATAGAAATACAATTTTGACAAAAGTTTCTACAGAAATAAAATTTTTACAAAATTTTCTATAGAAATAAAATGTTGACAAAATTTTCTATAGAAATAAAATTTTGACAAAATTTTCTATAGAAATAAAATTTTGACAAAATTTTCTATAAAAATAAAATTTTGACAAAATTTTCTATAGAAATAAAATTTTGACAAAATTTTCTATAGAAAACAAATTTTGACAAAATTTTCAATGGAAATAAAATGTTGGCAAAATTTTCTATAGAAATAAAATTTTGACAATTTTTTTTATAGAAATAAAGTTTTTACAAAATTTGCTATAGAAAAAAAATTAACAAAATTTGCAATAGAAATAAAATTTACTATAGAAATAAATTTTTGACAAAATTTTGTATAGAAATAAAATTTTGGTAAACTTTTCTATAGAAATAAAATTTTGACAAAATTTTCTATAGAAATAAAATATTGACAAACATCTTCATAGAAATAAAATTTTGACAAAATATTCTAGAGAAATAACATTTTGACATTATATTCTAAAGAAATAAAATTTTGACAAATTTTCTATAGCAATAAAATTTTGACAAAAATTTCAATGGAAATAAAATTTTGACAAAATTTTCTCTAGAAATACAATTTTGACAAAAGTTTCTACAGAAATAAAATTTTTACAAAATTTTCAAGAGAAATAAAATGTTGACAACATTTTCTATAGAAATAAAATTCTGACAAAATTTTCCATAAAAATAAAATTTTGACAAAATTTTCTATAGAAATAAAATTTTGACAAAATTTTCTATAATAAACAAATTTTGACAAAAATTTCAATAGAAATAAAATTGTGCAAAAATTTTCAATATAAATAAAATGTTTTTTTTTTTTTTTTTTTTTTTTTTTATTATTGCCTTTATTTGCAATCTATTTACATACAGAAATAATTAGCAAATATAATAAATAATGAGTATCTTAAAAAATAGTTAACAGAGAAGTTAAGATCCAGTGAACTTAACAAAGTAATAAATTTCATTTTGGACTTATTTATTCATGTGATTATGTGATTATTTTATCTTAAGTAGGGAAGGTCTAAAATATGCTTTCGTTTTAATCTCTTAACTTCATTGGTATCGTCTAAAAGAGTAATGGCCAGTACGTTAGAGTGGTGACTTAATCGATTGAGATATTTTGTACTAATCTTTACAATTTCATCCTTTATTTTTGGTATATTGAGATCTTTATGTATACAGTTAAGCTTATATAATAAAGTCCTATTATATAAAACTGTTCTAAAACCTGTTTGGTCTTATGGGATAGAGCTGTGGGGAACTTCTAGTAACTCAAACATAGAAATTTTACAACGATATCAGTCAAAAACCTTAAGATTGTTGTCAAACGCTCCTTGGTTTGTAAAAAAATAAAATGTTGACAATTTATTTTTATAAAAAAAAAGTTTTTACAAAATTTGCTATAGAAATAAATTTTGACAAAATTTTCTGTAAAAATAAACGATTGAAGAAAATTTCTATAGAAATAAAATGTTTACAATTTTTTTTATAGAAATAAGAACTATTCTAGAGAAATAACATTTTTACAAAATATTCTAGAGAAATAAAATTTTGACAAAATTTTCTATAGAAATAAAATTGTGGCAATATTTTCTTTAAAATGAAAATTAAAAAAAAAATTCTATAGAAATAAAATTTTGACAAAATTTTCTATAGAAAGAAAGAAAGAACTGAGGTCACTTATATAGGTCTTCTGATCTATCATAGAGTCCATATTGACTAACTGATAATTTAGAAGCCTAAAGTTAGAAGTTTTGAAATTTCTTGCCATCGACTAGTGTATAGAAATAAATTTTTGTCAACATTTTATTTATCTAGAAAATTTTTGCAAAATTTAATTTCTATAGAAAACTGCAACATTTTATTTAACATTTTATTTCTATAGAAAATTTTGTCAAAATTTTATTTCTATAGAAAATTTTCTCAAACTTTTTTTTGTTGGTTCAATCTGCAATCATATTTGTTGTTTTGATTTCAGTTTAAAAACCATTGCGTTAACTTAACTACAAGAGTAGATTAAACAACAGAGGAAAAGTATTTTTGTCAAATTTATTTGGTTGGATGGCATTACCACATTCCTCATAAGCGTCCTCTACTTGCAGCAAAACTATCAACCAAATTTCAGAATAAATTCGGGTAATTCACTAAACCCAAGACGAAAAAAGGTTTACGATAGTCAGCTTTTGCTTAAATAAATCTTTGTACAAAATTTTATTTCTATAGAAAATTTTGTCAACATTTTATTTCTATAGAAAATTTTGTCAAAATTTTATTTCTATAGAAAACTTTGTCAAAATTTTATTTCTATAGAAAATTTTGTCAAAATTTTATTTCTATAGGAAAATTTGTCAAAGTATAGAAAATAAGGTTTTGTCAAAATTTTTCTTCTATAGAAAATTTTTTCAAATTTTTTTTTTATATAAAATTTTGTCAATTTTTTTTTCTACACAAAATTTTGTCAACATTTTATTTCTATAGAAAATTTTGTCAAAATTTTATTTTTATATAAAATTTTGTCAATTTTTTTTCTACACAAAATTTTGTCAACATTTTATTTCTATAGAAAATTTTATTTATATAGAAAATTTTGTAAAAATTTTATTTTTACATAAAATTTTGTCAAAATTTTATTTCTATAGAAAAGGTTGTCATAATTTTATTTTTATGGAAAATTTTCGGAATTTCCACATTTCTCATCAGCGTCCTCTACTTGCAGCAAAACTATCAACCAAATTTCAGAATAAATTCGGGTAATTCACTAAACCAAAAGCGAAAAAAGGTTTAAGATAGTCGGCTTTTGCCTAAATAAATCTTTGAACAAAATTTTATTTCTATAGAAAATTTTGTCAAAATTTTATTTCTATAGAAAACTTTGTCAAAATTTTTCTTCTATAGAAAATTTTTTCAAAATTTTAGTTCTATAGAAAATGTTGTCAAAATTTTATTTCTATAGAAAAAAAATTTGTCAACATTTTATTTCTATAGAAAATTTTGTCAAAATTTCATTTTTATATAAAATTTTGTCAATTTTTTTTTCTACAGAAAATTTTGTCATAATTTTATTTCTATAGAAAATTTTACCAAAATTTTATTTCTATAGAAAAGTTTTCCAAAGTTGTATTTCTATATAAAATTATGTTGAAATTTTTTACATAGAAATTTTTGTCAACATTTTATTTCTATAGAAAATTTTGTCAACATTTTCCTGCCATAATAAATTTCGTAAACATTTTTTTTTCTATAGAAAATTTTGTCAAAATTTTATTTCTATAAAAATTTTTGTCAAAATTTTATTTCTATAAAAATTTTTGTCAAAATTTTATTTCTATAGAAAATTTTGTCAAAATGTTATTTCTATGGAAAATTTTGTCAAAATTTTATTTCTATAGAAAATTTGGTCAAAATTTTGTTTCGATAGAAAATTTTGTCAAAATTTTATTTCTATAGAAAATTTTGTAAAAAATTTTGTCAAAATTTTATTTCTATAGAAAATTTTGTCAAAATTTTAGTTCTATAGAAAATATTGTCAAAATTTTATTTCTATAGGAAAATTTGTCAAAGTATAGAAAATAAGGTTTTGTCAAAATTTTTCTTCTATAGAAAATTTTTTTAAAATTTTAGTTCTATAGAAAGTGTTGTCAAAATTTTATTTCTATAGAAAAGATTGTCAAAGTTATATGTCTATATAAAATTTTGTTGAAATTTTTTACATAGAAAATTTTGTCAACATTTTATTTCTATAGAAAATTTTGTCAATATTTTATTGCTATAAAAAATTTGGTAAAAATTTTATTTATATAGAAAATTTCGTAAAAATTGTTTTCTATAGAACATTTTGTCAAAATTTTATTTCCATAAAATGTTTCCCAACATTTTATTTCTATATAAAGTTTTGTTGAAATTTTTTTTCCAAAATTTTATTTTTATAGAACATTTTATCAAAATTTTATTCCTATAGGAAATTTTCTCAAAATTTTATTTCTATAGAAAATTTTCTAAAAATGTATTTTTTATAAAAAATTTTGTCAAAATTTTATCTCTATAGAAAATTTTGTAAAAAATTTTGTCAAAATTTTATTTCTATAGAAAATTTTGTAAAAATTTTATTTCTATAGGAAAATTTGTCAAAGTATAGAAAATAAGGTTTTGTCAAAATTTTTCTTATATAGAAATTTTTTTCAAAATTTTAATTCTATAGAAAATGTTGTCAAAATTTTATTTCTATAAAAAATTTTTTTTCAAAAGTTTATTTCTATAGAAAATTTTGTCAAAATTTTATTTTTATATAAAATTTTGTAAATTTTTTTTTCTACAGAAAATTTTGTCATAATTTTTTTTTCTATAGAAAATTTTTCCAAAATTTTATTTCTATAGAAAAGTTTTTTCAAAGTTATATTTCTATATAAAATTTTGTTGAAATTTTTTACATAGAAAATTTTGTCAACATTTTACTTCTATAGAAAATTTTGTCAACATTTTCCTGCTATAATAAATTTCGTAAAAATTTTTTTTTCTATAGAAAATTTTGTCAAAATTTTATTTCTATAAAAGTTTTTGCCAACATTTTATTTCTATATAAAGTTTTGTTGAAATTTTTTTACATAGAAAATTTTATCAAAAGTTTATTTCTATAGAAATTTTTTTAAAAATTTATTTTCTATAATAAATTTTGTCAAATTTTTATTTCTATAAAAAATTTTGTCAACATTTTTTTTCTATAGAAAATTTTATAATTTTTTTTCTTTAGAAAATTTTGTCAAAATTTTATTTCTATGGAAACTTTTTTTGTTTGAATCTGCAAGTGGCCGAGTGCAATGATCGATTCCATAGCTAGTGTTTGTACAGAATTCTTGTCATTTTAATAAGAACAATTTCGTCACAATTAATCAGAAAAGAATGAGAGATATTCTACAACAATAGCAACCATTCGCCCCCTTCCCAATACGTCAAGTCCGGTAAAGAATTTTTTGAATTAAATATGAAAAGATCTTACAAAAAAAATATTCAACCATCCTTCTCATCCTGATCATCATTAACTGCAATATCAAATAAATGGACTACACATTTGGTGTGAAGGGGGGAAGGAAAGCTAAGTAGAACGAGAATCTCTTGTGAAAAGAAATTAAATTTTGAAATAAAATGTAACAAAATTGAATTTAAATTAGGCAACAACGAACTGAAAGCATCATACAGAAAAAAATAGGGAATCTAGAGAAACATCTGAACCCTTATGGGGTAACAAATTGAAAAAATGGAATATAGAAAATGACTTTGAGATAGGTCGACTTTATCTTCATGACTGGAGGACCTCATATAATTAGATCACAAATATCCCCCTATCATTCATCACTCCCTCTTCATTTTCCCATGCGTAGCGTACATCACATATGTGAAGGCATACGATGGACAAACAACAAAATCCATATGGATCAACGTCGTGCGCAGCATATTTTGTTGTGACTCTCATCTTTTGGGGGAGTGCACTGCCATCCAGATTGTGGGTGGATTGATGGTTGTTGCTGAATGCCGTATTGTGATGGGGGGGGGGGGATATACTAGATGACGTAGGGGACTTTGTTTTGTTTATGGCAATTTCTTCTTATTCTTGTTGCTGTTGTTGTTATGAAAAGTGTCATAATTTTTATTTAGTTTTTTTTTGGACCGATTGAAAATTCTTGCTTTGCGTTTGTGTGAAAGCCGAAGATCAGAGACAATTTTTTTTTATATTATTTGTTTGGTTAAATGAGAGAATTTTGTGATTTGTTGTGGTTCTCAGGACACAGTGGGGGAAGAGCAGGAAATTTTTGTATCCAACATCCAATAATCCAATCCATCCAATCCAATAATCAGTTTGTCATTCCTTAGAAATATACATTTCCGATCATATATTTTTGATCAGGGTGAAATTCTAAGACAATTTTAATTCTATCCGTCTGTCTGTCAGTTTAAATCATGCTGTACTACTGCAGCTATCGTCTTGAAATTGGGCACAGATTTGTTCAGCTTGAAATTGGAATATATCTGTTCTAGATATTGCCCATATAAATTTCGACAAAATTTTCTATGAAAAAGAAATTTTGACAAAATTTCTTATGGCAAAGAAATATTGAAATAGTATATGTTGTTAAAAGATATTTTAACAACATATACTATTTCACAGAAACTTTGACAAAAGGTGCTATCGCAAAGAAATTTTGATAAAAATCCCTATGGCAAAGACATATTGACACAATTTCCAATAGCAACGACATTTAGACATCATTTCCTTTTCCGCAGAAATTTTGACAAAAAGTGCTACAGCAAAGAAATTTTAATAAAAATCCCTATGGCAAGGACATTTTGACACAATTTCCTACAGCAACGAAATTTTGACAAATTCTCATATATCAAAGAAATTTTGACAAATTTTCTGTGGCGAAAAAACTTTGACAAAATTTTCTATAGAAAAGAAATTTTGACAGAATTTCCTTGGGCACAAAAGTTCTGACTAAATTTCCCATGACAAAGAAGTTTTGAAAAACTTTCCTATGACAAAGAAATTAAAAAAAAAAAATTATGGCAAAGAAATGTCGACAAAATTCCCTTTTCCAAAAATGTTGACAAAATTCGTTGCAATAGCACATTTTTTCCAAATTTCTTATAGCCAAGAAATTTTGACAAATTCTCAAAGAAATTTTGACAAAGTTTCTTATGGCAAGAAAATTGGCACCAAATTTTGACAAATTTTTCTATGACAAGTAATTTTGACAAAATTTCCTATAGCAAAGAAATTTTGACAAAATTTCTTTTGGCAAAAAAGTTTCGACTAAATTTCCCAAGGCAATGAAAGACATTCTGAAAAAAAAATTCTTTAGCAATGCAATTTTGACAAATTCTCATATATCGGAAAAATTTTGACTAAATTTCCAAAGAAAAACAAAGAAATTTTGACGAAATTTCCTATAGCAAGGAAATCTTGACATATTCTCATATATCAGAGAAATATAGGCAAAAGATGTTTGGGCCAAATTTACTAGAGCAAAGAAACGTAGACAAAATTACCTGTACCAGATTTTTTTTGAAAAAAATTTCAAAATTTCTTTTCCATGAAATTTTGACAAGATTTCTTATAGCAAAAACATTTTGACAAAAAATTCCTATAGCAAAGAAATTTAGACAACAATTGCCTTTGACAAAAAAAATCGACAAAATTTCTTTTGGCAAAACAAGAATTAAGACAACACTTCCCATGACAAAGAATTTTTAACAAAATTTCCTATGGCAAAGAAATTTTGACAAATTCTCATACATCAGAGAAATTTTGACAAATTCTCATATATCGGAGAAATTTTGACAAAATTTCCTATGGCAAAGAAATTTTGACAAAATTTCCTATAGCAAGGAAATTTTGACAAATTCTCATGTATCAGAGATATTCGACAAAATTTTTTATGGCAAAGCAGTGCGGACCAAATTTCCTACAGCAAAGAAAAGTGGACAAAACTATCAGTAAATTTTGACAACATTTCCTATAGCAAAGAAATTTTGAAATATTTTCCTACGGCAAAGAAATTTTGAAAAGATGTCTTATGGCAGAGAAATTTTACACAATTTTCCTATTGCAACAAAATTTTGATAAAATGTGCTATCACAACGAAAATTTGAAAAGATTTCCTACGGCAAAAAAATTTCGAAAAGATTTCTTAGAGCAAAATTCTCTATAGCAAAGAAAATTTGATAAATACTCCTATATCAGAGAAACTTAAACAAAATTTTCTTTGGCAGAGAAATTTGGACCAAATTCCCTACAGCAAGATTGATTACCTGTACCTGAAAAATGTTGAGAAATTTTTCTGTGGCAAAGAAATTTTGACAAAATGTGCTATCGCAAAGAAATTTTGATAAAAGTTCCTAGGCAAAGAAATTTTGACAAAATTTTCAACAGCAAAGACATTTTGACAAAATTTCTTCTTGCAAAAAAATTTTGGCAAAATTTCATATAGCAAAGAAATTTTGACGGATTTTCGTACGGGAAAAAAATTTGACAAAATGTGCTTTGGCACAGAAATTTTGATAAAATTTCCTATGGAAAAGAAATTTTGACAAAATTTTCAACAGCAAAGAAATTTTGACAAATTATCAGAGAAATTTTGACAAAATTTCCTTTTGCAAAAAAAAAATGGTAAAATTTTTTATAGCAAAAAAATTTTGATAAAATTTCCTATGACAAAGAAATTTTGACAAAATATCCAACAGTAAAGAAAATTTGACAAATTCTCATTTATCAGAGAAAGTTTGGCAAAATTTCCTCTTGCAAAAAAATTTTGGCAAAATTTCTTATAGCAAAGAAATTTTGATAGATTTTCGTACGGCAAAGAATATTTGACAACATGTGCTATCGCAAAGAAATTTTGCTAAAATTTCTTATGACAAAGACATTTTGACAAATTCTCATTTATCAGAGAAAGTTTGACAAAATTTCCTTTTGCAAAAAAATTTGGTAAAATTTCTTATAGCAAAGAAATTTTGATAAAATTTCCTATGATAAAGAAATTTTGACAAAATATTCAACAGTAAAGAAATTTTGACAAATTCTCATTTATCAGAGAAAGTTTGACAAAATTTCCTCTAGCAAAAAAATGTAGGCAAAATTTCTTATAGTAAAGAAATTTTGAAAGATTTTCGTACGGCAAAGAAAATTTGACAAAACGTGCTATCGCAAAAAAATTTTGATGAAATTTCCCAAGGCACAGAAATTTTGACAAAAATTTCAACAGCAAAGAAATTTTAACAAATTCTCATTTATCAGAGAAAGTATGACAAAATTTCCTCTTGCAAAAAAGTTTCTTATATAAAAAGAGATATTTTGATGAAATTTCCTATTGCAAAGAAATTTTGACAACATTTTCAACAGGAAAGAAATTTTGACAAATTCTCATTTATCACAGAAAGTTTGATAAAATTTCCTCTAGCAAAAAAAAAAATGGCAAAATTTCTTATAGCAAAGAAATGTTTAAAAATTTTCGTACGGGAACGAAATTTTGACAAAGTGTTCTATCGCAGAGATATTTTGATAAAATTTTCAACAGGAAAAAAATTTTAACAAATTCTCATTTATCAGAGAAAGTTTGACAAAATTTTCTCCTGCAAAAAAAGTTGGCAAAATTTCTTATAGCAAAGAAATTTTGAAAGATTTTCGTATGGCAAAGTAAATTTGATAAAATTTCTTATGGCAAAGAAATTTTGACAAAATTTCCAACAGAAAAGAAATTTTGACAAATTCTCATTTATCAGAGAAAGTTTGACAAAATTTCCTCTGGCAAAAAATTTTGGCAAAATTTCTTATAGCAAAGAAATTTTGAAAAAAATTTCCTACGGCAACGAAATTTTGACAAAATGTGCTATCGCACACACAAAAAATTATCACCAAAATTTTTTCAATTAAACACTTAATTGAATTAGGAAACGGATTCAATTAATATGTTAATTGATTCAATTAAAAAAATGATTGATATTTGTTACGTTTCCAATTAAAATATTAATTGATTCAATCAATTTGTTAATCAATTCGGAAATAATTTTCAATTACAAACGTGATTGAAATTTTTTCCGTTTCCAATTACACATGTGATTGATCCAATCACCTTTGTGATTGAAACTGAATAATTTTGAGAAATGGAAAGAGCGAAAAGGGAACAAGAGAATAGGTATTTATTCAACAATGTATGATGGAGAGATCAGTCTGTGGAAGTAACTCGAAACGAACGGTTGGGTTTTTGTTTTTCGCGTAAATTGAAAAACATGATTGGCGACATTCTGTCTGCTGCATTCAAAATGTGTGCATAAATATTTTGAACGCAACAACAAATCATAGCAAAGGGTTGAAATAAATAAAGTGTGCAACAACAAACGGCCACGTGGTAAAGGTTTGAAAAAATATATGAGAGAACGCATTTGAAATTACCTGTGTTTGTGTTTTGTCGTATTGTAAAATTGGAAAACAATCTACGTTTATTAAAGGTAAGAAATTGTGAAATGTGAATACCGTTTTCCATTGAAGACTGTTTACATTAAACGGACTAAAATAATATATTTTTTATTCATTTCTTTTAGTGACCAATTTTATTTCGTGAAATTGACCAATCAATCCCATCAACTCCATCATTTTATCAAATATATAAGAATATGCTTGCTATAAAAAAGTGGGTACCGTATCGATCTTTTAAAATTATAATTTTTTTCACTCCTAGTTTTCTTAAAACCACGAGCGGTATGGGTTTGTTGGAAGATTCACCTTGAAGTTGCGAAGTGGCGTTGGCATTAAATTGCATTTTTGTTTTACCTGCCTTTTTCAGTTTGAACCCAAGTAGAGAGCAGTATATTTGGTATATAAACTAATGAGCTGAATTATGTAATGGTAAAAAGTTCTTTCTTTTAGATTTAAAAATATGAAAAATATCCGAAAATAGTAAAAATATGTATTTTCCATTTATAATTTTTGGTTCAAATTTTTTGATTGGTTCAAATTTTAATAGACGATTTCAATGTGTGGATTTTGGAAAGGAATTGTTACTAAAATTAAATTACCGAATATTAAGGAATACACCTTTTTATGCTAAAAGACTACAACTGCAAAAGAAGATTATAAATCTGCAACCTGGAACTAAGAATTGAACTTGATATTCAATGCAGGTAATGTTTAACAAAATTAACTTTTAATTGAACAAAATTAAATTCAAATTATTCTGTTTTTTTTCAGAAAAACTTATTTAGCTTACAGACTGCTGATTTATTGGAAATCTAGGCGCATCTAATATTAGAAGGAACATGCTGATATGGTTATTATTATAAGGAAGATAATGATTTATATAATTTATTTATTCACCCTATAGTTGTTATTGATTATAATTGTATTTGTAAGTTATGTTAGAACAAAACACAAATGACAAGAACCAAATTTATTTGTCTATTGCATAATAATAATATATTAAATATGTTTTATAAGAAACACATATTTTCTTTTATTTCAAATAAAACTAAATACGATTTTGGGGTCGCAATATATAAATTTTTTGATTGAAATTTATAGCCAATTTCAATTAATTATTTAATTGAATGAATCAAATAGTTGATTGATTTTTGTCGCGAAATTAATTAAAATTTTAATTGATTTAATTAAAACTGTGTGTGAATTTTATGTAAAAAATCAATCACGTTTTTAATTGATTCAATCACACAATTAATTGATTCCCTGACAAAAGTCAATTAAATTTTTAATTGAAAATCGTGTTGGTTTTCAATCAAAATGGGTGATTGATACTATCATTTTCGTGATTGAAGACATTTCAATTAAAAAAATGATTGAATCCGCGATTTTCGTGATTGAAATCAAAAAAAAATTTTTTGTGTGCAGGGATATTTTGATGAAATTTCCTATTGCAAAGAAATTTTGAAAAAAATTTTCAACAGGAAAGAAATTTTAAAAAAATTTTCAACAGGAAAGAAATTTTGACAAATTCTCATTTATCAGAGAAAGTTTGACAAAATTTCCTCTTGCAAAAAAATTTTGGCAAAATTTCTTATAGCAAAGAAATTTTGAAAGATTTTCGTATGGCAAAGTAAATTTGATAAAATTTCTTATGGCAAAGAAATGTTGACAAAATTTCCAACAGAAAAGAAATTTTGACAAATTCTCATTTATCAGAGAAAGTTTGACAAAATCTCCTCTGGCAAAAAATTTTGGCAAAATTTCTTATAGCAAAGAAATTTTGAAAGATTTTCGTACGGCAAAGAAAATTTAACAAAATGTGCTATCGCAAAGAAATTTTAATGAAATTTCCTATGACAAAGAAATTTTGACAACATTTTCAACAGGAAAGAAATTTTGACATAATTTTAAACAGGAAAGAAATTTTAACAAATTCTCGTTTATCAAAGAAATTTTGACAAATTTCCTCTTGCAAAAAAAAGTTGGCACAATTTCTTATATCAAAAAAAAAAAAAAAAAGATTTTCGTACGACAACGAAATTTTTGACAAAATGTGCTATCGCAGCGATATTTTGATGAAATTTCCTATGGCAAAGAAATTTTGACAACATTTTCAACAGGAATGAAATTTTGACAAATTCTCATTTATCAGAGAAAATTTGACAAAATTTCCTCCTGCACAAAAATTTAGGCAAAATTTCTTATAGCAAAGAAATTTTGAAAGATTTTCATACGGCAACGAAATTTTGACAGAATGTGCTATCGCAGGGATATTTTGATGAAATTTCCTATGGCAAAGAAATTTTGACAACATTTTCAACAGGAAAGAAATTTTGACAAATTCTCATTTATCAGAGAAAGTTTGACAAAATTTCCTCTTGAAAAAAATTTTCATACGGCAAAGAAAATTTTACAAAATGTGCTATCGCAGAGATATTTTAATAAAATTTTCGTATGGCAAAGAAATTTTGATAACATTTTTAACAGCAAAGAAATTTGGACAAATTCTCATTTATCACAGAAATTTTGACAAAATTTCTTCTTGCAAAAAAAGTTGGCAAAATTTTTTATAGCAAAGCAATTTTGAAAGATTTTCGTACGGCAAAGAAAATTTGATAAAATTTCTTATGGCAAAGAAATTTTGACAACATTTTCAACAGGAAAGAAGTTTTGACTACTTCTCATTTATCAGAGAAAGTTTGACAAAATTTCCTCTTGCAAAAAAATGTTGACAAAATTTCTTATATCAAAAAAAATTTTTTTTTGAAAGATTTTCGTACGGCAACGAAATTTCGACAAAATGTGCTATCGCAGAGATATTTTGCTAAAATTTCCTATGGCAAAGAAATTTTGACAAAATTTACAACAGCAAAGAAATTTTGAGAAATTCTCATTTATCAGAGAAAGTTCGACAAAATTTCCTCTTGAAAAAAAATTTCATACGGCAAAGAAAATTTTACAAAATGTGCTATCGCAGAGATATTTTAATAAAATTTCCTATGGCAAAGAAATTTTGATAAAATTTTTAACAGCAATGAAATTTGGACAAATTCTCATTTATCACAGAAATTTTGACAAAATTTCTGCTTGCAAAAAAAGTTGGCAAAATTTTTTATAGCAAAGGAATTTTGAAAGATTTTCGTACGGCAAAGAAAATTTGATAAAATTTCTTATGGCAAAGAAATTTTTACAAAATTTTCAACAGCAAAGAAATTTTGACAAATTCTCATTTATCACAGAAAGTTTAACAAAATTTCCTCTTGAAAAAACAAATTTGGCAAAATTTCTTATAGCAAAGAAATTTTGAAAGATTTTCGTACGGCAAAGAAAATTTGACAAAATGTGCTATCGCAAAGAAATTTTGATGAAAGAAATTTTGACAAATTCTCATTTATCAGAGAAAGTTTGACAAAAGTTTCCTGTGGCAACGAAATTTTGACCAAATTTTCAACTGTAAAGAAATTTTTACAAATTCTCATTTATCAGAGAAAGTTTGACAAAATATCCTCTTCCAAAAAAAAAAAAAAAAGGCAAAATTTCTTATATCTCAGAAATTTTTATAGATTTTCGCACGGCAACGAAATTTTGACAAAATTTTCAATAGAAAAGAAATTTTGACAAATTCTCATTTATCAGAGAAGCGTGATTTCAATAGACGGACGGACGGACGGACATGTTCAGATCCACTCAGAATTTCACCACGACCCAGAATATATATACTTTATGGGGTCTTAGAGCAATATTTCGATGTGTTAAAAACGGAATGACAAAGTTAATATACCCCCCATCCTATGGTGGAGGGTATAAAAATGAAAGATTTTCGTACGGCAACGAAATTTTGACTAAATGTGTTATCGCAGAGATATTTTGATAAAATTTTCTATGGCAAAGAAATTTTGACAAAATTTTCAACAGGAAAGAAATTTTAACAAATTCTCATTTATCAGAGAAAGTTTGACAAAATTTCCTCTTGCAAAAAAAAGTTGCCAAAATTTCTTATATCAAAAAAAAAATGTAATTATTTTTGTACGGCAAAGAAAATTTTACAAAATGTGCTATCGCAAAGAAATTTTGACATAATTTTCAACAGGAAAGAAATTTTAACAAATTCTCATCTATCAGAGAAAGTTTGACAAAATTTCCTCTTGCAAAAAAAAGTTGCCAAAATTTCTTATATCAAAAAAAAAAATTTAAAGATTTTCGTACGGCAACGAAATTTTGACAAAATGTGCTATCGCAGAGATATTTTGATAAAAATTTCCTATGGCAAAGAAAGTTTGAGACAATTTTCAACAGGAAAGAAATTTTGAAAAATTCTCATTTATCAGAGAAAGTTTGACAAAATTTTTTCTTGCAAAAAAATTTAGGCAAAATTTCTTATAGCAAAAAAAAATTTAAAGATTTTCGTACGGCAACGAAATTTTGAAAAAATGTGCTATCGCAGTGATATTTTGCTAAAATTTCGTATGGAAAGAAATTTTGGCAACATTTTCAACAGGAAAGAAATTTTGACAAATTCTCATTTATCAGAGAAAGTATGAAAATTTCCTCTTGCAAAAAAATTTAGGCAAAATTTCTTATAGCAAAGAAATTTTGAAAGATTTTCGTACGGCACCGAAATTTTGACAAAATGTGCTATCGCAGAGATATTTTGCTAAAATTTCCTATGACAAAGAAATTTTGACAAAATTTTTAACAGCAAAGAAATTTTGACAAATTCTCATTTATCAGAGAAAGTTCGACAAAATTTCCTCTTGCAAAAAATTTTGACAAAATTTTTTATATCAAAAAAAAAATTTTTTTAAGATTTTCGTACGGCAACGAAATTTTGACAAAATGTGCTATCGCAGAGATATTTTGCTAAAATTTCCTATGACAAAGAAATTTTGACAACATTTTCAACAGCAAAGAAATTTTGACAAATTCTCATTTATCAGAGAAATTTTGACAAAATTTCTTCTTGCAAAAAATTTTGACAAAATTTCTTATATCAAAAAATTTGTTTTTGGAAAGATTTTCGTACGTCAACGAAATTTTCACAAAATGTGCTATCGCAGAAATATTTTGCTAAAATTTCCTATGGGAAAAAAATTTTGACAAAATTTTCAACAGCAAAGAAATTTTGACAAATTCTCATTTATCAGAGAAAGTTCGACAAAATTTCCTCTTGAAAAAAAACATTAGCAAAATTTCTTATAGCAAAAAAAAATTTTTTTTTTTAAGATTTTCGTACGGCAACGAAATTTTAACAAAATGTGCTATCGCAGAGACATTTTGCAAAAATATCCTATGGCAAAAAAATTTTGACAAAATTTTCAACAGCAAAGAAATTTTGACAAATTCTCATTTATCAGAGAAAGTTCGACAAAATTTCCTCTTGAAAAAAAAAAAAATTTGGCAAAATTTCTTATAGCAAAAAAACTTTTTTTTAAAGATTTTCGTACGGCAACGAAATTTTGACAAAATGTGCTATCGTAGAGATATTTTGCTAAAATTTCCTATGGCAAAGAAATTTTGACAAAATTTTCAATAGCAAAGAAATTTTGAGAAATTCTCATTTATCAGAGAAAGTTCGACAAAATTTCCTCTTGAAAAAAAATGTTGGCAAAATTTCTTATAGCAAAGAAATTATGAAAGATTTTCATATGGCAAAGAAAATTTGACAAAATGTGCTATCGCAGAGATATTTTAATAAAATTTCCTATGACAAAGAAATTTTGATAAAGTTTTTAACAGCAAAGAAATTTGGACAAATTTTCATTTATCACAGAAATTTTGACAAAATTTCTTCTTGCAAAAAAAATTGGCAAAATTTCTTATAGCAAAGAAATTTTGAAAGATTTTCGTACGGCAAAGAAAATTTAAGAGAGATATTTTAATAAAATTTCCTATGGCAAAGAAATTTTGATAAAATTTTTAACAGCAAAGAAATTTGGACAAATTCTCATTTATCACAGAAATTTTGACAAAATTTCTTCTTGCAAAAAAAAAAACTTGGCAAAATTTCTTATAGCAAAGAAATTTTGAAAGATTTTCGTACGACAAAGAAATTTGGATAAAAGTTCCTATGGCAAAGAAATTTTACCAACATTTTCAACAGAAAATAAATTTTGACAAATTCTCATTTATCAGAGAAAGTTTGACAAAATTTCTTCTTGCAAAAAAAATTTGGCAAAGTTTTTTATAGCAAAGAAATTTGACAAAATTTGCTGTGATAAAAAATTTTTTGACTTAATGCCCTATAGTAAATAAAATTTGAGAAAATTTACGTTTGCAAAGAAATTTTGACACAATAACCTATAAAATAGAAAATTTGAGAACCTTATGTCCTATGCCAAAGAAACAAGAATATCAAAATTTAAGTTAAATAATATTTTTGAAATAAAAACAAAATAAATTTAAAATTAGTTTTACGATAGATTTTTTTTGATCGGTATAAATATTCAAAAACTTAAATTGATTTAACAAAATTCTGATAGATGATCTATGATCATCTTCTCCAAATTAAGAGCTATGTAAGACTTCTAGCTCATCTCGTTTAAAAAATCTTTAATATTTTCGACATCTCCCCCCACTGTGCTCCACTTTACTTGTCATCGAATTTTTTGGAGAATGTTGTTGTTTGTGCCACATCGGACAATCAGTTGCTAGATAGACGCCTAAGATTAAGGTGCTATAAATATTTGATTTTGTTTCGAGAAGCAAACAAAAAAAAAAAACAAAACCGCCAACTATATTCGTTTTTTGAAGCGTGACAATATTTCGGTTTTTTGCGTAAAATTTCGTTCGTCAAAAAGAATTTTTGTCGCAAATTCTTCAAATGTCGCGATAAGAAGGAAATGCATTTCAAGCGGCCGGGATTATATGACAAGTGTTGACAATATAAAATGGACAAAATGTTACATACGTGCTATCCAATTTTTCATATGTCCAGATTAGCTGATGTATTTAATGGCCAATGACATCCAAGTGAACATCTAGAAAAATAATTGGTCTCTTTTTGTGTTCGTCTGTTTTTTTTTTTTTTTGATATGCAGATAAAGGAAAAAAGTGAAAATTAAAAAAAAAACTAAAATTCGTAAGTCGTAAAGTCTTTTGTGGTATGGTGATTTTGTCATTGTTGTTTTTTGGGATGGTAATAAAAAAAAATCAAAATCAAAAAAAAAAAGAAAATTACTGCACGACAAGTGCACAAAATACAGAGTATTGTGGGTGAATTTCATGGGTCTTGTAATAAAGCGAACCACTTCCCTCTACCCCCATCACTTTAAATTTTCACTTGCAGTTAGCCGCATATAGCAGCGTCAAAGTGTTACTTTCGCGGTTCGTTACGAATTCAGAATATTTCTGTGTTGTTTGTTTTTGGTCACTTTGGGAATACGCATCCATTTCGAATAGCTCGCGCCATCACCATCACCATTATCAGCATCAGCATCATCTCCATGAGTAGGAGCAAAAGAACCACCAACATCCTTTGCATCATCATGGGGAAATAATGAAAAGTGTTTTTCTCTTCGTTTTTTTTGTTGTTGGTGGAAAAATGAATTCCATGTCACTCTGGTGCTGTGTTTTTTTTTCTGTTGTTGTTTCGTCGAGATGATAGAAGAAAATGTGCTAAATGGAAATTGTTTTTGCTATCTAAAAATAACGAAAATTTTTTTAAGTGGGTTTTCCATTATTAATGCAACAGCATCAGAAGCAATCACACAGCAACTCAGATTAAAACACACAAAAATCATAACTTTGTGCAATGTGTAAAACATCAAGTGCGGAATAAACAAATCTTTTTACCATAAATGAAAATTGTTTAAGATAATAAAACAAAAATTAAAAAAAAAAATAAATTAAATATGTTTGCCTTACCTCTAGTGTGATGATTTTTTTCGTGGTAGTGAATTTGAAATCTTATTGTGTACTGTCCCAAACATGTGTTGCATGAAAAACCTAATTAAAGAAAATTGAAAATAAATTCTAAAAAATTATTTCAGAATAATATTTTAATGGTATATGATGGTATAACATACGGTATATAAATATACACATAGAATAATAAAAAAATAAATTCAAACAAAAAATTGTATCGAACATCAGATATTAGTTTAGGACAAATAAAAACGATGCGCTATATTCGAATCGGATAAGGCCTATATTATATCTCAGCAAACAATTTTGGAATTTATTCTAAAGGCTCAACCCAAAAATCGTCGCCAAAAAATGTTGTGGAAATATTCTTTTCGGAACCGGAAGTGGTGCAAAATTGGAGCTGAAGCGATGAATTTAACATGGGCTTGCCCTAGGACGGATGTCCACCATTGCATCAACCGTTGCACAGAATTTACACGTGAATTAAAAACAGTTGTCATATTTTGCCACATAAATAACACGCTAATGCTTGTCTGAAATGTTTGACTTAAATATTTTCAACAAGTAAGGAAAGTCTAAAATCGGGCGGGGCCGACTATATTATACTCTGCACCACTTTGTACATCTAAATTTTCGATACCATATCACATCCGTCAAATGTGTTGGGGGCTATATATAAAGGTTTGTCTCAAATACATACATTTAAATATCACTCGATCAGGACAGAATTTGTTAGACTTCTGCAAAATCTATAGACTCAAAATTTAAGTTGGCTAATGCACTAGGGTGGAGCACAATGTTAGTAAAAAAATATGGGAAGCATCTAAATCTGAAGCAGTTTTAAGGAAACTTCGCAAAAGTTTATTTATGATTTATCACTCATATATATATGTATTAGAAGTTTAGAAAAACTAGAGTCATTTTTACAACTTTTCGACTAAGCAGTGTCGATTTTACAAGGAAAATGTTGGTATTTTGACCATTTTTGTCGAAATCAGAAAAACATATATATGGGAGCTATATCTAAATCTGAACCGATGTCAACCAAATTGGGAACGCATAGCTACAATGTTAATTCTACTCCCTGTGCAAAATTTCAACTAAATCGGAGTCAAAAATTGGCTTCTGTGGTCATATGAGTGTAAATCGGACGAAAGCTATATATGGCAGCTATATATAAATCTGAACCGATTTCACTCAAATTCGGCACGCATAGCTACAATGCTAAATCTACTCCCTGTGCAAAATACCAACCAAATTGGGCCAAAACTCTGGCTATTAGAACCATATTAGTCCATATCGGGCGAAAGCTATATATGGGAGCTATATCTAAATCTAAACCGATTTCAATCAAATTTTGCACACTTAACTGCACTACTAATTGTACTCCGAGTGCAAAATTTCAAACAAATTGGGCCAAAACTTTGGCTTCTAGGACCATATTAGTCCATATCGGGCGAAAGATATATATGGGAGCTATATCTAAATCTGAATCGATTTCAACCAAATTTGGCACGCATAGCTACAATGCTAATCTACTCCCTGTGCAAAATTTCAACCAAATTGGGCCAAAACTCTGGCTTTTAGGACCATATTAGTCCATATCGGACGAAAGATATATATGGGAGCTATATCTAAATCTGAACCGATTTCTTCCAAAATCAATAGGGTTCTATTCTGACCCAAATTAGGAACATGTGCTAAATTTGAAGGCGATTGGACTTAAATTGCGACCTAGACTTTGATCACAAAAATGTGTTCACAGACAGACGGACGGACAGACGGACATGGTTATATCGACTCAGGGACCCACCCTGAGCATTATTGCCAAAGACACCATGTGTCTATCTCGTCTCCTTCTGGGTGTTACAAACATATGCACTAACTTATAATACCCTGTTCCACAGTGTGGCGCAGGGTATAAATATGGGAAACATTTAAATCTGAAGCAATTTTAAGGAAACTTCGCAAAAGTTTATTTATGATTTATCGCTCGATATATATGTACTAGAAGTTAAAGAAAATTAGAGTCATTTTTACAACTTTTCGACTAAGCAGTGGCGATTTTACAAGGGAAATGTTGGTATTTTGACCATTTTTGTCGAAATCAGAAAAACATATATATCGGAGCTATATCTAAATCTGAACCGATTTCAACCAAATTTGGAACACATGACTATATTACTAATTGTACTACTAGTGCAAAATTTCAACCAAATTGTGCCAAAACTCTGGCTTCTGGGGCCATATAAGTCCATATCTGGCGAAAAATATATATGGAAGCTATATCTAAATCTGAATCGATTTCAATCAAATTTGGCACACATGACTATACTACCAATTGTACTCCTTGTGCAAAATTTCAGGCTAATGGGATAAAACTCTGGCTTCTGGTCCATATAAGCGCATATCGGGCGAAAGATATATATGGGAGCTATATCTAAATCTGAATCGATTTCAACAAAATTCGGCACGCATAGCTACAATGCTAAATCTACTCTCTGTGCAAAATGTCAACCAAATTGGGCTAAAACTCTGGCTTTTAGGACCATATTAGCCCATATCGTGCGAAAGATATATATGGGAGCTATATCTAAATCTGAACCGATTTCAATCAAATTTTGCACACTTGACTATACTACTAATTGTACTCCTAGTGCAAAATTTCAACCAAATTCGGTCAAAAATCTGGCTTCTGGGGCCATATGAGTCCATATCTGGCGAAAGATATATATAGGAGCTATATCTAAATCTGAACCGATTTCAATCAAATTTTGCACACTTGACTATACGATTAAGTGTTATGTTTGTACAAAATTTCAAGCAAATCGGTATAAATCTCTGGCTGCTGGGTCCATATTAGTGCATATCGGGCAAAAGATATATATGGGAGCTATATCTAAATCTGAACCGATTTCAACCAAATTTGGCACGTATAGCTACAATGCTAATTCTACTCCCTGCGCAAAATTTCAACTAAATCGGAGCAAAAAATTGGCCTCTGTGGTCATATGAGTGTAAATCGGGCGAAAGCTATATATGGGAGCTATATCTAAATCTGAACCGATTTCTTCCAAAATCAATTGGGATCTATTCTGAGCCAAAACACATACTTGTGCCAAATATGAAGTCGATTGGACTAAGCCGCGACCTAAAGTTTGATTACAAAAATGTGTTCACGGACAGACGGACATGGCTATATCGACTCAGGAGCCCACCCTGAGCATTTTTGCTAAAGACACCATCTTCTTCTGGGTGTTGCAAACATATGCACGAACTTATAATACCCTGTTCCACAGTGTGGCGCAGGGTATAAAAATATGGGAAACATTTAAATCTGAAGCAATTTTAAGGAAACTTCGCAAAAGTTTATTTATGATTTATCGCTCGATATATATGTATTAGAAGTTTAGGAAAATTAGAGTCATTTTTACAACCTTTCGACTAAGCAGTGGCGATTTTACAAGGAAAATGTTGGTATTTTGACCATTTTTGTCGAAATCAGAAAAACATATATATGGGAGCTATATCTAAATCTGAACCGATTTCAACCAAATTTAGCACGCATAGCTATAATGCTAATTCTACTCCCTGTGCAAAATTTCAACTAAATCGGAGCAAAAAATTGGTCTCTGTGGTCATATGAGTGTAAATAGGGCGAACGATATATATAGGAGCTATATCTAAATCTGAACCGATTTCTTCCAAAATCAATAGGGTTCTATTCTGAGCCAAAGCATATACTTGTATCGAAAATTTAGATCTACAAAGTGGTGCAGGGTATAATATAGTCGGCCCGCCCGACTTTAGACTTTCCTTACTTGTTTTATTTAATATATACTACGTATAGTCTTACTTCGCAAAAGTTTATTTATGATTTATCGCTCGATATATATGTTATATGGTATCAAAAAACCATACAGAAATTGGTTCATATCAGTCCATAATTATATATAGCCCCCATATAAACCGATCCCAAGATTTGACTTCCGGTGCCTTTTGGGGAAGCAAAATTCATCCGATCTGGTTGAAATTTGGTACGTGGTGGTAGTATATGATATTTAACAACCATGCCAAAAGTGGTCCATATCAGTCCATAATTATATATAACCCCCATATAAACCGATCCAGAAGTTTGGTTTTGGAGCCTCTTGGAGGAGCAAATTTCATCCGAGTCAGATGAAATTTGGTACATTGTGCTAGTATATGGCCGTTAACAACCATGCCTAACTAGGTCCATATCGGTCTATAGTTACATATAGCCCTCAGATAAATCGATTCCCAACCACACAAAAATTGGTCCACATCAAGTTCATAATTGTATATAGCCCCCATATAAGCGACCCCCATAATTCAATTCTGGCTCTCTGCGTACCGTGCAAAAGTCCATATCGATTCGTAATTATTTGTAGACGTACCTATCATATCTTTTTTGGTTAACATATACCACGTATGGACTAACTCACAATTTAGAAAACGATGTTAAGAAGTTTTAAGATACCATAATCCAAGTAATTCGATTGTGGATGACAGATTTTCGTAGAAGTTTCTACGCAATCCATGGTGAAGGGTACATAAGATTCGGCCTGGCCGAACTTACGGCCGTATATAATTATTTTTATATGTTTTCGACTTTGAAGAGTCGATTTTTCCAGGAAAATGTAGGAATTTTGGCCATTTTTGTCAAAATTGGAAAAGCATATATATGGAAGCTATATCGAAATCTGATCCGATTTCAAAAAAAAAATGTGACATGCATAGTAACTATGTTAATTTTACTGTGCAAATTTTCACGTCAATCAGAATACAACTTTGGTCTCTGTGGTCATATTAGTGTAAATCGGGCGAAAGATATATATGGGAGCCAACATATATCTAAATCTGAACCGTTTTCAATCACATTTGACATACTTGACGATACTACTACTTGTACTCCTTGTGCAAAATTTCAAGGAAATAAGGGTAAAATTCTGGCTTCTGTGGCCCTATAAGTCCATATCGGGGGAATGATATATATGAGAGCTATATCTATATCTGAGCCGATTTCTATTTAAAGGGTGATACGGTCAAAAGTTGGTCAAGGGAAAACGCGTGTAAATCGGTGAAATCGTTTATTTAAAAAATCAAATTAAATTTCTTTTTCAAGCTCAATTAGTATAAAATTCAGGAAAAATATTCAGTTAGGCTTTCAATTTTCCAAATCCGAATTGCCGGGCCTCACGCTTGACATCTGCCATCAGATTTTGTACAGCCACCTTGTCCACCTTCTTCGCCGCAGAAAGCCAGTTTGCCTTGAACTGCTGCACGTCCTTAGCAGTTTTTTTGGTCTTCTTTAGGTTCCGCTTGACAATAGTCCAGTATTTCTCAATTGGGCGGAGCTCTGGCGTGTTGGGAGGGTTCTTGTCCTTGGGAACCACCTGCACGTTGTTGGCGGCGTACCACTCCATGGCCTTTTTACCGTAATGGCAAGATGTCAAATCCGGCCAAAACAGTACGGAACAACCGTGTTTCTTCAGGAAAGGCAGCAGACGTTTATTCAAACACTCTTTCACGTAAATTTCTTGGTTTACAGTCCCGGAAGCTATGAAAATGCTGCTTTTCAAGCCACAGGTACAGATGGCTTGCCAAACCAGATATTTCTTTGCGACTCTCTTTGTCGTCTCAGCGGCTTCCGGTTTTCGATTTCCCACCGATCCAGACTTCCTGGCTGTCGACAAACGTTCCCCAAACACTTTAATTACATTTGTAACGGTTGATTTGGCAATTTTTAGCGATTTTGCCAGCTTTGCGTGCGAGTAGCTCGGATTTTCGCGATGCGCGAGCAAAATATTGATACGATGCTCTTCTTGCTTGGACGGCATTTTGACAACTGAAGAGTGAATTCCAAAATCAAAATAGGAGCAACATTCTACACACACACCTTCAAAATGAGGGGTGTTCAGGTTTTTTAAATGCAAAATTGAAAGAAATACGTCAAGTTTATATTCTCCAAATTTTGACCGTATCACCCTTTAGCACACTTGACAATACTACTACTTGTGCTCCTTGTGCAAAATTTTAAGCAAATTAGGGTAAAACTCTGGCTTCTGGGGCTATTTAAGTCCATATCGGGCGAAAGATATATATGGGAGCTATATCTAAATCTGAACCGATTTCTTCCAAAATCAATAGGTTTCTATTCTGACCCAAAACAGAAACTTGTGCCAAATTTGACGTCAATTGGACTAAAACTGCGACCTGGACTTTGATGGACGGATGTACATGGCTATATCGACTCAGGGACCGATCCTAAGCAATATTGCCAAAGACACCATGTAACAGGTTGGCTGATAATCCCCTGTTTTACAAAGAAAAACACATTTTTTGTCAAAATTCGTTTTTATTATTCAACATAGTTCCCTTCAAGAGCAATAAAACGATTATAACGACCTTCCAATTTTTTGATACCATTTAGGTAGTACTCCTTCGGTTTTGCCTCAAAATGGGCCTCACTTTCGGCGATCACCTCTTCATTGCAGTCAAAATTTTTCCCTGCGAGCATCCTTTTGAGGTCTGAGAACAGGAAAAAGTCGCTGGGGGCCAGATCTGGAGAATATGGTATGTGAGGAAGCAATTCGAAGCCCAATTCATAAATTTTTGCCATCGTTCTCAATGACTTGTGGCACAGTGCGTTGTCTTGGTGGAACAACACTTTTTTCTTCTTCATATGGGGCCGTTTTGCCGCGATTTCGACCTTCAAACGCTCCAATAACGCCATATAATAGTCACTGTTGATGGTTTTTCCCTTCTCAAGATAATCGATAAAAATTATTCCATGCGCATCCCAAAAAACAGAGGCCATTACTTTGCCAGCGGACTTTTGAGTCTTTCCACGCTTCGGAGACGGTTCACCGGCAGGGATGGAAAATACAATTTTTAAGAAAGTACAAAGAAGGTATTTTTTTGATCGAAAAGGTACTTTTTACTAAATTTCAACAAAAATTCCACTGGAAGATTATTGTCGAAAATTGTCAAGAAAATAAAATTTTCACAAAATTTTCTATAGAAATAAAGTTTTGACAAAAATTTCTATAAAAATAAAATTTTGAGAAAATTTTCTATATAAATAAAATTTTGACAAAATATTCTATAGAAATAAAATTTTGCAAAAAAATTTTTATAGAAATAAAATTTTGCAAAACAATTTTATAGAACTAAAATTTTACAAAAATTTTCTATAGAAATAAAATTTTGACAACATTTCCTAAAGAAATAAAATTTTTACAAAATTTTCTATAGAAATAAAATTTTTATAAAATTTTCAATAGAAATAAAATTTTGACAAAATTTCCTTTGCAAAAATTTTATATAGAAATAATTTTTTGACAAAATTTTCTACCGAAATAAAAAATCGATAATATAAAATCGCATGCTTTTTTCGACTAAAACATTCTTGAAACTCAATAAAATCGTGTTTTTGACTATGGCTTTTACAAAATCGAGATTTTCTTCCCGCATGAACTTGTCTGTTTTGCCAAATTTGTAAAAGACTATTAGCAAATAAGGTTGATAAAGTCTTTCCCAAAATATTTTAATATCAAAGAAAAATGTCTACACAAAAGGTACTAAATCATTCGCGGGGGTACTACGGTACTGACCGGGGTGAAAAAGTATTGAAAAAAGTACTATAGTACTGCATTTTCCATCCCTGTTCACCGGTCGCTGTTTTTGGCTAGTGGCTCCATCCATGTTTCATCCATTGTCACATATCGACGGAAAAATTCGGGTGTATTACGAGTTAACAGCTGCAAACACCGCTCAGAATCATCAACACGTTGTTGATTTTGGTCAAATGTGAGCTCGCGCGGCACCCATTTTGCACAGAGCTTCCGCATATCCAAATATTGATGAATGATATGACCAACACTTTCCTTTGATATCTTTAAGGCCTCTGCTATCTCGATCAACTTCATTTTACGGTCATTCAAAATCATTTTGTGGAATTTTTTGATGTTTTCGTCGGTAACCACCTCTTTCGGGCGTCCACTGCGTTCACCGTCCTCCGAGCTCATTTCAGCACGATTGAATTTTGCATACCAATCAATTATTGTTGATTTCCCTGGGGCAGAGTCCGAAAACTCATTATCAAGCCAAGTTTGTGCTCCACCGTATTTTTTCCCTTCAGAAAACAGTATTTTATCAAAACACGAAATTCCTTTTTTCCCATTTTTTCACAATAACAAAAGTTGCTTTACAAAAGACGCTCTATCTCAGAAACTAATTGACTTGACAGACGTCAAATTTTGACACGAATCATTTGAAGGTTGGTACTATATAAAAATAATATGCATTTAATACTAGCGAGGCCATCTATGTGTCAGACCGGGGACTTATCAGCCAACTTGTTACCTATCTCGTCTCCTTCTGGGTGTTACAAACATATACACTAATTTATAATACCCTGTTCCACAGTGTGGTATAATTAATTCAAAATCATATATTAACCTCGTAATCAATACAAAAATCTTTAAGGGAAGGTCAAAAGTAAACTCGAGGACTGGTCTTGTCGAACTTATCGCCACTCTATCTAATTATACCCTTCGCCACACTGTGGAACAGGGTATTATAAGTTAGTGCATATGTTTGTAACACCCAGAAGGAGACGAGATAGACAGATGGTGTCTTTGGCAATAATGCTCAGGGTGGGTCCCTGAGTCGATATAACCATGTCCGTCTGTCCGTCTGTCCGTCCGTCATTTTTATGATCAAAGTCTAGGTCGCAATTTAAGTCCAATCGCCTTCAAATTTAGAACATGTTCCTAATTTGGGTCAGAATAGAACCCTATTGATTTTGGAAGAAATCGGTTCAGATTTAGATATAGCTCCCATATATATCTTTTGCCCGATATGCACTAATATGGACCCAGCAGCCAGAGATTTATACCGATTTGCTTGAAATTTTGTACAAACATAACACTTAGGCGTATAGTCAAGTGTGCAAAATTTGATTGAAATCGGTTCAGATTTAGATATAGCTCCCATATATATCTTTCGCCCGTTATGAACTTATATGGCCCTAAAAGCCAGATTTTTAGCCGAATTTGGTTGAGATTTTGCAACAGGAGTACAATTAATAATATAGTCAAGTGTGCAAAATTTGATTGAAATCGGTTCAGATTTACATATAGCTCCCATATATATCTTTCGCCCGATATGGACTAATATGGTCCTAAAAGCCAGAGTTTTGGCCCAATTTGTTTGAAATTTTGCACTAGGAGTACAATTAGTAGTGTAGTCAAGTGTGCTAAATTTTATTGAAATCGGTTCAGATTTAGATATAGCTCCCATATATATCGTTCGCCCGATTTACACTGATAGGACCACAGTGGCCAATCTTTTACTCCGATTTCATTGAAATTTTGCACAGGGAGTAGAATTAGCTTTGTAGCTATGCGTGCCAAATTTGGTTGAAATCGGTTCAGATTTAGATATAGCTCCCATATAAAGGGTGATTCTTTTGAGGTTAGGATTTTCATGCATTAGTATTTGACAGATCACGTGGGATTTCAGACATGGTGTCAAAGAGAAAGATGCTCAGTATGCTTTGACATTTCATCATGAATAGACTTACTAACGAGCAACGCTTGCAAATCATTGAATTTTATTACCAAAATCAGTGGCAGAAAATCCGCTTTTTTATCGACAAATTTTGTTCAGCGATGAGGCTCATTTCTGGTTGAATGGCTACGTAAATAATCAAAATTGCCGCATTTGGAGTGAAGAGCAACCAGAAGCCGTTCAAGAACTGCCCATGCATCCCGAAAAATGCACTGTTTGGTGTGGTTTGTACGCTGGTGGAATCATTGGACCGTATTTTTTCAAAGATGCTGTTGGACGCAACGTTACGGTGAATGGCGATCGCTATCGTTCGATGCTAACAAACTTTTTGTTGCCAAAAATGGAAGAACTGAACTTGGTTGACATGTGGTTTCAACAAGATGGCGCTACATGCCACACAGCTCGCGATTCTATGGCCATTTTGAGGGAAAACTTCGGAGAACAATTCATCTCAAGAAATGGACCGGTAAGTTGGCCACCAAGATCATGCGATTTGACGCCTTTAGACAATTTTTTGTGGGGCTACGTCAAGTCTAAAGTCTACAGAAATAAGCCAGCAACTATTCCAGCTTTGGAAGACAACATTTCCGAAGAAATTCGGGCTATTCCGGCCGAAATGCTCGAAAAAGTTGCCCAAAATTGGACTTTCCGAATGGACCACCTAAGACGCAGCCGCGGTCAACATTTAAATGAAATTATCTTCAAAAAGTGAATGTCATGGACCAATCTAACGTTTCAAATAAAGAACTGATGAGATTTTGCAAATTTTAGGCGTTTTTTTTTAAAAAAAAGTTATCAAGCTCTTAACAAATCACCCTTTATATGTTTTTCTGATAGCCCCCAACACATTTGACGGATGTGATATGGTACCGAAAATTTAGATCTACTTGTTTTAATTTAAAATCTAAAATAATGAAGATATACATATTTTCAGAAACTGTTACTTTTACCATAATTAACAAATCGTAACAAAATAAATACAAATCCATTAAATGTTGCATGAAGATTACCAAAGAAAGAAACTTTGAAAGTGCTACTTCAAATATAACATAAACTTCAATTATTTTCAAAAATTATTTTAGCAAATAAAAAACGTATATGCATCTTAAAAATCTATGAAATAATCTCAAATGAATATTTAAAAAATCTCAAATTCAAAGAAATTTATCATCAAAGAAACTTCGCATACATTATGGCCATAATAAGCAGTTGTAGTTGCTGCAGCAAATATTAGCTCTTAATGAGACTGTTCTTTCATCTCTAGAAATTGTGTGAGTTGTGTGACCTCGCTCTTCAAATGTCAATCATTTTGTGGAATAAATGCATGTCTATCTTGTAGAAGAAATACAGTCGTGCCTCAATTGAAGCGCGAAAACATCAGACATTGACAACAGATAGTGTCTCTTCTCAACGATACCACAAAGTCTATGCGTGTGGAAGGAAATACCTCACTCTCTCTCTCTTTCTCTCTGTAGTTATTCTATGCCTACGTTTATCGGATCGTAAAGTGTTTTTTTGTGCCTTACAATCACCAGCATATACGTCAATAGATTAATCACGGTAGTGTCACATCTCTGATTGTGTTTAAATTGTGCATTACGTGTCTGGCAATTTGTCATTTTGTCGGTACTGTGTGAGTGAGTGTGTGTGTAATTTGTTCGTTTTTTTTTTTCTCATCTGCCCCAGCCTTATGTTTTTGTTACTACAGAGGCCTATAAAGCGAGAGAGAGAGATAAAGTTCATGATCCATACCAAAAGTGTATAACATAATAAAAATAAATTGAAAAAAAAAAATTATCGACATATGCCATTGTTTATTGGTATTGGATTTTACTTATAATACACAGTTAATGATTTGTTGTTGGTGTTTTTTTGATGTTGTGATTTTATGTTCACATTGTGATTTATGAATTTGAGAGAAATAACGAAACATCGCTAAAATAGAATTTTATATCTTCCTGCCCCTCTGTCACTAATTGGATGAATGCTTTTTGGGGGGCTCATTAAATTTTCCCAAATTTAATGATCAATAGAATCGAGGTAAGTGATTAAAAACATATGAATGTTATATTTAAATGCTTAAGATTATCTTGTTTGAGTGTGGGGGACATATTCTTGATTGTGTGAATGAGAATTTTAATTAATTCGTTGTATCAGTGAAATGAAAAAGAAAATTAAATGATCCTTCAGGTTTTGTTAGAACTAGATTTTTATACCCTGCGCCACACTGTGGAACTGGGTATTATAAGTTAGTGCATAAGTTTGCAACATCCAGAAGGAGCGAGATAGACACATGGTGTCTTTGACAAAAATGCTCAGGGTGGGCTCCTGAGTCGATATAGCCATGTCCGTCTGTCCGTGAACACATTTTTGTAATCAAAGTCTAGGTCGCAGTTTTAGTCCAATCGACTTCAAATTTGGCACAAGTATGTATTTTGGCTCAGAATAGAACCCTATTGATTTTGGAAGAAATCGGTTCAGATTTAGATATAGCTCCCATATATAGCTTTCGCCCGATTTACACTCATATGACCACAGAGGCCAATTTTTTGCTCCGATTTAGTTGAAATTTTGCGCAGGGAGTAGAATTAGCATTGTAGCTATGCGTGCCAAATTTGGTTGAAATCGGTTCAGATTTAGATATATCTCCCATATATAGTTTTCGCCCGATTTACACTCATATGCCCAAAGAGGCCAATTTTTTGCTCCGATTTAGTTGAAAATTTTGCACAGGGAGTAGAATTAGCATTGTAGCTATGCGTGCCAAATTTGGTTGAAATCGGTTCAGATTTAGATATATCTCCCATATATAGCTTTCGCCCGATTTACACTCATATGACCACAGAGGCCAATTTTTTGCTCCGATTTAGTTGAAAATTTGCACTGGGAGTAGAATTAGCATATATATATATATATATATATATATATATATATATATATATATATATATATATATATATATATATATATATATATATATATATATATATATATATATATATATATATATATATATATATATATATATATATATATATATATATATATATATATATACTTATAATACCCTGTTCCACTCTGTGGAACAGGGTATTATAAGTTAACGCATATGTTTGTAACACCCAGAAGGAGACGAGATAGACACACGGTGTCTTTGGCAATAATGCTCAGGATGGGTCCCTGAGTCGATATAGCCATTTCCGTCCGTCCGTCCGTCCGTCCGTCTGTCTGTGAACACATTTTTGTGATCAAAGTCTAGGTCGCAATTTAAGTCCAATCGCCTTCAAATTTGGCACATGTTCCTAATTTGGGTCAGAATAGAACTCTATTGATTTTGGAAGAAATCGGTTCAGATTTAGATATAGCTCCCATATATATCTTTCGCCCGATATGCACTAATATGGACCCAGCAGCAAGAGATTTATACCGATTTGCTTGAAATTTTGTACAAACATAACACTTAGTCGTATAGTCAAGTGTGCAAAATTTGATTGAAATCGGTTCAGATTTAGATATAGCTCGCATATATATCTTTCGCCCGATATGGACTTATATGGCCCCAGAAGCCAGATTTTTGGCCGAATTTGGTTGAAATTTTGCACTAGGAGTACAATTAGTAGTATAGTCAAGTGTAAAAAATTTTATTGAAATCGGTTCAGATTTAAATATAGCTCCCATATATATCTTTCGCCCGATATGGACTAATATGGTCCTAACAGCCAGATTTTCGGCCGAATTTGGTTGAAATTTTGCACTAGGAGTACAATTAGTAGTATAGTCAAGTATGCAAAATTTGATTGAAATCGATGCAGATTTATATATAGCTCCCATATATATCTTTCGCCCGATATGGACTTATATGGCCCCAGAAGCCAGATTTTTGGCCGAATTTGGTTGAAATTTTGCACTAGGAGTACAATTAGTAGTATAGTCAAGTGTAAAAAATTTTATTGAAATCGGTTCAGATTTAAATATAGCTCCCACATATATCTTTCGCCCGATATGGACTAATATGGTTCTAATAGCCAGAGTTTTGGCCCAATTTGGTTGAAATTTTGTACAGGGAGTAGAATTAGCATTATAGCTATGCGTGCCAAATTTGATTGAAATCGGTTCAGATTTAGATATACCTCCCATATATATCTTTCGCCCGATTTACACTCAGAGGCCAATTTTTTACTCCGATTTAGTTGAAATTTTGTACAGGGAGTAGAATTAGCATTATAGCTATGCGTGCCAAATTTGATTGAAATCGGTTCAGATTTAGATATACCTCCCATATATATGTTTTTCTGATTTCCACAAAAATGGTCAAAATACCAACATTTTCCTTGTAAAATCGCCACTGCTTAGTCGAAAAGTTGTAAAAATGACTCTAATTTTCCTAAACTTCTAATACATATATATATATATATATATATATATGTATATATATATATATATATATATATATATATATATATATATATATATATATATATATATATATATATATATATATATATATATATATATATATATATATATATATATATATATATATATATATATATCGAGCGATAAATCATAAATAAACTTTTGCGAAGTTTCCTTAAAGCTGCTTCAGATTTAAATGTTTCCCATACTTTTTTGACTAAAATTGTGTTCCACCCTAGTGCATTAGCCAACTTAAATTTTGAGTCTATAGATTTTGTAAAAGTCTATCAAATTCTGTCCAAATCGAGTAATATTTAAATGTATGTATTTGGGACAAGCCTTTATATATAGCACCCAACACATTTGACGGATGTGATATGGTATCGAAAATTTATATCTGCAAAGTGGTGCAGGGTATAGTATAGTCCGCCCGACTTTAGACTTTCCTTACGTGTTTATTATAAAGAAATTTTATCTTAATATTCTGTATATTGAGTGTTTAAAATTCGGGTTGCACAATCTTTCATATTAGGAAAATTTTTTTCCCGTATAATATTTATGCTCTATATGTTTCCAGTTAATCTATTTATTAACCAATTGAAGAATATACTTAGCTGTGTATATTATGCCTATTGGCGAGATTTAATGGTGAACTAAGGTTCGTCAAGACACCGAATGTTTTGCAATAACAAGGAACTTAGGTTCATGCAAAACACCAGTGCTTGGTTGTTGAGTGGAACTTAGGTTCCAAAAAGATCGAATAAATTAAAGTTGGAAACTCTAGCAAATACCCCAATTTGCTCCGACGAAATATTCCCGGCAACCCAAATTAAAACCAGGTGGTATTTCGTGTCACTTACATTTATTATGTTTGAGATACGGGAGAGATTCCTACGGGAGACGAGAGGCAAAGATCTGATCAAGTTGACAGTCAAGCGGCAAGAAGAAGGAGATTTCCTGTTTTACATGACAGGAACCCTCTTATAAATTAAGAGCGGATAAAAAAGATAAAAGGAGTTGCCAATCGTCATTACACATTCTTAATTCAGTGTTGTATTGTGCTTAATTCATTGCTTTACAAACTAGGAGTAAATTCATTACAATTCAATTCAATACAATTCAGTTCATTACAATTCAAATTCAATAGAAAAATTTAATGGAATTTCGATTCAAGATGCAAAAAGACCAAACTGCGTTCGACACCAATCTTCTTAACATTTTGCATGGGCTATATTTTATGGTTAGTACTAAACATCTTCTACAATCTACTTTAAAAGTCTCCTATGCGAAATTAAATGTCATAAATTGCAATATTAGCAAAATTTAATATACATATGTTCTAGTATATATAGGAACTTCACTTCATTAGACATTTCTGTAATTTTAATAAATTTAATAAACCCAATTGCTGCATGAATTTACCACAAATGTATTATTTATTCATTTCATTTGTAATCTCAATTTATGTGATAATTAAATTATACTTGAGTTTTTTTTTTTGTTATTGCACACTGCAATACTTTCCTTTAATATGCAAGAGAGAGGGAGAATAACAATGTATGCAAGGAAATCTTAAACCAAAAACCAAAAAAAAATGAAAGATTCATACAGACGACAAAAGCTGAAGTCAACCAAAGTCCGAGGCCATTATTATTGTGAAAATGTGATGGTAGCTAGGGAACTAAAGAGTGTGACCCAAGTATGAGTTTATGGGGCAAGGACATAACCTAGGAATTGTAACAAAACAACACCCCTCCCTCTACCACCTTCACAAAAAAAAAAAAACAGAACCACCGTAATGTGGTTAAAATGTTACAAAGTCGAAACACAATTTAGTGGTTTTACCCTAACCAACCACAATGACAAATAACACAATAACACTACACAATAACAGGAGGACAGCAACAACAACGAACACCACAAACTATAGCAATAACAAGACTAAAAGCAAAAACACATCCATACTAGTACGGATGTACGTTCTAGCCTCCCCCCACCCAAAAAAAAAATATCCTTCCAGTCATTTACAATGAATTTATAACATGTTGCAGTGTACGAATATTAGGCCAAGAGACTACAAGGAAACGGACATGGGTGTTCAAAATGAAATAAAATGAAATTGGATACAAGAAGGAAAAAAAGTGAAAAACCACAACAAGAACCTATGTACAATACCAATACAACAGAAGTACACAATTACAAATTATGAAGACGAAGGACACCAAGAAAATGTAACCATTTGAATGTGTAGCCCATGTCGAAACTACATGGATGAATGAATCTCGAAACACTGGATAAAAAATGGAAAATTCCGATTTCTTTGCCATAGGAAATATTGTGATAATTTCTATGCTATAAGAAATTTTGATAATATTATTTCTTTATATAGGCGTTTTTTTAATTTTTTTAGAAGAGGAAAATTTTGTTAAAATTAATTTTTTACAATTTGAAATTTTTTAAATTGAAATATTTTTCCTATAAGCGATTTTTTATACCCTCCAACATAGGACCCCATAAAGTATATATATTCTGGGTTGTGGTGAAATTCTGAGTCGATCTACGCATGTCCGTCCGTCCGTCTGTTGAAATCACGCTAACTTCCGAACGAAAAGAGCTATCAACTTGAAACTTGGCACAAGTAGTTGTTATTGATGTAGGTCGAATGGTATTGCAAATGGGCCATATCGGACCTCTTTTACACATAGCCCCCATATAAATCGACCCTCAGATTTGGCTTGCGGAGCCTCTTGGAGGAGCAAAATTCATCCGATCCTGCTGAAAATAGGTTCATGGTGTATATGGTCTCTAACAACCATGCAACAATTGGTCCATATCGGTCCATAATTATATATAGCCCCAATATAAACCGATCCCCAGATTTGACCCCCGGAGCCTCTTGCAGGAGCAAAATTCATCCGATCCGATTGAAATTTGGTACGTGGTGTTAGTATAAGGCCGCTAATAACCATGCCAAAATTGATCCATATCGGTCTATAGTTATATATAGCCGATCACATATCACAAAAAAATTGGTCCATATCGGTTCATAATCATGGTTGCCACTAAAAATAATCTACCAAAATTTTATTTTTATAGAAAATTTTGTGAAAATGTTATTTCTATAGAAAATTTTGTCAAAATGTTATTTCTATAGAAAATTTTTTTAAAAATTTTATTTCTATAGAAAATTTTGACAAAATTTTATATCTATAGAAAATTTTTTCCAAATTTTATTTCTATAGAAATTTTTTTCCAAATTTTACTTCTATAGAAAATGTTGTCAAAATTTTATTTCTATAGAAACTTTAAACTTAATTATATACGTATTTAATCGGCCTTTTTATACCCTCCACCATAGGATGGGGGGGTATATTAACTTTGTCATTCCGTTTGTAACACATCGAAATATTGCTCTAAGACCCCATAAAGTATATATATTCTGGGTCGTGGTGAAATTCTGAGTCGATCGGAGCATGTCCGTCCGTCCGTCTGTTGAAATCACGCTAACTTCCGAACGAAACAAGCTATCGACTTGAAACTTGGCACAAGTAGTTGTTATAGATGTAGGTCGAATGGTATTGCAAATGGGCCATATCGGTCCACTTTTACGTATAGCCCCCATATAAACGGACCCACAAATTTGGCTTGCGAGGCCTCTAAGAGAAGCAAATTTCATCCGATGCGGCTGAAATTTGGTACATGGTGTTAGTATATGGTCTCTAATAACCATGCAAAAATTGGTCCACATCGGTCCATAATTATATATAGCCCCCATATAAACGGACCCCCAAATTTGGCTTGCGAGGCCTCTTAGAGAAGCAAATTTCATCCGATGCGGCTGAAATTTGGTACATGGTGTTAGTATATGGTATCCAATAACCATGAAAAAATTGGTCCATATCGGTCAATAATTATATATAGCCCCCATATAAACCGATCCCCCGATTTGGCTTGCGAGGCCTCTAAGAGAAGCAAATTTCATCCGATGCGGCTGAAATTTGGTACATGGTGTTAGTATATGGTCTCTAATAACCATGCAAAAATTGGTTCACATCGGTCCATAATTATATATAGCCCCCGATTTGGCTTGCGAGGCCTCTAAGAGAAGCAAATTTCATCCGATCCGGCTGAAATTTGTTACATGGTGTCAGTATATGGTATCCAATAACCATGCAAAAATTGGTCCATATCGGTCAATAATTATATATAGCCCCCATATAAACCGATCCCCCGATTTGGCTTGCGAGGCCTCTAAGAGAAGCAAATTTCATCCGATCCGGCTGAAATTTGGTACATGGTGTTAGTATATGGTATCTAACAACCATGCAAAAATTGGTCCACATCGGTCCATAATTATATATAGCCCCCATATAAACCGATCACCAGATTTGACCTCCGGAGCATCTTGGAAGACCAAAATTCATCTGATTCAGTTGAAATTTGGTACGTGATGTTAATATATGGTCTCTAACAACCTTACAAAAATTGGTCCACATCGGTCCATAATTATATATAGTCCCCATATAAACCGATCCCCCGATGTGGCTTGCGAGGCCGCTAAGAGAAGCAAATTTCATCCGATCTGGCTGAAATTTTGTACATGGTGTTAGTATATAGTCTCTAACAACCATGCAAAAATTGGTCCAAATCGGTCCATAATTATATATATATATATATATATATATATATATATATATATATATATATATATATATATATATATATATATATATATATATATATATATATATATATATATATATATATATATATATATATATATATATATATATATATATATATATATATATATATATATATATATATATATATATATATATATATGGCTTGCGAGGCCTCTAAGAGAAGCAAATTTCATCCGATACGGCTGAAATTTGGTACATGGTGTTAGTATATGGTCTTTAACAACCATGCAAAAATTGGTCCACATCGGTCCATAATTATATATAGCCCCCATATAGACCGATCCCCCGAATTGGCTTTCGGAGCCTCTAAGAGAAGAAAATTTCATCCGATCTGGCTGAAATTTGGTACATGATGTTAATATATGGTCTCTAATGACCATGAAAAAATTGGTCCACATCGGTCCATAATTATATATAGCCCCCCATATAAACCGATCCCCAGATTTGGCCTCCGGAGGCCCTTGGAAGAGCAAAATTCATCTGATTGAGTTGAAATTTGGTACGTGGTGTTAATATATGGCCTCAAACACCCATGCAAAAATTGGTCGAAATCGGTCAAGAATTATATATAGGCCCTATATAAACCGACCCCCAGATTTGACCTCCGGAGTCTTTTGGAAGAGCAAAATTCATCCGATTCGGTTGAAATTTGGTACCTGAAGTTAGTATATGGTATCCAACAACAATGCAGGAATTGGTTCATATCAGTCCATAATTATATAAAGCCCCCATATAAACCGATCCCCAGATTTGACCTCCGGTGCCTTTTGGAGAAGCAAAATTCATCCGATCTGGTTGAAATTTGGTACGTGGTGGTAGTATATGATATTTAACAACTGTGCCAAAAGTGGTCCATATCAGTCCATAATCATATATAGCCCCCATATAAACCGATCCCGAGATTTGGTTTTGGAGCCTCTTGGAGGAGCAAATTTCATCCGAGTCATTGTGCTAGTATATGGCCGTTAACAACCATGCTTAACTAAGTCCATATCGGTCTATAGTTATATATAGCCCTCAGATAAATCGATCCCCAATCACACAAAAATTGGTCCATATCAAGTTCATAATTGTATATAGCCCTCATATAAGCGACCCCCATATTTCAATTCTGGCTCCCTACGTACCGTGCAATAGTCCATACGTAATTATTTGTAGACTTACCCATACATACCTTTTTTGTCTAATATATAACACGTAGAGACTAACTCACAATTTAGAAAACGATGTTAAGAAGTTTTAAGATACCACAACCCAAGTAATTCGATTGTGGATGACAGTCGTACGTAGAAGTTTCTACGCTATCCATGGCGGAGGGTACATAAGATCCGGCCTGGCCGAACTTACGGCCATACATACTTGTGTTTTTTTTTTTAATTTTTATTTTCAAACCACTGTTCGTTACTCTCAAACATATGTTCACTTATTGGTCCTTTTTCATTTCATCATTTAGAACGACGAAGACTTTTATACGAAATGGTTTTCCTTAACCACTATTTCATGGTAGAAATTGAATTTCCGGTGGTAAATGGAAAATTATAACAAAAGGACAACTAAGAATTCAGCAACTGGAGTATAATGTAACAAACGAATCTAGTCCTTAGGTTGTGCCTGGTGTCATGACTAACTCCAAGCCAATACTTGGGAATAAATCAAAAACTTTACCGCACATATGTGTAGTGGTAGAAACAAAGGTAAAGTCTTACCAAACTTTTTGGTTAACCATCAAAATTGGATGAATTTCGAGTAGATTGTCAAATCAAAACCGACATCAATTACAATAAATCTATTGAAGATTTTAAACGCTTTGATTATAGTTTCGCATTTCAATGGGCCAATAATAAAATTACTCAAATGAGGGGAGAAAAAACCAAATATGTTTGTTATAGGAGTTGCTAAGGCCTTATGCAAATTAGGAAACAAATTTTGTGGACATCAGTTAAATTTTAATAAATTAATTTAATCATAACTTAATTAACTTATTTTATTTATGTGTTGAATCATTGTACCACAAATTTGTCTGAGACACTTGGGAGAATGGCCAGATAGGTACTTAGTTTCACCATCTGATGCAAGAGTAAATCTGATCAAACTTATATTTTTATTGTTAACCTGCGAGTCGATCGCGGTTTGCCAAAAACTATGTTTCAACAAGTATATACGGCCGTAAGTTCGGCTTGGCCGAAGCTTATGTACCCTCCACCATGGATTGCGTAGAAACTTCTCTAAACACTGCCATCCACTATCGAATTAATTGGGTTGCAGTAACGCTTGCCGATGGCAAGGTATCTTAAAACTTCCTAACACCGTCTTTTAAATTTTAAGTAAGTCCATACGTGGCATATATTAAATTAAAAAAGACCGATTAAATACGTATATAATTCAGTTTGACAAAATTTTCTATAGAAATAAAATTTGAACAAAATTTTCTATAGAAATAAAATTTTGACAAAAATTTTTATAGAAATAAAATTTTTACAAAATTTTTTATAGAAAAAAAATTTTGACAAAATTTACTGTAGTAATAAAATTTTGACAAAATTTTCTATAAAAATGAAATTTTCACAAAATTTTCTATAGAAATAAAATTTTAACAAAATTTTCTATAGAAATAAAAATTTTAACAAAATTTTCTATAGAAATAAAAATTTGACAAAATTTTCTATAGAAATAAAATTTTGGTAGATTATTTTTGGCTCGAGTGGCAACCATAATTATGAACCGATATGGACCAATTTTTGTGTTAAAGGGTGATACGGTCAACATTTGGTCAAGGGAAAACGCGTGTAAATCGGTGAAATCGTTTATTTTAAAAATCAAAAATAAATTTCTTTTTCAAGTTCAATTAGTATAAAATTCAGGAAAAATATTCAGTTAGGCTTTCGCTTTTCCAAATCCGAATTGCCGGGCCTCACGCTTGACACCTGCCATCAGATTTTGTACAGCCACCTTGTCCACCTTCTTCGCCGCAGAAAGCCAGTTTGCGTTGAACTGCTGCTCGTCCTTAGCAGTTTTTTTGGTCTTCTTTAGGTTCCGCTTGACAATAGCCAAGTATTTCTTAATTGGGCGGAGCTCTGGCGTGTTGGGAGGGTTCTTGTCCTTGGGAACCACCTGCACGTTGTTGGCGGCGTACCACTCCATGGCCTTTTTACCGTAATGGCAAGATGCCAAATCCGGCCAAAACAGTACGGAACAACCGTGTTTCTTCAGGAAAGGCAGCAGACGTTTATTCAAACACTCTTTCACGTAAATTTCTTGGTTGACAGTCCCGGAAGCTATGAAAATGCTGCTTTTCAAGCCACAGGTACAGATGGCTTGCCAAACCAGATATTTCTTTGCGAACTATGATAGTTTTATGTGCTTGAAAATATCTGCTACCTTTCCCCTTCCTTTTGCCGTATAAAACTCCTGTCCCGGAAGCTGCTTGCAGTCGGCTTTGACGTAGGTTTCGTCATCCATTACCACGCAGTCAAACTTCGTCAGCATCGTCGTGTACAGCCTCCGGGATCGCGCTTTGGCCGTCGTATTTTGCTTATCATCGCGATTTGGAGTCACTACCTTCTTGTAAGTCGATAGTCCGGCTGGTTTTTTGCTCGATGCACGGTTGTAGACGATACACCCAGCTTATTTGCGGCATCTCGGAGAGAGAGGTTAGGGTTTCGCTTCAAACTACCGGCAACTCTCTTTGTCGTCTCAGCGGCTTCCGGTTTTCGATTTGCCCCCGATCCAGACTTCCTGGTTGTCGACAAACGTTCCCCAAACACTTTAATTATATTTGTAACGGTTGATTTGGCAACTTTTAGCGATTTTGCCAGCTTTGCGTGCGTGTAGCTCGGATTTTCGCGATGCGCGAGCAAAATTTTGATACGCTGCTCTTCTTGCTTGGACGGCATTTTGACAACTGAAGAGTGAATTCCAAAATCAAAATAGGAGCAACATTCTACACACACACACCTTCAAAATGAGGGGTGTTCAGGTTTTTTAAATGCAAAATTGAAAGAAATACGTCAAGTTTATATTGACCAAATTTTGACCGTATCACCCTTTACCACCCATTCTATGGTGGAGGGTCTAAAAATGTGTTCACACACGGACGGACGGACATGGCTATATCGACTCAGGGACCCAACCCGTGCAGTATTGCTAAAGACAATATAACGAACTTTTTCGTTATTATATCGAATTTCGGAGTTTTCCATCTGTGAGAGAGAGAGAGAGAGAGTTATTTAAAGACTTTAAAAGGCCTCTTTACACTTTTCGCCCTGGTTTCATTGATCACCATTGGATTGGATATCCGTAATTATTTATTGTTATTGTCATGTATGTATGAGTGTTCTTATGCGAGCACTTATGGACATGAATTTTAAACAGGACAATGTATTTTCGTCCTTCATCTACAATATATTTTTACTATCATCTCGTTCGTATATGGCCAATATAATTTCGATTGACATGTTTGCGGTAATTATTGACCATTATGGAAAATAAATGAGAGACCAATTGTAAGGAATGAGACACATGTCCATTCAATAAAATCCCTTAAGTTGGAGCGACAGACAGACGGACAGACAGATAGACAAACCGACACGAAATGGATTGAATTTTACGAGAATTGCATTTAAAATAGACCATACCAATTTGAGGAGTTAAGAAGGTATTTGTTATTTTCATGATTCGTTTTTCGTTCGTTTTTTCGATTAATTCAATGGCTATTTAGTAACAGCCAAGGCATTACGGACTTTCATATTCGGAGGGAAAATTGGTTTTACGTCTGGACTTGTGGTTGTTGGATGGTAAAACACCGAAACAATAAATTAATTACATGTTGTGGATATGTTTCGTGATGGTCAGATGGTGAGCACATGTACTTTGTGGTAAAGGGGTTTCTTCAGCCAGGTGATGGATGAAGGCATAAAGGACACGATTTCGGGGGGCAAATTCATGAGTTGTGATTATCCTTGGTTGCACAGAAAGAAAATTTCATTTAAATTTAGTCAACTTCATATCTTTATTGCAAATGAAAACGTCAATTTAATAGTATCAATAATTTCATATTTAAATAGAATATTCATTAAACTTACCAAAAATTTCTTTATATTTAGGAAATTGCGTGGATGGCTCAATATTAATGAGAAATTTCATTATTATTATAAAGCCTTTCGTATAGGTATTTCTATAAAAAATTTTGTTAAAATTTCTTTCTATAAAAAATTTTGTTAAAATTTCTTTCTATAGAAAATTTTGTCAAAATTTTATTTCTATAGAAAATTTTATCAAAATTGTATTACTATAGAGAATTTTGACAAAATTTTATTTCTATAGAAAATTTTGTCAAAATTTTATTTCTATAGAAAATTTTGTCAAAATTTTTTTTCTATAGAAAATTTTGTCAAAATTTTTTTTTCTATGGAAAATTTTGTCAAAATTTTATTTCTATAGAAAATTTAGTAAAAATTTTATTTCCACAGCAAATTTTGTAAAAAATTGATTTCCATAGATAATTTGTCAAAATTTTATTGCTATAGAAAATTTATTGCTATAGAAAATTTTTGTCAAAATTTTATTGCTATAGAAATTTTATTTCTATAGAAAATTTTGTCAAAATTTTTTTTTCTATAGAAAATTTTGTCAAAATTTTTTTTCTATGGAAAATTTTGTCAAAATTTTTTTTCTATAGAAAATTTTGTCAAAATTTTTTTTCTATGGAAAATTTTGTCAAAATTTTATTTCTATAGAAAATTTAGTAAAAATTTTATTTCCACAGCAAATTTTGTAAAAAATTGATTTCCATAGATAATTTGTCAAAATTTTATTGCTATAGAAAATTTATTGCTATAGAAAATTTTGTCAAAATTTTATTGCTATAGAAAATTTTGTCAAAATTTTATTGCTATAGAAAATTTTGTCAAAATTTTATTTCTATAGAAAATTTTGTCAAAATTTTATTTCTATAGAAAATATTGTTAAAATTTTATTTCTCTAGAAAATTTTCTCCAAATTGTATTACTATAGAGAATTTTGACAAAATTTTATTTCTATAGAAAATTTTGTCAAAATTTTATTGCTATAGAAAATTTTGTCAAAATTTTATTTCTATAGAAAATTTTGTCAAAATTTTATTTCTATAGAAAATATTGTCAAAATTTTATTTCTATAGAAAATTTTGTCAAAATTTTATTTCTATAGAAAATTTTGTAAAAATTTTATTTCTATAGAAAATTTTGTCAACATTTTATTTCTATAGAAAATTTTGTCAAAACTTTATTTCTATGGAAAACTTTGTCAAAATGTTATTTCTATGGAATATTTAGTGAACATTTTATTTCCACAGAAAATTTTGTCAAAAATTGATTTCCATAGATAATTTGACAAAATTTTATTGCAAACATTTTGTCAGCATTTTATTTCTATTGAAATTGTTTGTCAAAATTTTATTTCTATAAAAAATTTTGTTAAAATTTTTTTTCTATGGAAAATTTTGTCCAAATTTTATTTCTATAGAAAATTTAGTGAAAATTTTATTTAGACAGCAAATTTTGTCAAAAATTGATTTCCATAGATAATTTGTCAAAATTTTATTGCTGTTAAAAATTTTGTCAAAATTTTATTTTATAAAAAATTTTGTCAAAATCCTATTTCTTTTTGTTTTGTTATTGTTGGTATTGTTCTTTAGCATTGTCGTTGTTTTTATTGCAGCTTAAAACCATACATTGACTAAACTACAAGTGTAGCTTAACCAACAGAGGAAAAGAATGTTTGTCAAATTTATTTGGGCAAAGCCCTATAGACTGCAAGATGGTTGGATGGACGCACGTTTCGGAATTACCACATTCCACATCAGCATCCTCTACTTGCAGCAAAACTATCATCCAATTAAGGTGCAATAAAAACAACAACAAATTCTATTTCTATAGAAAATTTTGTCAAAATTTTGTAGCCATTGGAAATTTTGTCAAAATTTTATTTTTATAGAAAAATTTGTCAAAATTCTATTTCTATAGAAAATTTTGTCAAAATATTATTTCTATAGAAAATTTTGACAAAATTTTATTGCTGTAGAAAATTTTGACAAAATTTTATTTCTATAGAAAATTTTGTCAAAATTGTATTTCTATAGAAAATTTTATCAAAATTGTATTTCTATAGAAAATTTTGTCAAAATTTTATTTCTATAGAAAATTTTGTCAAAATTTTATTTCTAAAGAAAATTTTGTCAAAATTTTATTGCCATCGGAAATTATGTAAAAATTTTATTTCTATGGAAAATTTTGTCAAAATTTTATTTCTATAGAAAATTTTGTCAAAATTTTATTTCTAAAGAAAATTTTGTCAAAATTTTATTGCCATCGGAAATTATGTAAAAATTTTATTTCTATGGAAAATTTTGTCAAAACTTTATTTCTATAGAAAATTTTGTCAAAATTTTATTTCTATAGAAAATTTTGTCATAATTTTATTTCTATAGAAAATTTTATCAAAATTTTATTTCTATAGAAAATTTTGTCAAAATTATATTTCTATAGAAAATTTTGTCAAAATTTTATTTCTATAGAAAATTTTGTCAAAATTTTATTTCTATAGAAAATTTTGTCAAAATTTTATTTCTATAGAAAATTTTGTCAAAATTTTATTTCTATAGAAAAATTTGTCAAAAATTATTTCTATAGAAATTTTTGTCAAAATTTTATTTCTATAGAAAATTTTGTCAACATTTTATTTCTATAGAAAATTTTGTCAACATTTTAGTTCTATGGAAAATTTGTCAAAATTTTATTTCTATAGAAAATTTAGTGAACATTTTATTTCTATAGAAAATTTTGTCAACATTTTATTTCTATAGAAAATTTTGTCAACATTTTAGTTCTATGGAAAATTTGTCAAAATTTTATTTCTATAGAAAATTTAGTGAACATTTTATTTCCACAGCAAATTTTGTCAAAAATTGATTTCCATAGATAATTTGTCAAAATGTTATTGCTATAGAAAATTTTATAAAAATTTTATTTCTATAGAAAATTTTGTTAAAATTGTATTTCTTTAGAAAATATTGTCTAAATTTTGTTTCTTTAGAACAATTTTTCTATAGACCATTTATTTCTGTAGAAAAATTTCTCAAAATTTTATTTCTATAGAAAATTTTGCCAAAATTTTTACATTTTATTTTACCCTGCGCCACACTGTGGAACAGGGTATTATAAGTTAGTGCATATGTTTGCAACACCCAGAAAGAGACGAGATAGACATATGGTGTCTTTGGCAAAAATTCTCAGGGTGGGCTCCTGAGTCGATATAGCCATGTCCGTCTGTTCGTCTGTCCGTGAACACATTTTTGTAATCAAAGTCTAGGTAGCAGTTTTAGTCGAATCGACTTCAAACTTGGCACAAGTATGTGTTTTGGCTCAGAATAGAACCCTATTGATTTTGGGAGAAATCGGTTCAGATTTAGATATAGCTCCCATATATATCTTTCGCCCGATATGCACTTATATGGACCCAGAAGCCAGAATTTTACCCTGATTTGCTTGAAATTTTGCACAAGCATAACACTTGATCGTATAGTCAAGTGTGCAAAATTTGGTTGAAATCGGTTCAGATTTAGATATAGCTCCCATATATATATCTTGCGCCTGATATGGACTAATACGATCCCAGAAACCAGAGTTTTACCCCAATTTGGTTGAAATTTTACACAGGGAGCACAATTAGTAGTGTAGTTAAGCGTTCTAAATTTTATTGAAATCGGTTCAGATTTAGATATAGCTCCCATATATATCGTTCTCCCGATTTACACTCATACGACCACAGTGGCCAATCTTTTACTCCGATTTAATTGAAATTTTCCACAGGGAGTAGAATTAGCATTGTTGCTATGCGTGCCAAATTTTGTTGAACTCGGTTCAGATTTATATATAGCTCCCATATATACCTTTAGGCCGATTTACACACATATGACCACAGAGGCCAATTTTTTTGCTCAGATTTAGTTGAAATTTTGCACATGGAGTAGAATTAGCATTGTAGCTATGCGCGCCACATTTTGTTGAAATCGGTTCAGATTTAGATATCACCCATATATAGCTTTCGCCCGATTTACACTCATATGACCACAGAGGCCAATTTTTAACTCCGATTTAGTTGAAATTTTGCACAGGGAGTAGAATTAGCATTGTTGCTATGCTTGCCAAATTTGGTTGAAATCGGTTCAGATTTAGGTATAGCTCCCATATATAGTTTTCGCCCGATTTACACTCATATGACCATAGAGGCCAATTTTTAACTCCGATTTAGTTGAAATTTTGCACAGGGAGTAGAATTAGCATTGCTGCTATGCGTGCCAAATTTGGTTGAAATCGGTTCAGATTTAGATATAGCTCCCATATATATGTTTTTCTGATTTCGACAAAAATGGTCAAAATACCAACATTTTCCTTGTAAAATCGCCACTGCTTAGTCGAAAAGTTGTAAAAATGACTCTAATTTTCCTAAACTTCTAATACATATATATATCGAGTGATAAATCATAAATAAACTTTTGCGAAGTTTCCTTAAAACTGCGTCAGATTTAAATGTTTCCCATATTTTTTTGACTAAAATTGTGTTCCACCCTAGTGCATTAGCCAACTTAAATTTTAACTCTATAGATTTTGTAAAAGTCTATCAAATTCTGTCCAAATCGAGTGATATTTAAATGTATTTATTTGGGACAAACCTTTATAAATATATAGCCCCCAACAAATTTGACGGACGTGATATGGTATCGAAAATTTAGATCTACAAAGTGGTGCAGGGTATAATATAGTCGGCACCGCCCGACTATAGACTTTCCTTACTTGTTAAATGTATGTATTTGGGACAAGCCTTTATATATAGCACCCAACACATTTGACGGATGTGATATGGTATCGAAAATTTAGATCTACAAAGTGGTGCAGGGTATAATATAGTCGGCCCCGCCCGACTTTACACATACCTTACTTGTTTTATTAGAAAATTTTGTCTAAATTTTGTTTCTTTAGAAAATTTTGTCAATTTTTTTTATTATATCCTATTCTCAACATTTTATTTCTATAGAAAATTTTATCAAATTTTATTTTTCCAGATTTTTTTTTATTTCTCCAAATTTTATTTCTATAGAAAATTTTGTCAACATTTCTGTTTCTATGGAAAATTTTGTCAAAATTTTATTTCTATAGAACATTTTATCAAAATGTTATTTTATAGAAAATTTTGTCAAAATTTTTCTTCTATGGAAATTTTTGTCAAAATTTTATTTCTATAGAAAATTTTGTCTAAATCAAACTAAAAAAGTCTATTTTATCTTTTTTCTTGACGTTTCGTCGGTTTTTTTCCGAACTATGCCAGAGAATTTTTTATTTGAAATATCTGTAGGGGAATATCCTATTTAAATTTTATTAATTGTAGATTATAAATTAATAAAACTGGACATCATATACAACAATAATAAATAAATAAATAAAATTTAAATATTGCAGCAAAACATAAAATTTATATCGCAGAACTATATGTTTACTCTTTACACTTTTGCAATGAAATACTTTAATTTGGTGTTATCTTTGTCTTCCGTAGTGTTCATTGACGTATAGAATTTTGTTTTTTTTTTTAAATTTTATTTCTACAGAATATTTTGTCAAAATTTTATTTCTATAGAACATATTGTCAAAATTTTACTTCTATAGAAATTTTTGTCTAAAATTTATTTCTATAGAAGATTTTTTTCAAAATTTTGTCAAAATTTTATTTTTATAGAATATTTTGTCAAATGTTTTATTTCTATAAAAAATTTTGTCAAGTTTTATTGCTATAGAAAATTTTGTCAAAAGTTTATTCCTATAGAAAAGTTTGTCAAAATTTTACATCTATAGAAATTTTTGTCTAAATTTTATTTCTATAGAAAATTTTGTCAAAACTTTATTTAAATTTAATTTCTATAGAAGATTGTATCAAAATTTTATTTTTATAGAATATTTTGGCAAATGTTTTATTTCTATAGAAAATTTTGTCACTATAAACAATTTTGTCAAAATTTTATTTCTATAGAAAATATTGCCAAAATTTTATTTCTATACCAAATTGTAAAAAATGTTATTTCTATAGAAAATATTATCAATATTTTTTCTATAGAAAATTTTGAAAAAATTTAATTTTTGTAGAAAAGTTTGTCAAAATTTTATTTCTATAGAAAATTTTGTCAGCGTAGCGAAGACAATGTTCGACTAGTCCTTGAATATATTCACTTTCTATATCCTTGTGTTAGTGCTGAATAACACTTCTCTTCGCCCCGACTTCTCATAGAACCCCCCAACTAAAAACTTTCCAAATATTAATAAACTAACTAAAATTTATTAAACCTTTATTTATTTATGCCTGCCAGCTGAATAAGCTGCGATATCGTACCTCTCCAATTATAAATTTATATTTTTCTCTCTACTGTTTGTATATCCACATGTATTAATTAAATGATTTTTAAATTTTTTAAAAATCTTAAAAAAATCGTTTCAGATAATTTATCACCAATTTTTCCAATTTCGTCAAAAGCGTCCGATAATAGAACGGGAGAGACGCGCCATGCTTTGAATGAGATGCGTTGCGTTGTGTCGCTAAAAAAAGACAACGCCAACAATAACAATAAAACTAACACCCACCAACTGTATATAAATTCAAATTATGAAAAGCAAAAAATAGAATACAACAAAGATAATAATACAATATGAAAAATGATTTTTCTTGTGTAGATACCTTGGGCGATAGGGGGTGTAAGTTAATGTCAAAAAAGGCCTTTTTCGTTTGATAGAGTACGGAACATTTGTACGAGCTATGGAAAACATCGTTAGATCGATTTTGTCATTGGTTTACATTTTGCATATGGAATTTTGATAAACTAACGTTTTTCCCATTCAAAATAGCCACTTATTGTGAATAAATTATTTAAGAAATTCAGAAGAAATATAAAGGCTGATCACAAGACTAAATTTCGGTAGGGATATTTGGTTCAAGGTTAGGTTAGGTGCCACTTAGACTATTCAGTCCATTGTGATACCACATTGGTGAACTTCTCTCTTATCACTGAGTGCTGCCCGATTCTATGTTAAGCTCAATGACAAGGGACCTCCTTTTTATAGCCGAGTCCGAACGGCGTTCCACATTGCAGTGAAACCACTTAGAGAAGCTTTGAAACCCTCAGAAATGTCACTAGCATTACTGAAGTGGGATAATCCACCGCTGAAAAATTTTTGGTGTTCGGTCGAAGCAGGAATCAAACACACGACCTTGTGTATGCAAGGCGGGCATGCTAAACATTGCACCACGGTGTCTCCCAAGAGGAAGACATTTTCATGGATATAAGGACGTTAATTTTTTCAGATAAGTAACAACGTCGTTAGAATGATTTTGTGTTCATAAGCTGTCATGGGTTTACATTTTTGCGATATTTACGATTTTGAAAAAATTTTCTATAGAAACAAAATTTTGACAAAATTTTCTATAGAAACAAAATTTTGACAAAATTTTCTATAGAAACAAAATTTTTATAAAAATTTTCTATAAAAATAATATTTTGACAAAATTTTCTATAGAAATAAAATTTTGACAAAATTTCTTATATAAATGAACAAAAAACAAAATTCTCTATACAAATAAAATTTTGACAAAATTCTCTAAAGAAATAAAAATTTGACAAAAATTTTCTTTAGAAATAAAATTTTGACAAAATTTTCTATAGAAATAAAATTTTGACAAAATTTTCTATAGAAATAAAATTTTGAGAAAATTTCTTATAGAAATAAAACTTTAACAAAATTCTCTATAGAAATAAAATTTTGACAAAATTTTCTATAGAAATAAAATTTTGACAAAATTTTCTATAGAAATAAAATTTTGACAAAATGTTCTTTAGAAATAAAATTTTCAGAAAATTTCTTATAGAAATAAAGTGTTGACAAAATTCTCTATGGAAACAAACTTTTGACAAAATTCTATACAGAAATAAAATTTTGACAACATTTTCTATAGAAAAAAAATAATTGACAAAATTTTTTTATAGAAATAAAATTTTAACAGAATTTTCTATATTAATAAAATTTTGATAAAAGTTTTTATAGAAATAAAGTTTTGACAAAATTCTCTATAGAAATAAAACTTGGACAAATTTTCTATAGAAATAAAATTTTAACAACATTTTCTACAGAAATAAAAATTTTAACAAAATTTACTATAGAAATAAAGTTTTTACAAATTTTTCTTAGAAATAAAATTTTGACAAACTTAGAAATAAAATTTTGAGAAAATTTTTTATAGAAATAAAGTGTTGACAAAATTCGCTATGGAAACAAAATTTTGACAAAATTCTCTATAAAAATAAAATTTTGACAAAATTTTCTAAAGAAAAAAAATGTTGATAACATTTTTTATAGAAATAAAGTTTGGACAAAATTCTCTATATAAATAAAATTTTGACAAAATTTTCTACAGAAATAAAATATAGACAAAATTTTCTACAAAAATAAAATGTTGACAAAATTTTTCATAGAAATAAAATTTTGACAAAATTTTCTATAGAAATAAAATTTTGACGAAATTTTCTATAGAAATAAAATTTTGACAAAATTTTCTATAGAAATAAAATTATGACAAAATTTTCTATAGAAACAAAATTTTGACAAAATTTTCTATAAAAATAATATTTTGACAAAATATTCTATAGAAATAAAATTTTGACAAAATTTCTTATAGAAATGAACAAAAAACAAAATTTTCTATACAAATAAAATTTTGACAAAATTCTCTAAAGAAATAAAATTTTGACAAAATTTTCTATAGAAATAAAATTTTGACAAAATTTTCTATAGAAATAAAATTTTGACAAAATTTTCTATAGAAATAAAATTTTGAGAAAATTTCTTATAGAAATAAAGTTTTGACAAAATTCTCTATAGAAATAAAATTTGGACAAATTTTCTATAGAAATAAAATTTTAACAACAATTTCTACAGAAATAAAAATTTTAACAAAATTTACTATAGAAATAAAATTTTGACAAAATTTTCTATAGAAATAAAATTTTGACAAAATTTTCTATAGAAATAAAATCTTGAGAAAATTTCTTATAGAAATAAAGTGTTGACAAAATTCTCTATGGAAACAAACTTTTGACAAAATTCTCTACAGAAATAAAAATTTGACAAAATTTTTTAAAGAAATAAAATTTTAACAGAATTTTCTATATTAATAAAATTTTGATAAAACTTTTTATAGAAATAAAGTTTTGACAAAATTCTCTATAGAAATAAAATTTGGACAAATTTTCTATAGAAATAAAATTTTAACAACAATTTCTACAGAAATAAAAATTTTAACAAAATTTACTATAGAAATAAAATTTTTACAAATTTTTCTTCGAAATAAAATTTTGACAAATTTTTTTATAGAAATAAAGTGTTGACAAAATTTTCTATAGACAAAAAATATTGAGAAAATTTCTTATAGAAATAAAATTTTGACAAAATTTACTATAGAATTAAAGTTTTTAAAAATTTTTCTTACAAATAATATTTTGACAAAATTTTCTACATAAATAAAATGTTGACAACATTTTTATAGAAATAAAGTGTTGACAAAATTTTCTATAGAAATAAAATTTTGAGAATATTTCTTATAGAAATAAAGTATTGACAAAATTCGCTATTGAAACAAAATTTTGACAAAATTCTCTATAGAAATAAAATTTTGACAAAATTTTCTAAAGAAAAAAAATGTTGATAAAATTTTGTATGGAAATAAAGTTTGGACAAAATTCTCTACATAAATAAAATTTTGACAAAATTTTCTACAGAAATAAAATATAGACAAAATTTTCTACAGAAATAAAATGTTGACAAAATTTTTCATAGAAATAAAATTTTGACAAAATTTTCTATAGAATTAAAATTTTAACAAAATTTACTATAAAATTAAAGTTTTTCCAAATTTTTCTTAATAATAAAGTTTTGACAAAATTTTCTATAGAAATACAATTTTGACAAGATTTTCTATAGAAATAAAATTTTGACAAAATTTTCTATAGAAATAAAATTTTGACGAAATTTTCTATAGAAATACAATTTTGACAAAATTTCTTATAGAAATAAAGTGTTGACAAAATTCTCTATAGAAATAAAATTTTGATAAAATTTCTTATAAAAATAAAATTTTGACAAATTATATATAGAAATAATATTTTTTATAGAAATAAAATTTGGACAAAATTCTCTATATAAATAAAATGTTGACAAAATTTTCTACAGAAATAAAATATAGACAAAATTTTCCACAGAAATAAAATGTTGACAAAATTTTTCATAGAAATAAAATTTTGACAAAATTTTCTATAGAATGAAAATTTTAACAAAATTTACTATAAAATTAAAAAAATAAAAATAAAATAAAAAATAAAAATAAATTTTACAAAATTCTCTATATAAATAAAGTTTTGACAAAATTTTCTATAGAAATACAATTTAAACAATATTTTCTATAGAAATAATATTTTGAGAAAATTTCTTATAGAAATAAATTCTCTATAGAAATAAAATTTCGACAAAATTTTCTATAGAAATAAAATTTTGACAAAAATTTCTATAGAAATAAAATTTTGACAAAAATTTCTATACAAATAAAATTTTGAGAAAATTTCTTATAGAAATAAAGTGTTGACAAAATTATCTATAGAAATAAAATTTTAGCAAAATTTTCTATAGAAATAAAATTTTGAGAAAATTTGACAAAATTTCTTATAGAAATAAAGTGTTGACAAAATTCTCTATAGAAATAAATTTTTGACAAATATTTCTATTGTAATAAAATTTTGACAAATTTTATATAGAAATAAAATTTTGATAAAATATCTTATAGAAATAAAGTTTTGACAAAATTCTCTATAGAAATAAAAGCTTGATAAAATTTTCTATAGAAATAAAGTGTTCACAAAATTTCTTATTGAAATAAAGTGTTGACAAAATTTTCTATAAAAAAAAGAATTTGACAAAATTTTCTATAGAAATAAAATTTTGACAAAATTTTCTATGGAAATAAAAGTTTAATAAAATTTTTTACAGAAATAAAATTTTGACAAATTTTATATGGAAAAAATTTTGATATAGTTTCTTATAAAATAAAGTTTTGGCAATATTCTCTATAGAAATAAAATTTTCACAAATTTTTCTATAGAAATAAAATTTTGACAAAATTTTTTATAGAAATAAAATATTGACAAAATTTTTTATAGGAATAAATGTTGACAAAATTCTCTATAGAAATAAAATTTTGACAAAATTTTCTATAGAAATAAAATTTTGACAAAATGTCTTATAGAAATAAGTGTTGACAAAATTCTCTATAGAAATAAAGTTTTGACAAAATTTTTATATAGAAATAAAATTTTGGCAAAATTTTCTATAGAATAAAATTTTGATAACATTTCTTATAGAAATAAAATTTAGACAAATTTTGACAAAATTTTCTATAGAAATAAAATTTTTGTTGTTTTTTTATTTCAGCTTAAAACCATACATTGACTAAACTACAAGAGTAGCTTAACCAACAGAGGAAAAGAATGTTTGTCAAATTTATTTGGGCAAAGCCCTATAGACTGCAAGATGGTTGGATGGACGCACGTTTCGGAATTACCACATTCCTCATCAGCATCCTCTACTTTTGACAAAATTTTCTATAGAAATAAAATTTTGACAAAATTTTCTATAGAAATAAAATCTTGAGAAAATTTCTTATAGAAATAAAGTGCTGACAAAATTCTCTATAGAAATAAAATTTTGACAAAATTTTTCTATATAAATAAAATTTTGACAAAATTTTCTACAGAAATAAAATATAGACAAAATGTTCTATAGAACAGAAGCCTAAAACAGTATTCAAGAAATATCAAACTATGCAGTGAGATTTTATTAAGGCCCTAATTTTTAATAACCCTGAAATTATTCTTCTATTCTATAACAAAGAGGGAAATTAGATCTTTTTCACAGTTTCTATCTATAAATCTTATTATTATAAGAATTTGTGTTCGATAGCATGTTTGTCAATAAATTGTTTTAATATTTCAAATCCAACAAAAACAAAAAATATCCAAATATTCAATATGCTCTTCTCAGTTTGTCTGTCCATAATCGAAGTATATTTTACAAGATATCTCTCCGTTCGCCTTAGCGCCCCATCAAATCTTTTCAATATTTGTTTGTGGACTCTTCAGTAGATTTTCCATATATTTGTTGTTATTGTTGAATTGTTTTTATTTTGTATTTTATTATTGTATCCAGTATTTTCGTGTATTATTTTTATGTGAAAATTTTTAATTTTGTATTTCATTTGTTTGTGGCATTTATTTCTGTGGTTTTGTTGGTGAACAAAAAACACATGTTTTTTTCTCTTCAACACTTGTATGTCTTTTTCTATGGAATGAATACAAAGAAGATGGGGTTGAACACATCAAAATAGTTTGATGTATATGAAACATAATATTACCTCAATGATAAATATATATTTCAATAATTTTTGTTTTTATTGCACTATAATCCCTTTGAGACTCAAAATGTTGTAGTGCAGAATGTTACAGGGACATAAAACCATGTTTTTGATATATGTGGCAAAAATGTTGTTTCCTCGGAAAACATAACATGCTTTCAGAAAGCAGATACACAATTTCGGAGAAAATAACATTGTTGCAGCGAACATGTTACATGGTCACCATTCAAAAATAACATTTGAGGTGATCATATTCCTTCCCTGGGTGTACAATTTATCTTCACGCACATAATGAAATATTGACAACATTTTTAGAAATAAAATTTTGAAAAATTTTCTATAGAAAAAATTTGATACAAATGTTCTCTCTATAGAATAAAATTTTGATTTTTTTAACAGAAATAACATTTTAGAAAATTTTTTTTAACAGATATAAAATTTTGGGAAAATTTTCTATGGAAATAAAATTTTGAGAAAATTTTCTATAGAAATAAAATTTTGATAAAATTTTTTATAGAAATAAAATTTTGATAAAATTTTGAGAAATTTTTCTATAGAAATAAAATCTTGACAAAATTTTCTATATAAATAAAATTTTGACAAAATTTTCTATAGAAATAAAATTTTGACAAACTTTCTGTACAAATAAAATTTTGACAAATTTTTCAATAAAAATAAAATTTTGAAAAAATTTTCTAAACATTTTCCGGAGATTTTGACATTGATTATTTTTCTTGGAAGTCTAAAGTTAAATAAAATTATTGTCTTTTTTTGCCGACTTGTAGTAATGAAACGCAAATATTTAATGTAGTCTAAATGTAACCAGCACTACTATTCGTATTGATACATCTAAATTCTTTAATCTGCTCTTGTCATAATTTTTTTTTTTCATTCTTCGCGATACACTCTTTAGATTAAAAATTCTTTACGCATTTCAAACCAAGTAAAACAGCGTGCTCATAAATATAATAAAATACTACAGAAATACAAAGAGGCCGGGTTATTTTTTGTTTACACAACAAAAAATAGAAATATACCTATAAATTCAAATATTTATTAGAGTGAACCGAGAAATATAAATAGTAAACTTAATTAGAAAAAAAAATTTAAAAAAAAAATATTTTTATTATAAAAAAAAATTATTTAAAAAATTGATGAAGACCGGCAGTATGATATGATGTTTTCGCATTGTAAATAAATTTTTTCGAAGTTTGTTGCTCTTTTTGTTATGAAAAATATATAAAAAAATACACAATTTTTTTGTTATAATTAAAATTTTTAAATTATAATTTTTACATAATTAACCATGAAAATTTCAATAAGAAAACTGAACATATTACCTGTCTTTAATATATGTAAAATATTGTTTTATTTTGTGTATATAACAAAATGTGTTTTAACGGTCCACTCTAGTACATTTGAAAATATGTACTAATGACTTTTCCTTTGTGTAGCTACTCGTGTTTCTGTCGCATAAAAATAGCTGACATTGATTTTGAAATTAGTTCAAATGACGTTATTTTTAACTAAAAGAACAAAAAACGACATATGGCATTTCGTCGACATCAAATTATGCTCCCACTTTGTCTGAAGGGTTCATCGTGTTGGCTCACTTTTAAAAGAGATAGTAATTGAAGTAGGCAACAAATTGCAGTATTGAGAAATTCTGTATCAATTTTGATTGTCGCATTAATTCATCATCAAATCCATATAGTTAAGAATACTAACAAACAAACAAAAATAAATTTCAGTTAATTATAGAATTTTTTAAACGGAAGCCCTGTGCTGGTTAATGTAATTTTTCGATCTTTCGATTTTATTTTAAATTTTGGAACAGTCAGCTTTATTAATATTCGACTTTGGAAAAGTCAACTTTCCGACACTTCGACTTTTTAAAATTTTAAAAAAAATTAAAATTGCGATAGGGTTTGGTATAACCTTCATATAGGTCCATCTCCCGGTTTGACTTCTTGAGCGCCTAGAAACCCACACTGTGGAACAGGTATTATAAGTTAGTGCATATGTTTGCAACTCCCAAAAGGAGACGAGATAGACACATGGTGTCTTTGGCAATATTGCTTAGGGTCGGTCCCTGAGTCGATCTAGTCATGTCATTAGATATTGCGCCCGTATATATCTTTCCCTCGATATACACTTATAGAGTCCCAAAAGCCAGAGTTTTATCCTGAATTGCTTGAAATTTTGCACAAGGAGTACAATTAGTAGTATCGTCAATTGTGCGAAATTTGATTGAAATCGGTTCAAATATAGATATTGCTCCCGTATATATCTCTCGCCCGATATGGACTTATATGGCTCCAGAAGCCAGAGTTTTATCCTGATTTGCTTGGAAGGAGTACAACTAGTAGTATCGTCAAGTTTGTGAAATTTGATTGCAATGGGTTCTGATATAGATATAACTCCTATATCAAGGTTGCCATTTTGGTCCGATCGGACCAACATTGGTCCAAACAATTTTTAATATTTAAATTTGATCCGATGGTCGGACCAAATGGAATTTGGTTGGTCTATTTTCATCAAATCAGTAATTTTTCAAAATTTTCTATAGACATACAATTTTTACAAAATTTTCTGTGGAAATAAAATTTTGAGAAAATTTTCTGTAGAAATAAAATTTTAACAAAACTTTCTATAGAAACCAAATTTTGCCAAAATTTTCTATAGAAATAAAATTTTGACAAAACTTTCTATAGAAATCAAATTTTGAGAAAATTTTGTATAGAAAAAAAATTTTGACAAAATTTTCTATATATGTCCGATGGTCGGACCAAATGGAATTTGGTTGATTTTGGTCCATTTTCATCAAATCAGTAATTTTTCAAAATTTTCTGTAGACATAAAATTTTTACAAAATTTTCTGTGGAAATAAAATTTTGAGAAAATTTTCTGTAGAAATAAAATTTTAACAAAACTTTCTATAGAAATCAAATTTTGCCAAAATTTTCTATAGAAATAAAATTTTACCAAAACTTTCTACGGAAATAAAATTTTACCAAAACTTCCTACGGAAATAAAATTTTGACAAAATTTTCAATAGAAATAAAATTTTGACAACATTTTCTATAGAAATAAAATTTTGATAAAATTTTCTATAGAAATAAAATTTTGACAAAATTTTCTATAGAAATAAAATTTTGACAAAATTTTCTATAGAAACAAAATTTTGACAAAATTTTCTATAGAAAAAAAATTTTAACAAAATTGTCTATAGATGTCCGATGGTCGGACCAAATGGAATTTGGTTGATTTTGGTCCATTTTCATCAAATCAGTAATTTTTCAAAATTTTCTATAGACATACAATTTTTACAAAATTTTCTGTGGAAATAAAATTTTGAGAAAATTTTCTGTAGAAATAAAATTTTAACAAAACTTTCTACAGAAATCAAATTTTGCCAAAATTTTCTATAGAAATAAAATTTTGCCAAAATTTTCTATGGAAATAAAATTTTAACAAAATTTTCTATAGAAATAAAATGTTGACGAAATTTTTTATAGAAAAAAAATTTTGACAAAATTTTCTATAGAACAAAAATTTTGACAAAATTTTCTATAGATGTCCGATGGTCGGACCAAATGGAATCTGGTTGGTCCATTTTCATCAAATCAGTAATTTTTCAAAATTTTCTATAGACATTTTTACAAAATTTTCTGTGGAAATAAAATTTTGAGAAAATTTTCTGTAGAAATAAAATGTTAACAAAACTTTCTATAGAAATCAAATTTTACCAAAACTTTCTAAGGAAATAAAATTTTTAAAAAATTTTCTATATAAATAAAATTTTGACGATATTTTCTATAGAAATAAAATATTGACAAAATTTTCTTAGAAATAAAATTTTGACAAAATTTTCTATAGAAATAAAATTCTGAAAAAAATTTCCATATAAATAAACTTTTGACAAATTTTTTTTAGAAAAAAAACTTTTTTTTACAGAAATAAAATTTTGACAAAAATTTCTATAGAAACAAAATTTTGACAAAATTTTCTATAGAAATAAAATGTTGACAAAATTTTATATAATAATAAAATTTTGACCAAATTTACACTAATATTAGCAGAGAGATCAATGTTGTATTCTGATTTACGTGAAATTTTGCACAGGGAGTAGGATTGACATAGTTACTATGCATGTCAAATTTGGTTGAAATATATTCAGATTTAGATATAACTGCCATATATATGCTTTTACGATTTTGGGAAAAATGGCCAAACTTCCCACATTTTCCTTGAAAAATCGAAACTGCTAAGTTTAAAACATGTAAAAATGGCACCAATTTTCCTTTACTTCTAATATATTTATATAGGTCGCATGGTATTGCAAATGGGCACTATACGTAAAAGTGGACCGATATCACTTTTACGTATAGCCCCCATATAAACCGATCCCCAGATTTGGCTTGCGGAGCCTCTAAGAGAAGCAAATTGCATCCGATCCGGCTGAAATTTGGTACATGGTGTTAGTGCATGGACTCTAACAACCATGCAAAAATTGGTCCACATCGGTCCATAATTATATATAGGCCCCATATAAACCGATCCCCCGATTTGGCTTGCAGAGCCTCTAAGAGAAGCAAATTTCATCCGATCCGGCTGAAATTTGGTACATGGTGTAAGTATATGGTCTCTAACAACTATGCAAAAATTGGTCCACATCGGTCAATAATTATATATAGCCCCCATATAAACCGATCCCCCGATTTGGCTTGCGGAGCCTCTAAGAGAAGCAAATTTCATCCGATCCGGCTGAAATTTGGTACATTGTGTAAGTATATGGTATCTAATGACCATGCAAAAATTGGTCAACATCGGTCCATAATTATATATAGGCCCCATATAAACCTATCCCCAGATTTGACCTCCGGAGCCCCTTGGTAGAGAAAAATTCATCCGATTCGGTTGAAATTTGGTACGTGATGTTAGTATATTGTATCCAACAACCATGCAGGAATTGGTTCATATCAGTCCATAATTATATATAGCTCCCATATAAACCGATTCCCAGATTTGACCTACGGTGCCTTATGGAGAAGCAAAATTCATCCGATCTGGTTGAAATTTGATACGTGTTTAACAACCATGCCAAAAGTGGTCCATATCAGTCCATAATCATATAAAGACCCCATATAAACCGATCCCGAGAATAAGGAGTTTTAAGATACCACAACCCAAGTAATTCGATTGTGGATGACAGCCTTTCGTAAAAGTTTCTACACGCAGAGAAGAAACATGATTGTCACAACCATATTCGAAGAGCAAAATAATAAGATAGGAGCTATTTTTGCGGCGACCATGTAACATTTTAACCTGCAACCATGTTGGCTTAGTGAACATGGTTCTAAGAAAAATATAATTGTCCTCATCTAAAATGTTATTATATTGATAAAAAGAATTTTGTTCGAATGAAAAGACATTTGTCACAATGGTCACGATTTAAAATGTTATGTATTCATTAAAAATGTTTTTCTTCCAGTTAAAAGAACATGGTCACAACCTAAAATGTTTTGATCTTTATGATCGTCGGAAAAAGGACGCCACTTGAGAAAAAAACACGAAATTAACTTTATTTGTTTGTTTTTATTTATTTATAAACTAATTCATTGTTTATTTGTATTTATAATGCCGTTCAAGCAAACATCATATATTTTTACACACTCTATTTTATTTCAATTTCAACAACTAGTAATTATTCCATATTAACATCGTGCCAATCAGATGTACAAACGCAGACATCATGTAACTGCAAATAAAAATAAATGATACCACACAGCAAAATGCAAAACAAAAAACAGGAACATTTTTTCAATTACACTTTCCTTTTTTGTGTTCACATAAAACCACGTGCCACTTCTGAATAAAAAAATTAACACAAAACACAGTAAATCCGTATTCTCCGTCCATTCCAAGAAACAATCAACACACGACTGATCAATGTTTTTATAAAATTCTTTTAGCTGCAAAAAAATTAAAAAACTAAATGGTCACGAAAAAAATGTAAATGGTCTTTATGGCCATGTAATGGTTTTAGACATGTCTATACTTAACCTATAAAAATACTTTTTTTCCGGTAAAAAAGTAAAAAAATTGAATGGTCAGGTACATTATTTTCCCGACCATTTATTGGTCTCAAATTCTATCATTTAAATGATAGAACATGTTTGCGGTATTTTAGAATAATTCAAATGCTTATTGCCACAATACATTTTTCTCCGCTAGAAAACTATTTTTACAAAGACAAAATACATGGTTTTCGCGGCAATTACATGCTCTAGATAAGCATTAAATGGATGCTGCAACCATGCCCAAACATGGTTTTTGTGTGCGTGTACGCAATCCATGGTGGAGGATACATAAGATTCGGCCTGGCCGAACTTGCGGCCGTATATACTTGTTTTTAGTAACATTGTGTTCCACACCAGGGCATTAGCCGGCTTATGTTTAAAGTCTATACATTTTGTAGAACTCTGACTAATTTTTTTTCCAGATCTGGTTAGGTTTAAATACATGTATATGGAAAAATAAACCTTTATATAGCATCCAACACATTTGACGTGGTAGCGAAAATATTGATCTACAAATTGGTGCAGGGTATAATATAATCGGCCCCGACCGACTTTAGACTTTCCTTACTTATTATATATATGGTAGCCCCCATATAGGTCGACCACGGTCTATATTTTGGTTTGGCACCCATATAGACCATTTTGAATTTTTGGGCATCTAAACGCCACAGTTTTTATCCGATCGTCGTGAATTTGTAAATCTAAATGGTTAAGTGGTTAAATTGTCAGGGCCGATGTTGAATGTGAACCACACCTAAACGCCAAGTTTTTTCCGAATTTTATTTGACATTTCTCTATTTCAGACTTACTCAATTTGAACCATGGAGAGATACACAATCCAACAACGTGTTAAATGGTTCCAAGAAATGGCAAAATCGGATGATCAATTTTCGAAGAAAATCATCTTCAGTGATGAGGCACATTTTCACCTCAGTGGATTCGTCAATAAACAGAATTGCCGCATTTGGGCGAATGAGAATCCAAGAGTGATTGTCGAAAAACCAATGCACCCACAAAGAGTGACTGTTTGGTGCGGTTTATGGGCTGGCGGCATCATCGGGCCGTATTTTTCCCAAAATGTGGCCGGTCAGGCAGTTACTGTGAATGGTGTTCGCTATCGTGAGATGATAACGAACTTTTTATGGCCCGAATTGGAAGATATGGATGTGGACGATACGTGGTTTCAGCAGGACGGTGCCACTTGCCACACAGCTAACGAAACCATGGCTCGTTTGCGCAACAAATTCAATGGCCGTGTTATTTCACGTAATGGCGATGTCAATTGGCCGCCAAGATCATGTGATTTGACACCGTTGGACTTTTTTCTTTGGGGTTATTTGAAAGAAAAGGTGTACGTCGATAAGCCAGCAACAATTCAAGAGCTATGGGATGAGATAACTTGGCACATTAACGGCATAGAACCTCCATTATGCCTCAGCGTCATCGAAAATTTGGACCATCGGATGAAGGTGTGCAACAGAGGTCGCGGCGCCCATTTGGCCGATATTTTGTTCCATACATAATTGAATAATACCAATATATCATAATAAAATAAAATTACAATAATTTCCTAAATAGTTTGTGTTTTATTCAAAATCAACATCGGCCCTTGAAATTTTAACCACACTTTATATAATCCTAATATAACAGGTTGGCTGATAAGTCCCCGGTCTAAGAAAGAAAAACACATTTTTTTTGCCAAAATTCGTTTTTATTATTCAACATAGTTCCCTTCAAGAGCGATACAACGATTATAACGACCTTCCAATTTTTTGATATCATTTTGGTAGTACTCCTTCGGTTTTGCCTCAAAATAGGCCTCAGTTTCGGCGATCACCTCTTCATTGCAGCCAAATTTTTTCCCTGCGAGCATCCTTTTGAGGTCTGAGAACAGGAAAAAGTCGCTGGGGGCCAGATCTGGAGAATACGGTGGGTGGGGAAACAATTCGAAGCCATGAATTCATGAATTTTTGCCATCGTTCTCAAAGACTTGTGGCACGGTGCGTTGTCTTGGTGGAACAATACTTTTTTCTTCTTCATATGGGGCCGTTTTGCCGCGATTTCGACCTTCAAACGTTCCAATAACACCATATAATAGTCACTGTTGATGGTTTTTCCCTTCTCAAGATAATCGATAAAAATTCTTCCATGCGCATCCCAAAAAACAGAGACCATTACTTTGCCAGCGGACTTTTGAGTCTTTCCACGCTTCGGAGACGGTTCACCGGTCGCTGTCCACTCAGCCGACTGTCGATTGGACTCAGGAATGTAGTGATGGAGCCATGTTTCATCCATTGTCAAATATCGATGGAAAAACTCGGGTGTATTACGAGTTAACAGCTGCAAACACCGCTCAGAATCATCACCACGTTGTTGTTTTTGGTCAAATGTAAGCTTGCGCGGCACACATTTTGCACAGAGCTTCCGCATATCCAAATATTGATGAATGATATGACCAACACGTTCCTTTGATATCTTTAAGGCCTCTGCTATCTCGATCAACTTCATTTTACGGTCATTCAAAATCATTTTGTGGATTTTTTCGATGTTTTCGTCGGTAACCACCTCTTTCGGGCGCCCACTGCGTTCACCGTCCTCCGTGCTCATTTCACCACGCTTGAATTGAATTTTGCATACCAATCAATTATTGTTGATTTCCCTGGGGCAGAGTCCGGAAACTCATTATCAAGCCAAGTTTTTGCTTCCACCGTATTTTTTCCCTTCAGAAAACAGTGTTTTATCAAAACACGGAATTCCGTTTTTATACCCTCCACCATAGGATGGGGGTATATTAACTTTGTCATTCCGTTTGTTACACATCGAAATATTGCTCTAAGACCCCATAAAGTATATATATTCTGGGTCGTGGTGAAATTCTGAGTCGATCTGAGCATGTCCGTCCGTCTGTTGAAATCACGCTAACTTCCGAACGAAACAAGCTATCGACTTGAAACCTGGCACAAGTAGTTGTTATTGATGTAGGTCGGATGGTATTGCCAATGGGCCATATCGGTCCACTTTTACGTATAGCCCCCATATAAACGGACCTCAAAATATGGCTTGCGAGGCCTCTAAGAGAAGCAAATTTCATCCGATCCGGCTGAAATTTCGTACATGGTGTCAGTATATGGTCTCTAGCAAACATGCTGAAATTTGGTACATGGTGTTAGTATATGGTCTCTAACAACCACGCAAACATTGGTCCACATCGGTCCATAATTATATATAGCCCCCATATAAACCGATCCCCCGATTTGGTTTGCGAGGCCGCTAAGAGAAGCAAATTTCATCCGATCCGGCTGAAATTTGGTACATGGTGTAAGTATATAGCCTCTAACAACCATGCAAAAATCGGTCCATAATTATATATAGCCCCCATATAAACCGATCACCAGCTTTGACCTTCAGAGCCCCTTGGAAGAACAAAATTCTTCCCATTCTGTTGAAATTTGGTACGTGATGTTAGTATATGGTATCCAACAACCATGGAGGAATTGGATCCTATCAGTCCATAATTATATATAGCTCCCATATAAACCGATCCCCAGATTTGACTTCCGGTGCCTTTTGGAGAAGCAAAATTCATCCGATCTGCTTGAAATTTGGTACATGGTGGTGGTAGTATATGATATTTAACAACCATGCCAAAAGTGGTCCATATCAGTCCCTAATCATACATAGTTCCATATAAACCGATCCCGAGATTTGGTTTTGGAGCCTCTTGGAGGAGCAAATTTCATCCGAGTGAGTAGAAATTTGGTACATTGTGCTAGTATATGGTCGTTAACAACCATGCCTAACTAGGTCCATATCGGTCTATAGTTATATATGGCCCTCAGATAAATCGATCCCCAATCACAATTTAGAAAACAATGTTAAGAAGTTTTAAGATACCACAACCCAAGTAATTCGATTGTGGATGACAGTCTTTCGTAGAAGTTTCTACGCAATCCATGGTGGAGGGTACATAAGATTCGGCCTGGCCGAACTTACCGCCGTATATACTTGTTTTCTATTTTTTTTTCACAATAACAAAAGTTCCTTCACAAAAGACGCTCTATCTCACAAACTAATTGAATTACAGACGTCAAATTTTGACACGGATCATTTGAAGGCTGGTACTATAGGGTACTATATGAAAATAATATGCATTTAATACTAGCGACGCCATCTATGTGTCAGACCGGGGACTTATCAGCCAACCTGTTAGACCGGTCTCTCCATTTAAGTTCTTGATGGGATAAAAGGCGCTCTGGTCATCTAAATTGCAGGCAACTAAAAGTAAAAATTTCACGAATTTACTCCTCGTGCTCATACGAGTAATGGATGTAAACATCTATAGAATTTATGGCGATTTCGATTGGTAAAACAAGGTGCAACATTCTCGAAATTGTTTGCAAAATATGAAGGGCACTGTCATAGTTTTTGGGTCCTGTATCCCTCACAATATTATGAATTAACAATAATTTTTGAATGACACTATCATTTGAGTGAAAATATAATGACGAAAAAAGTAGTATAACACCAAGGCAACATATTTTTTGCGAAACGAAAACGCCCTTTGATTTCAAATCATATGAAACTCGTTATTCCTTCGGATTTACGAGCACATTTTGACGAGATATTTTTGATTCCTTTAAAACTCAAAGAAAATTGGTTCTTATAAATCCAGAATCTGATGTAGCCTTTATATGTATCTAAATGTAACTACGGGACAATTACCATTTGAACCAATCTGCTAGGGTGAGTAACTGATAATACTCAGAGTAAACACTTTTAAACTCTCTTTCTCCTCTAGCAACAAAAACACTTAAAATTGCTACATTTCACAGATTTCAAAAACAAAAGAAAACAATTTGTTACTTTCACTTTTTTTTCGTTTTGATGTTTCCACTCTGCTTGTCAAAGTTTTTACAAAATGTAAACTTTCCACAAACAAGAAAAATGCAATGGAATATTTGTCCATCTTTAATCGATGTAGTTGAAAAATCCCACTGAGTAAAGAATGAAACCATCATCAATACAGAAAAGATTGCATATGCGTTAGTATGCGAGAAACACAAAACATGATAGCGTTTTTTTTTCGCACAGTTTGCATGTCATTCAAAGTCAAAAGATCGCTATGACGAAGCATGTTTTGCAAATGGTTCACAGGTATTACCACCAACCAACATGTATGGAATGATTTTAGAATGAATAGATGATGTTTTAATAAATCCCTGCACACAACCACACACGCACATACACATACATCAAAACATCAATGCACCACCCAACAAAGAAGAAATGCATCAATGGCTAACAGCGCGAAAGAATTCATCTAGAGTACATTGATTGAATACAAAGGTTAACATGCATGGCTACATCATTGAGAGAGAGGGAGAGAGAGAGGAAGATATAAAGTGAGATTGAGTTGAGTAAAGTCAAGTCAAGTTAAGCTATAATCGAATTGGGTTACACAAACACATTGGTGCAATGGGGAGGTGGTCCTTTATGTGAAATGAAATTTGTCAGTGCGTGTAAATCTTTTCACATCATACCTTTTTAGTCATAGAGAGTAACAAGAATCTTTTCTATGCTATTCTCTTTTTTGGCCTCAAGTATGTGTGTTTGTGTCTTTCTCTATCTGAGAGGACAATAATGAAAGCGAAATGTGATTACATGCCAGACTATGCAATATTGTCCTGGCCAATGCCTGACCATTCCTCATAACTATGCATTCACCTTCGCCTCGCATGTCCGCCTTGGGGTGAACATGTGTTTTTGTCTTCCTTTGAATAGGGCTGCTTACATCGATACCCATGGTTTGACATATGTTTAACTCTTTTACTAAAAGGACATGAGTGCATAACAGACAAAAAATTGGCCCAGCGGCAAATTTAGTTAGGGTATAACAAAATTAGGTCTCACAATCACCGTAGCCACTTGAGCTAAAAATAATCTACCAAAATTTGGAGAAAATTTCACCAAAAAAAAAACTACCACACAAAAAATATTATTTTGCAAAATTTGTATAAAAAATTTTGTCAAAATTTTATTTCTATAGCAAATTTTGTCAAAATTTTATTTCTATAGAAAATTTTGTCTAAATTTTATTTCTATAGAATATTTTGTCTAAATTTTATTTCTATAGAAAATTTTGTCTAAATTTTATTTCCATTCGTTTTGTTTTGTTATTGTTGGTTTTGTTCTTTATGCATTGTTGTTGTTTTTTATTGCAGCTTAAAACCATACATTGACTAAACTACAAGTGTAGCTTAACCAACAAAGGAAAAGAATGTTTGTCAAATTTATTTGGTCAAAGCCCTATAGACTGCAAGATGGTTGGATGGACGCACGTTTCGGAATTACCACATTCCTCATCAGCATCCTCTACTTGCAGCAAAACTATCAACCAATTATCAGAATAAATTCAGGCAGTTTATTCAAACCAACAAAAAAACTTGAACCCTCCGAAAAAAGGTTTACATTGATAGCCGGCTTATGCCGAAATAAATACGAAACAAACATATCTCTTTTCCTATGCCACTGTCAAATCATCGATTTGAATTCAGTTGGCTGGGTTTATTTTGAGCGGGCCTCCTCTTCTTTTTCCATTGGTTTTGTTTTGTTATTGTTGGTTTTGTTCTTTAAGCATTGTTGTTGTTTTTTATTGCAGCTTAAAACCATACATTGACTAAACCACAAGTGTAGCTTAACCAACAGAGGAAAATAATGTTTGTCAAATTTATTTGGGCAAAATAAACCCAGCCAACTGAATTCAAATCGATGATTTGACAGTGGCATAGGAAGAGAGATATGTTTGTTTCGAATTTATTTCGGCATAAGACGGCTATCAATGTAAAACCTTTTTTTCGGAGGGTTCAAGTGTGGTTTTTGTTGGGTTTAATAAACTGCCTGAATTTATTCTGATAATTGCTTGATAGTTGTGCTGCAAGTAGAGGATGCTGATGAGGAATGTGGTAATTCCGAAACGTGCGTCCATCCAACCATCTTGCAGTCTATAGGATTTGCCCAAATTAATTTGACAAACATTTTTTTCCTCTGTTGGTTAAGCTACACTTGTAGTTTAGTCAATGTATGGTTTTAAGCTGCAATAAAAAACAACAAAATTTTATTTCTATAGAACATTTTATCAAAATTTTACTTGTCCAGAAGATTTTGTCAGAATTTAATTCCTATAGAAGACTTTGTCAACATTTTATTTCTATAGAAAATTTTGTCAAAATTGTATTTCTATAGAAAATTTTATTTCAATATAAAAATTTTTCAAAATTTTATTTCTATTAGAAACTTATCAAAATTTAATTTCTATAGAAAATTTTATCAAAATTTTATTTCTATAGAAAATTTTGTCAAAATTTTATTTCTCTAGAAAATTTTGTCAAAATTTTATTTCAAGAGAAAATTTTGTCAAAATTTTATTTCAAGAGAAAATTTTGTCAAAATTTTATTTCAAGAGAAAATTTTGTCAAAATTTTATTACTATTAGAAATCTTACCAACATTTAATTTCTATAGAAAATTTTGTCAAAATTTTATTTCTATAAAAAATTTTGACAAAATTTTATTTCTATACAAAAGTAGGTCAAAATTTTATTTCTATAAAAAATTTTGTCGAATTTTTTTTTCTATACAAAATTTTGTCAAAATTGTATTTCAATAGAAATTAAATTTTCATAAAATTTTATTTTTTAGAAGATTTTGTCAAAATTGTATTTCTATAAAAAAAATTGTATTTCTCTAGAAATTTTGTGTCAAATTGTATTTCTTTATTCCATAGATTTTTTATTTCTATAGGAATTTTTATCAAAGTTTTATTTCAATAGAAAAAATTTTCAATATTTTATTTCTATAGAATTTCATTCCTTGTCAAAAATCTATTTCTATAGAAAATTTTGTTAAAATTGTATTTCTATAGAGAGTTTTGTTAAAACTTTATTTCTATAAGAAATTTTCTCAAAATTGTATGTCTATAGAAAATTTTGTCAACACCTAATTTCTATAAGAAATTTTCTCAAAATTTTATTTCTATAGAAAATTTTGTTAAAATTTTATTTCTATAGAAAAGTTTATTTCAATAGAAAATTTTGTCAAAATTTTATTTCTATTAGAAATCTTATCAAAATTTAATTTCTATAGAAAATTTTATCAAAATTTTATTTCTATAGAAAATTTTGTCAAAGTTTTATTTCCATAGAAAATTTTGTCAAAATTTTATATCTATGGGAAATTGTATTCAAATTTTATTTCTATAGAAAATTTTGTCAAAGTTTTATTTCTATAGAGAGTTTTGTTAAAACTTTATTTCTATAAGAAATTTTCTCAAAATTGTATGTCTATAGAAAATTTTGTCAACACCTAATTTCTATAAGAAATTTTCTCAAAATTTTATTTCTATAGAAAATTTTGTTAAAATTTTATTTCTATAGAAAAGTTTATTTCAATAGAAAATTTTGTCAAAATTTTATTTCTATTAGAAATCTTATCAAAATTTAATTTCTATAGAAAATTTTATCAAAATTTTATTTCTATAGAAAATTTTGTCAAAGTTTTATTTCCATAGAAAATTTTGTCAAAATTTTATATCTATGGGAAACTGTATTCAAATTTTATTTCTATAGAAAATTTTGTCAAAGTTTTTTTTCTATAGAAAATTTTGTCAAAATTTTGTTTCCACAGAAAATCTTGTCAAAATTTTATATCTATAGGCAAGTTTGTTCAAATTTTATTTCTATAGAAAATTTTATAAAAATTTTACTTGTTTAAAAGATTTTGCCAGAATTTAACTCATATAGAAAATTTTGTCAAGTTTTATTTCTATAGAAAATTTTGTCAAAATTTTATTTCTATAGTAAATTTTGTGAAAATTGTATTTCTATAGAAAATTTTATTTCAATAGAAAATTTTGTCAACATTTTATTTCTATTAGAAATATTATCAAAATTTAATTTCTATAGAAAATGTTATCAAAATTTTATTTCTATCGAAAATCGAATTTGAAAAAATTTAATTTTAATGAAAAATCTTATCAAAATTTTATTTCTATAGAAAATGTTGTCAACATTTTATTTCTTTAGAAGATTTTGTCACAATTTTATTTCTATACATAAATTTTGTCAAAATTTTATTTCTATACACAAATTTTGTCAAAATTTTATTTCTATACACAAATTTTGTCAAGTTTTATCTCCATAGAAAATTTTGTCAAAATTTAATTTCTATAGAAAATTTTATCAAAATTTTATTTCTATAGAAAATTTTGTCAAAATTTTATTTCTATAGAAAATTTTGTCAACATTTTATATCTATGGGAAATTTTATTAAAATTTTATTTCTATAGAAAAGTTTAGTTCAATAGAAAATTTTGTCAAAATTTTATTTCTATTAGAAATCTTATCAAAATTTAATTTCTATAGCAAATTTTATCAAAATTTTATTTCTATAGAAAATTTTGTGAAAGTTTTATTTCCATAGAAAATTTTGTCAAAATTTTATATCTATGGGAAATTGTATTCAAATTTTATTTCTATAGAAAATTTTGTCAAAGTTTTATTTCTATAGAAAATTTTGTCAAAATTTTGTTTCCACAGAAAATCTTGTCAAAATTTTATATCTATAGGCAAGTTTGTTCAAATTTTATTTCTATAGAAAATTTTATAAAAATTTTACTTGTTTAAAAGATTTTGCCAGAATTTAACTCATATAGAAAATTTTGTCAAGTTTTATTTCTATAGAAAATTTTGTCAAAATTTTATTTCTATAGTAAATTTTGTGAAAATTGTATTTCTATAGAAAATTTTATTTCAATAGAAAATTTTGTCAACATTTTATTTCTATTAGAAATATTATCAAAATTTAATTTCTATAGAAAATGTTATCAAAATTTTATTTCTATCGAAAATCGAATTTGAAAAAATTTAATTTTAATAAAAAATCTTATCAAAATTTTATTTATATAGAAAATGTTGTCAACATTTTATTTCTTTAGAAGATTTTGTCACAATTTTATTTCTATACATAAATTTTGTCAAAATTTTATTTCTATACACAAATTTTGTCAAAATTTTATTTCTATACACAAATTTTGTCAAGTTTTATCTCCATAGAAAATTTTGTCAAAATTTAATTTCTATAGAAAATTTTATCAAAATTTTATTTCTATAGAAAATTTTGTCAAAATTTTATTTCTATAGAAAATTTTGTCAACATTTTATATCTATGGGAAATTTTATTAAAATTTTATTTCTATAGAAAAGTTTATTTCAATAGAAACTTTTGTCAAAATTTTATTTCTATTAGAAATCTTATCAAAATTTAATTTCTATAGAAAATTTTATCAAAATTTTATTTCTATAGAAAATTTTGTCAAAGTTTTATTTCCATACAAAATTTTGTCAAAATTTTATATCTATGGGAAATTGTATTCAAATTTTATTTCTATAGAAAATTTTGTCAAAGTTTTATTTCTATAGAAAATTTTGTCAAAATTTTGTTTCCACAGAAAATCTTGTCAAAATTTTATATCTATAGGCAAGTTTGTTCAAATTTTATTTCTATAGAAAATTTTATAAAAATTTTACTTGTTTAAAAGATTTTGCCAGAATTTAACTCATATAGAAAATTTTGTCAAGTTTTATTTCTATAGAAAATTTTGTCAAAATTTTATTTCTATAGTAAATTTTGTGAAAATTGTATTTCTATAGAAAATTTTATTTCAATAGAAAATTTTGTCAACATTTTATTTCTATTAGAAATATTATCAAAATTTAATTTCTATAGAAAATGTTATCAAAATTTTATTTCTATCGAAACTCGAATTTGAAAAAATTTAATTTTAATAAAAAATCTTATCAAAATTTTATTTCTATAGAAAATGTTGTCAACATTTTATTTCTTTAGAAGATTTTGTCACAATTTTATTTCTATACATAAATTTTGTCAAAATTTTATTTCTATACACAAATTTTGTCAAAATTTTATTTCTATACACAAATTTTGTCAAGTTTTATCTCCATAGAAAATTTTGTCAAAATTTAATTTCTATAGAAAATTTTATCAAAATTTTATTTCTATAGAAAATTTTGTCAAAATTTTATTTCTATAGAAAATTTTGTCAACATTTTATATCTATGGGAAATTTTATTTCTATAGAAAATTTTGTCAAAGTTTTATTTCCATAGAAAATTTTGTGAAAATTTTGTTTCCACTGAAAATCTTGTCAAAATTTTATATCTATGGGAAAGTTTGTTCAAATTTTATTTCTATAGAAAATTTTATAAAAATTTGACTCGTTTAAAAGATTTTGTCAGAATTTAACTCATATAGAAAATTTTGTCAAATTTTATTTCTATAGAAAATTTTGTCAAAATTGTATTTCTATAGGAAATTTTTTGAAAATTGTATTTCTATAGAAAATTTTATTTCAATAGAAAATTTTGTCAAAAATTTATTTCTATTAGAGATATTATCAAAATTTAATTTTAATAGAAAATCTTATCAAAATTTTATTTCTATAGAAAATTTTGTCAAAATTTTATTTCTATGGAAAATTTTGTCAAAGTTTTATTTCATTAGAAGATTTAGTCCCAATTTTATTTCTATAGAAAATGTTGTCAAAATTTTATTTCTATAGAAAATTTTGTCAAAACTTTATTTATATAAAAATTCAAATTTGAAAATATTAATTGTAATAGAAAATTTTATCAAAATTTTATTTCTATAGAAAATTTTGTCAAAATTTCATTTCTTTAGAAGATTTTGTCACAATTTTATTTCTACACACAAATTTTGTCAAAATTTTATTTCTGTACACAAATTTTGTCAAGTTTGATCTCTACAGAAAATTTTGTCAAAATTTAATTTCTATAGAAGGTTTTATCAAAATTTTATTTCTATAGAAAATTTTGTCAAAATTTTATTTCTATAGAAAATTTTGTCAAAATTTTATTTCTATAGAAAATTTTGTCAACATTTTACATCTATGGGAAATTTTTTTAAAATTTTATTTCTATAGAAAATTTTGTCAAAATTTTATTTGAATAGAAAATTTTGTCAAAATTTTGTTTCCACTGAAAATCTTGTCAAAATTTTATATCTATGGGAAAGTTTGCTCAAATTTTATTTCTATAGAAAATTTTATAAAAATTTGACTTGTTTAAAAGATTTTGTCAGAATTTAACTCATATAGAAAATTTTGTCAAATTTTATTTCTATAGAAAATTTTGTCAACATTTTATTTCTATAGAAAATTTTGTAAAAATTTTATTTCTATAGAAAATTTCATTTCAATAGAAAATTTTGTCAAAAGTTTATTTCTATTAGCAATATTATCAAAATTTAATTTTAATAGAAAATCTTATCAAAATTTTATTTCTTTAGAAGATTTTGTCAAAATTTTATTTCTTTACAGGTCGAAAACCTATATTGTTAGCACCTATATTACCTGTTTATTTCCATACTTCATTAGGATTGTAAATATATAAATAAATAAATGCCTACCAGAAATATTGATTTTAGACCCCATAAAATATATACCGATCGACTCAGAATCACCTCCTGAGTCGATCTAGCGCTTGGTGTCCGTCCGTCCGTCCGTCCGTCTGTCCATGTATTTGTTGTTCACAGGATTCTGGTCGCAATTATTAACCGATTTTGATGAAATTTGGTACAGGGAGTTGTTTGGGCACAAGGACGAACGCTATTGAATTTGGAAGCAATCGGATCAAATTTAGATATTGCTCCCATATATATATATATATCGCTCGATTTCGACAAATGGGGTCACATTGCGCGTTTTTTCCAACTGATCGTCACCAAATTTGGCAAAAGGTAATCTTTTCTATCGCCCTTCAAGTCTGCAAAATTTCATCCAAATCGGTTCAGATTTAGATATAGCTCTCATATATATGTATCGCTCGATTTTCCCAAATTTGGCCACAAAACCAGGGATCCGGAGCGGTCCATTTTTTTCGCTCCGCTCCGCTCCCGCTCCGGAGAAAAAAAAACCGCTCCGCTCCTCGCTCCGCTCCGAGAAAAAAAAAATCGCTCCGCTCCGCTCCACGCTCCGCTCCGCTCCTCTTCGAAAAAATTATAGTACAAACATTGTATTATTTGTTCAATTGAGTTTTATTTTATTTAGAAAAATCGGGCGGTACATATATGGGAGCTATAGCTAAATCTGAACCGATTTCGATGATTTTTTGCACATATAGTTAGTGCTATAGAAGATTACATTTCGCCAACTTTGAGTAAGATCGGTTGATAAATAAGGGTTTTATGACCTAATTTGACAAAATCGGGCGATACATATATATGGGACCTATATCTAAATCTGAACCGATTTTGATGAAATTTTCAGACTTAAATGGTGATACAGAAGATAATTTGACGACGATCGGTTAGTAAAAAAAGTGCAACGTGACCCCATTTGTCGAAACCGGGCAATACATATATATGGGAGCTATATCTAAATTTGATCCGATTTCTTCCAAATTCAGTAACGTTCATCCCTGTGCCCAAAAAAAAACTCCCTGTACCAAATTTCATCAAAATCGGTTAATAATTGCGACCGAAATCCTGTGAACAACAAATACATGGACAGACGGACGGACGGACGGACGCCAAGCGCTAGATCGACTCAGGAGGTTATTCTGAGTCGATCGGTATATATTTTATGGGGTCTAAAATCAATATTTCTTGTAGGCACATTTTTTGGCAGATCAAACTTATTATACCCTAACCACTATGTGGTTTAGGGTATAATGACTTTAAAACAATGTGTTGAAATATTTTATTAATTTTGAAGATTTTTTCAGAAATATTAAATCCATTTTGACTTCATTAAAACGAAATTTGCATTCATGTTAGGATACACATTTTTATGTCGAATCACTTAGCTATAAGGACAAACAGACTTCATTGAAAAGTTTAGAGACTTTTAGACAAGGGAAAACTTTTTTTCAGAGAAATGTGTCTTCTATTCTAAGCAAAATTCGTATTCGTATTTTAAGCATGTGAAATATTTGGCCTCCCGACAATATTCTTTGCGGTGCACCATCTACTATTTAATATGTGATAGAAACCAAATTTATGAAAATGGACCAAATTCTGTTTGGTCTGACCATCGGACCAAATTTAAAAATTAGAAATCTTTTGGACCAATTTCGGTCCGATCGGACCAAAACGGCAACGCTGATTGGAATTGAAAGTCTATACACAGAGTAGAAGTAACTACTCTCCGAACGTTTTTTTTTTTGTTTTGCAACAGACGTAGAGAAGAGGTTTTGTTATATTTGTAATGTGTGTGTGTGTATGTTTATGTTTGCAACAACCTCCATCGACATCAGTCCGTGGTATACCTACGAATATTCTTACTCAGATCTAGTGGTACCTAATTTCGTTTTTTTCCCGTTTATTGTATATTAAATGTATATGCGCACATTTTTCAACCAAAATTGAAACTATCCATAATTTTAATTAAATTTTCGAGAACTAATATCAGAAATAAGAGAATGCTAGGATATAGTACAATAGTAAAGCAATATGAATGTCCTTACACTGAAAAAAAGCATGCCCGGTTCCAAAGATTTTGTCTTTACTTTAACAGTAAGGATACTTTAAAGACGTAAATTTGGGGGTTATGTACTTGCTTCTAGGAAGCAAATGTTAATTTTTAATTTTTTTAGATTTTTTTCGTCAGTTGTTATCAAAATCCTTTAAAAACGAGTTAACGAGTTATTTTTTTCCATATTAAGACTCGAGTTCCAGTAGAAATTATGCTATCTTTCAAGTAAAAAGTGTCTTTAAAATAAAGTGTTGAAAAACATGTCTTATTTTTTAACGATTTTTTGCTTTGTAGGTAAGATGCAAAAAGGAAACAAATTTAAGGACAATTTTATTAATTTTAAAGGATTTTTCTTAATTATTAAAGTCACGTTGACCTTACCTCAAAAATTTTATCTTTCATGTTATGATACACATTTTTAAGTAAAATCACTTAATTATAAGGACATTACAACTTCATTCAAAAGTTTATTGCCTTTTGGACAAGAAAAAAAACTTTATTTTAGAGAAATGCGTTTTCCATGTTAAGCAAAATTTGCATTCTTATTCTAAGGACATGGAATCTTTGACTTCACGACAATATTTTTTTCAGTGTAGAAAACTAAAAAATTAAATATAAATATGATCGTTTAATTGCATTTATTTGACGTTCATTACAAACATCTTTGTAGTATTTAATACGGGATGAAATTGATCGAAAGTACTGTTGTTACTTTTACAACACATACTAGATATATATTTTGACATTTGCCGTTTTTGAAAACAATTACTAAAAAACACGTTGTGTTTTCCCCAATGTACATACGTACAAAAATACATATCGTACATTTTAAACGTTTACTCACACTACGCTATATTTGAAATTACCTACACAGTGTAATTTCAAAGTTACACATTTCATTCAAGTAATATTTTATTCGGAGCGGAGCGGTTTTTCATTTGGAAACCGCTCCGCTCCCGCTCCGCTCCGGATTTTAGAAATGCCGCTCCCGCTCCGCTCCCGCTCCGGCAAAAAAAGGGCTTGCTCCGCTCCGCTCCACGCTCCGCTCCGCTCCGCTCCGGATCCCTGCACAAAACCTTTATTTATCAACCGATCTTACTCAAAGTTGGCTAAATATAATCTTCTATAGCACTAACTATATGTGCAAAAAATCATCGAAATCGGTTCAGATTTAGCTATAGCACCCATATATATGTACCGCCCGATTTTTCTAAATTTGGCCATAAAACCCTTATTTATCATCCGATCTTACCCAAATTTGGCTAGATCCAGTCCTCTATAGTACTAACTATATGTGCAAAATTTCATCGAAATCGGTTCAGATGTAGATATAGCTCACATATATGTATCACCCGATTTTGAAAAATTCGCCCCTAATAACCTTATGTGTGACCATACAGGACTTATTTCTTAACTGATCTTACTCAAATCTTGCACAAGGTATCCTTTTGTGGTATTAATCAAACCCGCAAAATATTATGCAAATTGGTTCAGATTTAGATATAGCTTCCATTTTCCCAACCTTGGCCATAGTACTCTTATTTATTAACCAATGTTACTAAAATTTCAAATTTTGATGTACTAGCCGATCGTACTTATACGTATTTGTAGCTCTTACATAAGAATATTGCTCGATTTTTACAAATTTGTATTTATTACCCACACTAATTAAACGATTTTCTCTTTTTTAATAATGGGCTCAATATAAGTGGCATACTAACTTCGTAGGTGCAATATCAACACAGCCAGTGTTGCTAGAAGTAGGGGAAATTCCCTATATGTAGGGTTTTTCTAATATTTAGCGTCTTGTAGGGACGTAGGGCCACAGTGTGGGACATTTTCACTCAACACAATTTGTAATAATTTTTACATTTTGGTGGCTCTAGAGGAGGAAATAAGAAGACGGCAAGGCTTGATCTTTAACAATGTGTGGTAAACTTTATTCCTGTAGAGAATTTTGTCAACATTTTATTTCTATGGAACATTTTGTCAAAATTGTACTTCTATAGAAATTTTTCTCAAAATTTTATTTCTGTGGAATTTTTTTCTCAAAATTTTATTTCTGTGGAATTTTTTCTCAAAATTTTATTTCTATAGAATTTATTGTCAAAATTTTATTTCTATAGAAAAATTTCTCACAAAAATTTGTTTATAGAAACTTTTTCCAAAATTTTATTTTTATAGAGATTTAACAAAAAAGATTACTGATTTGGGTAGAATTCTACCAACTGTGGCAACCGTGGTGGTAATACAAATTTATATTCTAAGTTATATACGTTGCATATTCATGTTTTAAGATAATAAAGTACTTAGAACCATTTTTGTTTTGTAAAATTTTTTAAATTTAACGAAAAATATAGTAGGGAAAATTGTTTAAGAATGTATGGGAAAGTAGGGAACTTTTTTTGTCCTTGTAGGGTAAACCGAACATTTTCCGTGGCAACATTGATTATGAGCTATAGTCAGATTGACACAAAGCACCCATAGACATGTATCCCTTAATTATCTTAAATATGCAAATTCGGTTTATCTCCCAGACATATATGTTACCCCACAAATGCTTATGATTACTAATTCTGTAATGGTGGTTTAGGGTATGATATAGTCGGCCCCGCCCGACTTTCTACTTTACTTACTTGTTTCTATAGAAAATTTTGTCAAAATTTTATTTCTATAGAAAATTTAGTCAAAAGTTTATTTCTATAGAAAATTTTTTCAAAATTTTATTTTTTCAAAATTTGATTTCTATGGAAAATTTTGTCAAAATTTTATTTGAATAGAAAATTTTGTCAAAATTTTATTTGAATAAAAAATTTTGTCAAAATTTTATTTCTATTCAAAGAGATCCAAACCAAAATTCATAGTGTCATGCTTTCTATCGCCGCTGGGCTTCTTGCCTCTACGCAAATATGTGAGCTGCTTGCATGTGTGCGTCATTCCCAAAGGACATTTAAATCGTCCATTATCATAACCGGAGGAAGTCCCTGATTTAGCCAGACACAACAAAACAAAAAACAAAAACGAAAGAACGAGTAACGCAAATAATGTTTAACACTTCCGGTTTCCTCAAAGGGGCGATTTTAACATCGTTTCCTTCTTGCATCGATGCTCATGGGTCTGGATAGGAATTTTAAATAAATTCATGTACATCATTTAAAATTAAGCGCTGGTAATTTACAAGTTTCCTAAGGGTCAACATACACAACGTAATTGTAATTGTATAGAAAGGATAAAAACTAATTGTCCTTTGGAGTTGTTAAAAGATTATAATTATGAGGATATTTAAATGAATGCTTTGAAGTTTAGAACATGTTTGCTACTTCCTGTAATCGACGTAATTCCACTTGAAAGCTACGTGAAATTAACGTAAGTTAGTTATTATTATACCCGCTACCATAGCATGTAGGGGGTATACGATGTACTATTGTTGAGTTAATCCAAGTCGAAAGTTCTATAAAAACTATCGCACGAAAATCTTCACGATTTAATTCCGGTTAATTTGGGGTCTATATATATGGTTATGAAGCGATATGGACCAATTTTTGCATGATCGTTGGAGGACATTTATTAAGATCGTGTACCTTATTCCAAGAAGATCGAATGAAATTTGATCTTCCAAGAGGCTGTGGAAGTGAAATCTGGTGATCAGTTTATGTGGGGGCTATATGTATTAATAGACCGCTATGGACAAATTCTATACTCGTACTAACATCACGTACCACATTTAAACAGGATCGGATGCTGCACAAGATATATCTGTGGATCGGTTTATATGGAGCCTATAGCTAACAATGGTCCGATATGGCTCATATATCAATAAAAACTTCGTATACCGAGTTTCAAGCCAATAGCTTGTTTCATTCCGAAGTTCAGGCGATTTCCATAGAAGGACAGCCGGACATCACTAGATCGAGTTAGAATTTAACCACGAATTTATAGTGTCTGAGACTAATATTTTGATGTATTACAAACGGAATGGCAAATTTATTATATTCTTTGATGCACTGAAAAGATATTGTCGTGGGGCCGAAAATTTCTTGTCCTTAAAATACGAATGCATTTTTTGCTTAGCATAAAAGATGCGTTTCTCTGTTATGAAGATTTTTTTCCTTGTCAAAAAGTCGATAAACTTTTCAATGAAGTCGTCTTGTTTTTATAGTTAAGTGATTCGACTTAAAATTCGGTGTCCTAACATGAAAGAAAATTTTCTTCAACTAAGGTCAACTTGGCTTTAAAACTTCTGAAAACATATTCAAAATTAATTAAATCGTCTTTAGATTTGTTGACTTTTGGCATCTTAGCTATAAAGCAAAAACATAGGAAATATATTTCAATACTTTATTTTATAGGCGATTTTTACTTGAAACATAGATTAATTTCTACTTTAAGTCGTGTCTTGGTTTGCAGATTGAAGGTTCGATTTGGAGATTGAAAGTTTAAAATTTGTTTTCTAGAACCAAGTACACAAAACCCAAATTTTAACGAGGATTGCGTCTTAAATGGATGCTCACTTACATTCTCCACTTTTTTGGCTCGGAATCAATACCAAAGTCAGTAGTGTAAAGTAGCGTTACCACAATGAATTTTTATTTTGGACCAACATTTTTCCGAAATTGGACCAAAATTCGTACCAGCGGACCATTTTTCCAAACTAAAAATTAATATCATTTAATAGTTAAAATGTTTCCAAAATTATACTCCGATAGCTTCGATATTGTCAAAATTTTATTTTTATAGAAAATTTTGTCAAAATTTTATTTCTGTAGAAAACTTTGTCAAAATTTTATTTCTGTAGAAAAGTTTGTCAAAATTTTATTTCTGTAGAAAAAATGTTTATTTCTAAAAAAAATTCAAAATATTATTTGTATAGAAAATTTTGTCAAAATTTTATTTATATAGAAAATTTTGTCAAAATTTTATTCCCAGCAAAAATATTTGGAAGTTCTTTCAAAGGCACAGCTTTAAAAGCACTTCCAGAACATGTACTCCCAATGATTACACAGGAAGTTATTTTCATTCAATTTTTTATAACATGCTTTTTTCATATTTTTAATGGGAAATTTTAAATTTTTTTTGTTTCAAATTGGTTAAAAACAGTTTAAGAATTCATAAAAAGGTACAAATTATTTAAATTTTGTCGAAAAAAATGCTAAATCCAATCTGAAAAAATTGTGCATTTTTTTAAATATTTAAGGTCCAACGTTTCAGACAAGCGTTAGAATCCATTAAAAATTATATAAATTATGTATTTGACAAAATGTCACAGAATTTTTTAATTTACATCCAAAATATTGAATTCGGATCACACCTAAAGAAGTGATGCAAATTCAGTGCACCGGCTGTTGAAATGGGTACTTCCGTCCTATGACATGCCCATGTTAAATTCATCGCTTCCGCGTCAATTTTGCACCACTTCCGGATCCAAAAAGAACATTTTCATTACTTTTTTGGCGACGCTGGCTGGGCATTTTATTTCTATACACACATTTTGTCAAAATTTTATTTCTATTGAAACTTTTGTCAAAATTTTATTTCTATACACAAATTTTGTCAAAATTTTATTTCTATACACATATTTTGTCAAAATTTTATTTCTATAGAAAATTTGGCAAAATTTTATTTCTATACACAATTTTTTTCAAAATTTTATTTCTATAGAAAATTTTGGCAAAATTTTATTTCAATACACAAATTTTGTCAAAGTGTTATTTCTATAGAAACTTTTGTCAAAATCTTATTTCTATAAAAAGTTTTGTCAAAACTTTATTTTTTTTTTATAGAAAATTTTGTTAAAATTTTATTTTCATAGAAATATTTGGCAAATTTTATTTCTGTAGAAAAAAGTTTATTTCAAAAAAAAAAATGTCAAAATTTTGTTTATATTGAAAATTTTGTCAAAATTTATTTCTATAAAAATTTTTGCCAAAATTTAATTTCTATAAAAATTTTTGTCAAAATTTTATTTCTATAGAAAATTTTGTCAAAATTTTATTTCTATAGAAAATTTTGTCAAAATTTTATTTCTATAGAACATTTTGTCAATATTTTATTTCTATAGAAAATTTTGTCGAAATTTTATTTCCCTAGAAAGATTTGGCAAAATTTTGTTTCTATAAAAAATTTTGGCAAAATTTGATTTCTATAGAAAGTTTTGTTAAAATTTTATTTCTACAAAAAAATTTCTCAGAATTTTATTTCTACAGAAAATTTTGTCAAAATTTTATGTCTATAGAAAATTTTGAAAAATTACCGATTTGACGAAAATGGACAAAACTCAACCAAATTCCATTTGGTCCGACCATCGGACCAAATTTAAAAATTAACAAGTATAAACGGCCGTAAGTTCGGCCAGGCCGAATCTTATGTACCCTCCACCATGGATTGCGTAGAAACTTCTACGAAAGACTGTCATCAACAATCGAATTACTTGGGTGTTGATATCTTAAATCGTTTTTTAAATTGTGAGTTAGTCCATTTAAACAAAAAAGGTATGTTTAGGTAAGTCTATAAATAATTACGAATCGATATGGACTTTTGCACGGTAGTATTAAAATAAGGGAGTCGCTTATATGGGGCCTATATACAATTATTGATATGGACCAATTTTTGTGTGATTGGGGATCGATTTATCTGAGGACTATATATAACTATACACCGATATAGACCTAGTTAGGCATGGTTGTTAATGGACATATACTAGCACAATGTACCTCCAAGGGGCTCCAAAACCAAATATCGGGATCGGATTATATGGGGGCTATATATGATTATGGACTGATATGGACCACTTTTGGCATGGTTGTTAAATATCATATACTACCACCACGTACAAAATTTCAACCAGATTGAATGAATTTTGCTTCTCCAAAAGGAGGTCAAATCTGGGGATCGGCTTATATGAGGGCTATATATAATTATGAACCGATTTCGACCAATTTTTGCATTGGTGTTTGTGGCCATATATTAACACCACGTACCACATATCAACTGAATCAGATAAATTTTGGCCTTCCAAGAGGCTCCGGAGGTCAAATCTGGTGATCGGTTTATATGGGGTCTATATATAATTATGGACCGATGTGGACCAATTTTTGCATGGTTGTTAGAGACCATATACTAACACCATGTACCAAATTTCAGCCGGATCGGATGAAATTTGCTTCTCTTAGCGGCCTCGCAAGCCAAACCGGGGGATCGGTTTATATTTGGGGCTATATATAATTATGGACCAATGTGGACCAATTTTTGCATGGTTGTTAGGGACCATATACTATCACAATGGACTGAATAGTCTAAGTGAGCCTGAAATTTAATAGGGCTGCCACTTTAACCTTTTAATCTAACACCATGTACCAAATTTCAGCTGGATCGGATGAAATTTGCTTCACTTAGAGGCCTCGCAAGCCAAATCGGGGGATCGGTTTATATGGGGGCTATATATAATTATGGACCGATGTGGACCAATTTTTGCATGGTTATTAGAGACCACATATTAACGCCATGTACCAAACTTCAGCCGGATCGGATGAAATTTGCTTCTCTTAGAGGCCTCGCAAGCCAAATCGGGGGATCGGTTTATATGGGGGCTATATATAATTATGGACCGATATGGACCAATTTTTGCATGGTTGTTAGACACCATATGCTAACGCCATGTACCAAATTTCAGCCGCATCGGATGAAATTTGCTTCTCTTAGTGGCCTCGCAAGCCAAATCGGGGGATCGGTTTATATGGGGGCTATATATAATTATGAACCGATGTGGACCAATTTTTGCATGGTTGTTAGAGACCATATACTAATACCATGTACCAAATTTCAGCCGGATCGGATGAAATTTGCTTCTCTTAGCGGCCTCGCAAGCCAAATTTGGGGGTCCGTTTATATGGGGGCTATACGTAAAAGTGGACCGATATGTCCCATTTGCAATACTATCTGACCTACATCAATAACAACTATTTGTGCCAAGTTTCAAGTCGATAGCTTGTTTCGTTCGGAAGTTAGCGTGATTTCAACAGACGGACGGACGGACATGCTCAGATCTACTCAGAATTTCACCACGATCCAGAATATATATACTTTATGGGGTCTTAGAGCAATATTTCGATGTGTTACAAACGGAATGACAAAGTTAATATACCCCCCATCCTATGGTGGAGGGTATAAAAATTGTTTGGACCAATTTTGGTCCGATCGGATCAAAATGGCAACCCTGATGTAAAGAAAAAATTTTTGCAACCGGACATGTCTTTCTATACCCTCCGCCACACTGTGGAACAGTATATATGTATATGTTTGCAACGCCCAGAAAGAGGCGAGATACACATATGGTATCTTTGGCAATATTGCTCAGGGCCGGCCCCTGACTCAGGGGCCCTGAGGCGATCTAGCCATGTCCGTCTGTACGTCTGTCTGTCTGTGAACACATTTTGACTTCAATTTGGCACAAATTTCTGTTTTGGGCCAGAATACAAACCTATTGATTTTGGAAGAAATCTTTCGTCCGATTTGCACTCATATGACTCCAGAGGTCAAATTTGTAAACCGATTTAAATGAAATTTTGCAGTGGGAGTAAAATTAATATTATAGCTTTGCATGCCGAATTTGGTTGAAATCGGTTCAGATTTAGATATAGCTTCCATATATATGTTTTTCTGATTTCGGCAAAATTGGCCAAAATACCCACACTTTTCTTGTAAAAACGCCACTGCTAAGTCGAAAACTTGTAAAATGACTGCAATTTTCCTATACTTCGAATACATATCTATCGACCTATAAATCGTAAATACCTTTTTACGAAGTTTCCTCAGATTTAAATGTCTCCCATATTGTTTTAAATACAAACATTGTGTTCCACCCCAGGGCATTAGCCGCCGACTTAAATTTAAGGTTAAACATTTTGTAGAACTCTAAAAAATTTTGTCCAGATCGGGTCAGATTTAAATGTATGCACTCAACACATTTGACGGATTTGATATGGTATCGAAAATGTGGATCTACAAAGTGGTGCAGGGTACAATATAGTCGACCACGCCTGACTTTAGACTTTCCTTGCTTGTTTTCAATGTACTATTGATGGTCGGACCAAATGGAATTTGGTTGATTTTGGCCCATTTTCGTCAAATCGGATTTTTTTTTCAAAATTTTCTGTAAAAATAAAATTTTGACAAAATTTTCTACAGAAATAAAATTTTGACAAAATTTTCTATAGAAATAAAATTTTGACAAAATTTTCTATAGAAATAAAACATTACCGACATTTTCTGTAGAAGTAAAATTGTGACAAAATTTTCTATAAAATAAAATTTACTATCGAAGTAAATTTTTGGAAAAATTTTAAGTTTTAAATGATAGTTTGGAAAAATGGTCAGCTGGTACGAATTTTGGTCCAATTTTGGAAAATGTTTGTCAAAAAAAAGAAAATAATAACAAAAACAAAAACAAGTATATACGGCCTTAAGTTCGGCCAGGCTGAATCTTATGTATCCTCCACCATGGATAGCATACAAACTTGTACTAAAGACTGTCATCCACAATAGAATTACTTGGGTTGCGGTAACACTTGCCGATGGCAAGGCATATTAAAACTTCTTAACACCATGTTCTCAATTGTAAGTTAGTCCATACGGGGTATATATTAAACAACCCAAGGCCGATTAAATACGTAAATAATTCAGTTTGACAAAATTTTCTATATAAATAAAATTTGAAAAATTTTCGATAGTTTATTGCTTTTTTATAGAAATAAAACTTTGACGAAATCTTCTATAGAAATAAAATCTTGACAAAATTTTTTATAGTAATAAAATTTTGACAAAATTTTCTATAGAAATAAAGTTTTGACAAAATTTTCTCTAGTAATAAAATTTTGACAAAATTTTCTCTAGTAATAAAATTTTGACAAAATTTTCCATAGTAATAAAATTTTGACAATTTTTTTTAAAGAAATAAAATTTTGACAAAATTTTCTATAGAAATAAAATCTTGACAGAATTTTTTAAGGTAACATTTTCACAAAATTTTCTATAGAAATAAAATTTTGACAAAATTTTCTATACAAATAAAATCTTGACAAAATTTTGTATAGTAATAAAATTTTGACAAAATTTTCTATAGAAATAAAGTTTTGACAAAATTTTCTCTAGTAATAAAATTTTGCCAAAATTGTCTTTAGTAATAAAATGTTGACAAATTTTTTTTTTTTATAGAAATAAAATTTTGACAAAATTTTCTACAGAAATAAAATCTTGACAAAATTTTTGATAGAAATAAAATTATGACAAAATTTTCTATAGAAATAAAATCTTGACAAAATTTTTTATAGTAATAAAATTTTGACAAAATTTTCGATAGAAATAAAGTTTTGACAAAATTTTCTCTAGTAATAAAATTTTGACAAAATTTTCGATAGTAATAAAATTTTGACAAAATTTTCTATAGAAATAAAATTTTGACAAAATTTTCTATAGAAATAAAATCTTGACAAAATTTTGTATAGTAATAAAATTTTGACAAAATTTTCTATAGTAATAAAGCTTTGACAACATTTTCTCTAGTAATAAAATTTTGCCAAAATATTCTATAGTAATAAAATTTTGACGATTTTTTTTTATAAACAAAAATTTTGACAAAATTTTCTATAGAAATAAAATCTTGCCAGAATTTTCTATAGTAATAAAATTTTGACAGAATTTTCTATAGTAGTATAATTTTGACTAAATTTTCTATAGAAATAAAATTTTGGTATAAGTAGATAATAATATAACTATAGACCGATATGGACCAATTTTGGCATGGTTGTTAGCGGCCATATACTAGCGCAATGTACCAAATTTTACCGCGTACCAAATTCCAACCGGGTCGGATGAATTTTGTTCCTCCAATAGCTCCGGAGGTCAAATCTGGGGATCGGTTTAGTGGTCCGGTTCGAAGGACCATGTACAATTCTGTGAGAGTTACGATATAGGACTGTATTAATTTTGTATATTACTCACAGATTGTAAAGAAAAAGATATAGAAAAGTTCCCAATATGAAAATAAAAGAAAAGAACCAAAAAATGTTTTTCAGAATTTCAAGTTGGGTTTATTGATTGTCGTTTAGTATGTCTTACCGCTAGACCCTCTTTTATGGGAATGACTATATGTTGGTAAGCATAGAATGGGGAAGCCATGATTGATTACATTCAGCGGTAAGCGATGTAATTTTAGTAGTTTTCTCATATATGGGAAATTGTTTATCCACTTGCGGGAAAAAAAGAGTTCCCATAGTGTATAAATAATTTCTGTGTAGTTACATTTTTGTAAGAAACAGATTTTCTTATATAGGAAAGTAATACAAATTTAAAATTCATTCAGATAATTAAAAATTTCATTTAAATACAATTCATGTTTTAGATATGTTATATCAGGCGTGTATCATAATTATATTTTCGTTAAACATAGTTTAACATGGGGGTTATATATAATTAAGACCAGTATGGACCAATTTTGGCATGGTTGTTAGAGACCATATACTAACACCACGTACCAAATTTCAACCGGATCGGGTGAATTTTGCTCTTCCAAGCGTCTCCCGAAGTCAAATCTGGGGATCGGTTTATATGAGGGCTATATATAATTATTGACCGATGTGAACCAAACACCATGTACCAAACTTCAGCCGGATCGGATGAAATGTGCTTCTCTTAGAAGCTCCGCAAGCCAAATCTGGGGATCGGTTTATATGGGGGCTATATATAATTATGGACCGATTTGGACCAATTGCTGCATGGTTGTGAGAGACCATATACTAACACCATGAACCGAATTTTATCCGGATCGGATGAATTTTGCTCCTCCAAGAAGCTCCGCAAGCCAAATCTGAGCGTCGGCTTATATGGGGGCTATACGTAAAAGTGGTCCGATATGGCCCATTTGCAATACCATCCGACCTACATCAATAACAACTACTTGTGCTAAGTTTCTAGTCGATAGCTTGTTTCATTCGGAAGTTAGTGTGATTTCAACAGACGGACGGACGGACATGCTTAGATCGACTCAGAATTTCACCACCACCCAGAATATATATACTTTATGGGGTTTTAGAGCAATATTTCGATGTGTTACAAACTAAATGACAAAGTTAATATACCCCCCATCTTATGGTGGAGGGTATAAAAACATTGTGGCAGCACTGATTGATATTATCAATTTCGCAATTGAATCAATCTTATGAAATGTAATTCTCTACGTTGATGACGACATCATTTTTCCGGTGTAAAGGATATATGAGTAACGGCATTTGTCAAACTTTTTGTCATTCTTTAGTTATTTCGAGAAATTTGTAATTTACTTACACTTAAATACCAATTTGTCGATATTTCGCTCTTATACACATCCATCAATCCATACAAAAAAAATCAATATACTTGAGTTTTCTTTGTGTATTTTTTGTTTGTTTGTTTGTGTTGTGTTCATAGTACTTATAAAATATTATTTATTTGGAGGTCTCTTATAAAGGGTGATTTGTTAAGAGCTTGATAACTTTTTAAAAAAAAAAAACGCATAAAATTTGCAAAATCTCATCGGTTCTTTATTTGAAACGTTAGATTGGTCCATGACATTTACTTTTTGAAGATAATTTCATTTAAATGTTGACCGCGGCTGCGTCTTAGGTGGTCCATTCGGAAAGTCCAATTTTGGGCAACTTTTTCGAGCATTTCGGCCGGAATAGCCCGAATTTCTTCGGAAATGTTGTCTTCCAAAGCTGGAATAGTTGCTGGCTTATTTCTGTAGACTTTAGACTTGACGTAGCCCCACAAAAAATAGTCTAAAGGCGTCAAATCGCATGATCTTGGTTTCCAACTTACCGGTCCATTTCTTGAGATGAATTGTTCTCCGAAGTTTTCCCTCAAAATGGCCATAGAATCGCGAGCTGTGTGGCATGTAGCGCCATCTTGTTGAAACCACATGTCAACCAAGTTCAGTTCTTCCATTTTTGGCAACAAAAAGTTTGTTAGCATCGAACGATAGCGATCGCCATTCACCGTAACGTTGCGTCCAACAGCATCTTTGAAAAAATACGGTCCAATGATTCCACCAGCGTACAAACCACACCAAACAGTGCATTTTTCGGGATGCATGGGCAGTTCTTGAACGGCTTCTGGTTGCTCTTCACTCCAAATGCGGCAATTTTGCTTATTTACGTAGCCATTCAACCAGAAATGAGCCTCATCGCTGAACAAAATTTGTCGATAAAAAAGCGGATTTTCTGCCAACTTTTCTAGGTAATAAAATTCAATGATTTGCAAGCGTTGCTCGTTAGTAAGTCTATTCATGATGAAATGTCAAAGCATACTGAGCATCTTTCTCTTTGACACCATGTCTGAAATCCCACGTGATCTGTCAAATACTAATGCATGAAAATCCTTACCTCAAAAGAATCACCCTTTAAATGTCATTAGTAGAAAAAAGAAACGAAAATGATGGATGTACTCCTACGAACCTTCGATGCTTGACCACTTAAATATTACCGCAGTAAGTAAATAAAACCAAACCCCCTTTGTTGACACAGCAAAATAAACCCAAAATAAGAGAGAACTTTCTTCGAATATGTCCATCCGCCTTAAAGAATATTTAATAAATGAATTTTTAGTAAAAGTTAATGAAAGTGGAATGGGGAAGGATTGAAGCGGATTTCTATACAAGCAGACATACATACAGACTTTACATTTTGTACATATGTAATAATTTATCCCCTTACATGTGATTACATTCACGTAAAGCACGATAATGTTCTGGACATTCAGTTTTTCCCCCCATTCCATGGCGAATAATAACAACAATGAACGATTTTAAACATGAACATTTACAAAGAAATAATCGTGTGTATGTGTTACAGTATATTAGGGTGTAGCGATAGTTGGAATTTGAAAATAAATAATAAATTAGAACGAATTCAAATCTTCTCATCATTAATGAAATGTTAATTAAAATTGAGTCACCGAAACAATTTCGTAAATACTATGAAATTTTCGGTTTACCCTATAACGACAAAAAAGTTGCCTACTTTCCCCTACATTCCAAAAAAAATTTCCCTACAATATTTTTCATTAAGTTTAAATAAAATTTACAAAACAAAAATGGTCCTATGTGCTTTATTATCTTAAAGCATATAAAAATTCAAAGTATATTACGTAAAATTAAATTTGTATTGCCACCATGGTTGTCACAGTTGGAAGAATTCTACCAAAAAAAAGAATATATTTTTCTATTTGGTAGGTTGGTAGAATTCTTGATGTTTTAGTAGATCAAATCTCTATAGAAATAACATTTTGACAAAATATTCTATATAAATAAAATTTTAACAAGATTTTCTATAGAAATAAATTTTTTACAAATTTTTCTATAGAAATAAAATTTCGACCACATTTTCTATAGAAATAAAATTTTTGCAAATTTTTCTATAGAAATAAAATTTTTAGAAACTTTTTTATAGAAATAAAATGTTGACCCCATTTTCTATAGAAATAAAATTTTGACCAAATTTTCTATAGAAATAAAATTTTGACCAAATTTTCTATAGAAATAAAATTTTGACAAAATTTTCTATAGAAATAAAATTTTTATAAAATTTTCTATAGAAATATAATTTTGCCAAAATTTTCTATAGAAATAACATTTTGCCAAAAATTTTTTGTAGAAATAACATTTTGACAAAATTTTCTATAGAAATAAAATTTTTGCAAATTTTTCTATAGAAATAAAATTTTTAGAAAGTTTTTTATTGAAATAAAATGTTGGCAAAATTTTCTATAGAAATAAAATTTTTATAAAATTTTCTATAGAAATATAATTTTGCCAAAATTTTCTATAGAAATAAAATTTTGCCTAAATTTTTTTGTAGAAATAACATTTTGACAAAATTTTCAATAGAAATAAAATTTTTGCAAATTTTTCTATAGAAATAAAATTTTTAGAAAGTTTTTTATAGAAATAAAATGTTGGCAAAATTTTCTATAGAAATAACATTTTGACAAAATTGTCTATAGAAATAAAATTTTGACAAAATTTTCTCTAGAAATAAAAGTTTGCAAAAATTTTCTATAGAAATAACATTTGAAAACATTTTGTATAGCAAACACATTTTGACAAAATTTTCTGTAGAAATAAAATTTTGCCAAAATTTTCTATAGAAATAAAATTTCGGCAAAATTTTCTATAGAAATAACATTTTGTCAAAATTTTCTATAGAAATAAAATTTTAACAAAATTTTCTATACACCCTCAAAAAAAATTGCTTCTTTAACATATGTTCCAAACATATTTTGCAGGAAGCACATATATTATTGGATACTGCCGAAACATTAATATGTTTGTTTTATGTGAACATTTTATATGTTTGGAAGCATTTTGAGCCCAAAAATATTATATGCTTGGAAGAATTTTTCCCAAAGACGATTGTGCTCATTCCCTAACATACTCGTAATTTTCACTTCCGCGAAATATTTTAGTTCTTGGCACCTTTTTCTGTAATACAAATAATGTTGAAGAAATTATTCACTTTTATAATTTTTTTAAATTTTACCTTTCGCCTGCACGGAGAATCGAACCGAGGACCATACAGTTGGTAAGCCAACACACTATCCACTGGGCTACGTAGGTGTTATAGTCACCAGTAGATAATTATCGTTATAAGTTATATTTATATAGCATAGTTTGCAGCGCCCACGAGCCCATGCAAATATAACATTATTTAACAGAAACATACATTTGTTTGCCACGTGGAGCAGTGGTTAGCATGTCTGCCTTGCATTCACAGGGTCGTGGGTTCAACCCCTACTCCGACCGAAAACTATTTTTTTTTTGTTAATTTACACATTATATTTATACTATATTAAAATGAAACTTCGAAATGTGGGTTATTAAAGATTTATAGTCAGTAACAGTGCTTGATATAAACGAAATTGACTGATTTTTGGATAAAATATTATTTTTTTATTGCCAAAAACAACAATTTTGTAACAAAAACTGTTGGAAGGAATTCAAAAACTCTAACAAAAGAAGAACGTGGAGTCGAGTATAAACATACATATATATTTTATAATATAAACATACATTTATTTAGGCGTGAACAGTTTTTTACTAGCATTTAACACCATCGCTCTAAAATGCCTTTTATTTTTCTTTAATAATTCATTTTAAAGAAAATAAACTTTTTAAATTGTTTTAGCTGCAAAACTCGAACTTAATGTCCGCTTTTATGTTTGAAGGTGTCCGTCAATTCCTCGTGGACTACTTATTAATAAGGAGGAACTAAACTTTGTTTTTATACATTTTACTGTGTAATTTTTCACTATTTCCTCCTTATTTCATTTTACTGTCCCAACTCTAAAAAGAGTATAGTGCCCTTTCGTTATTTTTATGAAGACCCCTGATTTATTTTAACGAAAAATTGTGCCCATAATGCCAAAATGATAAAAAAACACATGTTCACACATACATAAAATGCTGCTCTCAAGGCGAAAACACATGCTGTTTTTTTTAATGTCTATTCTCTTGGTTCCGAATGTCTATTCTCTTTATTCAAATTAAATAATATTTAGACTTAAGCATATCAAATTTTTGGCCTTATCATAAAACAGTTTTCCGAAACAACATACAAGCGGTTTCACAGAAATTGTTGTCTTTTGATTCTTTCGCTGTGTTGGCGCAAATAAAAAGAGGGTAGCGAATTTAAAGTCGACAGAATTTATTTCTATTGGAAAAAATAGTTACATAAGTATGAAAAATATTTAGAATGCAAAATTAAGCCTTACCGCAGTTTTTTACTCCTCTCAGTTCAAGCGCCAAATAATTACTCAATTCTTTTTATGCAAGTCAGCTTATATGCAATAGTGTGAGGCAAGAACAAGAGAGAATGAAGAACTGCGGTAAGGAGACAATGATAATCGAACAACGGAGATGCGGATGAGTGATCGATAAATTGTAATAGGGCTTTTCATCACACGCTGTGTTATGTTGATATCTTTCGTCAACTCTCCCGGTTTCCATCTCTATTTCTTTCTCTATTCTCTCTCTGTCGCTTTGAATAAAATATCACAACATATGTATGTTTAGTCGAAATTTGTAAATTTATATATGTTTGCATTCACACATATGATTTTTATGAAACATTCATGCCCCAAACAAAATATATACTAACATATTAACATAGATGTCCCAAACATTTAGTGTTAGTTTAGGAACATTACATGTTTGCACTTAAATATATTGTGTTCCAAAATTGTACCCGAAACACATTTTGTTTATATCGGAACATATGAAAAACATATTTTTCTAACAGTGTAGAAATAAAATTTTGCAAAAATTTTCTATAGAAATAACATTTTGACTAAATTTGATTGAAGAAAGAGAATAGAGATATTTTTACACTAAACAGTTTTTTTACCAACATTACTTTCAAATCTGGTAAATATTATTTAACTTCAAACTGGTAGGTTTTTTGAATTTTTTAGATGCATTAAACTTGATTTCAGAGAATTCGGTCAAAATTTTAAGACGTAAGGACCACAGAGACAACATTTTAACTCCCATTTACGTGAAAGTTTGCACAGGGAATATAATTAGCATTCTTACTATGCATGCCAAATATGGTTGAAATTAGTTCAAATTTAGATATAGGTCCCATATATATGTTTTTTTATTTCTATAGAAAATTTTGTCAAAATTTTATTTCTATAGACAATTTTGTCAAAATTTTATTTCTATAGACAATTTTGTGAACAATTTTATTTCTATAGAAAAGTTTGCCAAAATTTTATTTCTATAGAAAAGTTTGCCAAAATTTTATTTCTATAGAATATTTTGCCAAATATTTTATTTCTGTAGAAAATTTTGTCAAAATTTTGTTTCTATAGAAAATTTTGTCAAAATTGTATTTTCATAGCAAATTTGGTCAAAATTTTTTTTCTACAAAAAATTTCGTAAAAATTGTATTTCTATAAGAAATTTTGTCAAAATTTTATTTCTGCAAAAATTTTTTAAAAATTTTATTTCTGAAAAATTTTTTAAATTTTTTATTCCTACAGAAAATTTTGTCAAAATTTTATTTCTATAGAAAATTTTGTCAACATTTTTGTTTCTATAGAAAATTTTATCAACAATTTTGTTTCTATAGAAAATTTTGTCACAATTTTATTTTTTAGAGAAGATTTTTTCAAATATTTTATTTCTGTAGAAAATTTTGTCACAATTTTGTTTCTATAGAAAATTTGCCAATATTTTAATTCTATAGAAAATTTTGTCAAAATTTTATTTCTTTAGAAAATTTTGCCAAAATATTATTTCTATTACATATTTTGTCAAATATTTTATTTCTATAGAAAATTTCGTCAAAATTTTATTTCTGAGGAAACTTTTCTCAACATTTAAAAAAATTGTGTAGTGTTTATTTCTATAGATAATTTCGTGAAAATTTTATTCCTATAGAAAATTTTGTCAAAATGTTATTCCTATAGAAAATTTTGCCAAAATTTTTTTCTATAGAAATTTTGTCAACATTTTATTTCTATAGGGGAATTTTATCAATAATTTTATTTCTGTAGAAAGTTTTGCCAAAATTTTATTTCTATAGAATATTTTGTCAAATACTTTATTTCTGTAGAAAATTTTGTCAAAATTTTATTTCTATAGAACATTTCGTCAAATATTTTATTTCTATAGAAAATTTTGTCAAAATTGTCAAAATTTTATTTTATAGGGGAATATTGTCAACATTTTATTTCTATAGAAATTTTGTCAACATTTTATTTCTATAGAAAATTTTGTAAAAATTTTATTTCTATAAAAAATTTTGTCAAAATTTTATTTTTATAGAAATTTTTATGAACAATTTTATTTCTATAGCAAATTTTGTCAAAATTTTATTTCTATAGAATATATTTATAAAATATTTTATTTCTATGGTAAATTTTGTCAAAAATTTATTTCTATAGAAAATTTTGTCAAAATTTTATTTTCATAGAAAATTTGGTCAAGATTTTATTTCTACAAAAAATTTTGTCAAAATTTTATTTCTATAGAAAATTTGGTCAAAATTTTATTTTCATAAAAAAATTGGTAAAAATTGTATTTCTATAGAAATTTTTTATCAAAATTTTATTTCAATAGAAAATTTTGCCAAAATTTTATTTCTATTGAATATTTTGCCAAATATTTTATTTCTGTAGAAAATTTTGTCAATATTTTATATCTGTAGAAAATTTTGTCGAAATTTTAATTCTATAGTAAATTTTGTCAAAATTTTATTTCTGTAGAAAATTTTGCCAAAATGTTATTTCTATAGAATATTTTGTCAAGTATTTTATTTCTATAGAAAATTTTGTCAACATTTTATTTCTATAGAAAATTTTGTCAAAATGTTATTTCGATAGAAAATTTTTGCAAACTTTTGTTTCTATACAAAGTGTTATTTCTATTGAAAATTTTGTCAAAATTTTATATCTATAGAAATTTTGTCAAAATTTTGTTTCTATAGGGGAATTTTGTCAACATTTTGTCTCTATAGAAATTTTGTCAACATTTTATTTCTATAGAAATTTTTGTCAAAATTGTATTTCTACGAAAAAATTTTGTCAAAATTTTATCCCTATAGGGAATCTTGTCAACATTTTATTTCTATGGAAAAATTTGTCAAAATTTTATTTCTATGGAATATTTTGTCAAAATTTTATTTCTATGGAAAATTTTGTCAAAATTTTATTTCTACAGTAAATTTTGTCAACATTTTATTTCTATAGACTATTTTGTAAAAATTGGGTGTTCTATAGAAATTTTTGTCAAAAAATTATTTCTATAGAAAAATTTGTCAAAACTTTATTTCTATAGACAATTTTGTCAAAATTTTATTTCTATAGAAAATTTTGTCAAAATTTTATTTCTGTAGTAAATTATGTCAAAATTTAATTTCTATAGGCACTTTTGCCAAAATTGTGTTTCTATAGATCATTTTGTCAACATTTTATTTCTATAGTAGATTTTGTCAAAATTTTAGTTCTATGGAAAAATTTTGTCAAAATTTTATTTCTATAGGGAATTTTGTCAACATTTTATTTCCATTAAAAAATTTGTCAAAATTTTATTTCTATGGAAATTTTTGTCAAAATTTTATTTCTATGGAAAATTTTTTCAAAATTTTATTTCTATAGGGGAATTTTGGCAACATTTTATTTCTATAGGGAATTTTGTCAACATGACAAAATTGTGTGTCTATAGAAAATTTTGTCAAATTTTATTTCTATAGGGAATTTTTTCAACATTTTACTTCCATAAAAATTTTTGTCAAATTATTTCCATAAAAAATTTTGTCAAATTTTATTTCTATAGGGAATTTTGTCAAAATTTTACTTCCATAAAAGATTTTTTCAAAATTTTATTTCTGTGGAAAATTTTGTCAATATTTTTTTTCTATAGGGGAATTTTGTCAGTATTTTACTTCCATAAAAAAAATTTGTCAAAATGTTATTTCTATAGGGGAATTTTGTCAATATTTAACTCCTATAGAATTTTTTTTTACATTTTATTTCCATAGAAAATTTTGTCAAAATTTTATTTCTATAGACAATTTCGTCAAAATTTTATTTCTATAGTAGATTTTGTCAAAATTTTATTTCCATAGAAAATTTATTTGCAAAATCTACCAAACTCAAGAATTCTACCAATCTACAAAATTGTAAAAAAATATACACTATCTTATAACATAATACTCTGTTCCTCAGAGCGCGAAAAAAAATCACATTTTACGTTTCACATTTCAAAATGTTGAGATTCTGTAATAAAAACTAAAATATCCGCATTTTGGAATATGTTTATTTCTTCAATGTCTGCTATTTATAATTTTTAGAGTTTAGTTGATATCTGAGAAACGTTCACATTTAGGGCATAATAACTCTATATAGAGTAATTGTGATGAAAAAGTATCGAATGGCTCGCGGTCGTGCCACGATGCTTTTGGCAGTCGAAATGTATAAAAAAAAAAAACACAAAAGTGTCAACTTTATCTACCCTGGTTCAGATTTACAAATATGAATATGGCTTCCAAAAAATGTTTTTGGAGGATTTGAGATGGTATCGCAAATGTTGATCTACAAAGTGGTGCAGGATATAATATAAGCAGACCCGCTCGACTTTAGACTTTTCTTACTTATTTTTAAAATAAATTTATCAATCATTACGTACGACACATCCCAATAATCGTCTGCTCGAATGTAATTGTGTGTAATTATTTGCCTTTTAAGTTTTATAATATGAAATTGTCCACTTTCAACAACACATGTAAATAAAGCCTCCCAACATAAACGTACACTGGTTTATTCACACGTGCGTGCGTGCTGCTGCTGCTACACAAATACGGTGGTGTACTTAAGTCCTGTCGCTCGAATATTGAACAAAAATGCCACGCACTATATTAACAGCAGGATACTGGAAATCTATAGACCATATTGGGCCCATATAGAACTCTTTTTTTTTTTTAACTGACCGCCTCAGTTCATTTTGAACGTGGAAAAACAACACCCCCTGTGGTGGTGGTGGTGCCAAAGGTGATACGGTCATTACAAAATGCATATGAATGTGTAAATGTCCTACGGTGTGTGTGTGAGAGAGAGTTAAGTGGGCGGGATTCGTGTGGTTTCACTTCATTTCATTGTTGGGATGAGTTTCATTGACCACCAGATAGACGGACGGGCAGACAGACAGATAGACAGACGGTCGCTACATGCTAGTAGTTTCTCGTCTATGCATGGTCATAATAATTTGGTTTTGTTATTAGGCCATACATGAAGTCCTTTATTTGTAACCTCATTTTCGATTTTTTCTTCTTCTTCTTCATTCTAAATAGTTTATGACGTTGAATAAATAAAACTTTGTAGAAAACATTTTATGTACTTGACTAACTAAACTTAACCATGACGGACGGACACAGGGACTTACTAAAACACAATTCGTTTGTTTACACGGATTATGGACAGTGGTATCGGTGAACTAGAAATAGTTTCAGTTATATAACGTTAAAAGGCGAATATTTATTAATCGCTATTTACCACGTAAATAAAATAATAAGACATGGCTTCATAACAAATTTCCATTAAGGAAAAAAAAAATAAAATAAAACTATATCCTTGAAAAATCTTTAAATACAAATTTGAATTAGAATTCAATTCAAATTGATTTTGAATTAAAATCAAATTGAATTAAATTCAAATTGAATTTGAATTGAAATCAAATTGAATTTTATATACAACAAAAAATGGAACAGAGAGAGGTTAATATGTTTTACAACCAATATCAGGTTGCTATCATTTCTAAAACGGTTGTATGACAGCTGACAGATGTATTCCAGCGTTAGTTCATTTTATTGTCTACAAGTTTACAATAGCATTGTGATCTATTGCATTCAGAAATAGAAAATCTTGTGATGGAATTCACGGTGGCCACTCGAGCCAAAAATAATATAAAATAATTGAAGAAAATTTTATCAAATCTTATTTCTATAGAAAATTTTGTCAAAATTTTATTTCTATAGAAAATTTTTCAAAATTTTATTTCTATAGAAAATTTTGCCACAATTTTATTTGTATAGAAATTTTTTTCAAAATTTTATTTCTATAGAAAATTTTTGTCAAAATTTTATTTCTATAGAAAATTTTGTCAAAAAATTTTTTCTATACAAAATTTTCTCAAAACATTTTTTCTATAGAAAATTTTGTCAAAACATTTTTTCTATAGAAAATTTTGTCAAAATTTTATTTCTATAGAAAATTTTGTCAAAATTTTATTTCTATAGAAAATTTTGTCAAAATTTTATTTCTACAGAAAATTTAGTCAAAATTTTATTTCTATAGAAAATTTTTGTCAAAATTTTATTTCTATAGAAAATTTTGTCAAAATTTTATTTCTATAGGAAATTTTGTCAAAATTTTATTTCTATAGAAAATTTTGTCAAAATTTTATTTCTATAGGAAATTTTTTCAAAATTTTATTTCTATAGGAAATTTTGTCAAAATTGTATTTCTATAGAAAATTTTTGTTAAAATTTTGTTTCTATAGAAAATTTTTGTCAAAATTTTATTTTTATAGAAAATTTTGTCAAAATTTTATTTCTATAGAAAATTTTTGTCAAAATTTTATTTTTATAGAAAATTTTGTCAAAATTTTATTTCTATAGAAAATTTTGTCAAAATTTTATTTCTATAGAAAATTTTGTCAAAATTTTATTTCTATAGAAAATGTTGTCAAAAATTTATTTATATAGAAAATGTTGTCAAAATAAATTTGACAAACATTCTTTTCCTCTGTTGGTTAAGCTACACTTGTAGTTTAGTCAATGTATGGTTTTAAGCTGAAATAAAAAAAAAACAACAACAACAATGCTTAAAGAACAAAACCAACAATAACAACACAAAACGAATGGAAAAAGAAGAGGAAGCACGCTCCAAATAAACCCAGCCCACTACACTCAAATCGATGATTTGACAGTGGCATAGGAAAAGAGATATGTTTGTTTCGAATTTATTTCGGCTTAAGCCGGCTATCATACAGAACCTTTTTTCGGAAGGTTCACGTGTGGTCCATTGTTGGGTTTAATGAACTGCCTGAATTTATTCTGATAATTGGTTGATAGTTTTTAATTTGACAAACATTCTACACTTGTAGTTAAGTCAATGTATGGTTTTAAGCTGAAATAAAAAAAAAAAACAACAACAAAATTTTATTTCTATAGAAAATTTTGTCAAAATTCTATTTCTATAGAAAACTTTGGCAAAATTTTATTTCTATAGAAAATTTTGTCAAAATTTTATTTCTATAGAAAATTTTGTCAAAATTTTATTTCTATAGAAAATTTTGTCAAAATTTTATTTCTATAGAAAATTTTGTCAAGATTTAATTTTTATAGAAGATTTTGTCAAGATTTAATTTTTATAGAAGATTTTCTAATAATTGTATTTCTATAGGAAATTTTTTCAAAATTTTATTTCTATAGAAAATTTTGTCAAAACATCTTTTCTGTAGAAAATTTTGTCAAAATTTTATTTGTACAGAAAATTTTGTCAAAATTTTATTTCTATAGGAAAATTTGTCAAAATTTTATTTCTATAGAAAATTTTGTCAAAATTTTATTTCTATAGAAAATTTTGTCAAAATTTTATTTCGATAGAAAATTTTGTCAAACATTTATTTCTATAGGAAATTTTGTCAAAATTTTATTTCTATAGAAAATTTTGTCAAAACATTTTTTCTATAGAAAATTTTGCAAAATCTTATTTTTAAGGAAAAATGTTCAATATGGTATTTCTATAGAAAATTCTCTTAAAGTTTTATTTATATCGAAAATCTTTATTGAAAATATATTTGCAGATATTTGTATTTCTCACAATATTATTCCTATAGTAAGTTTTGTGCAAATTTTGTATGTCCTTTTAGAGAAAATTTTGTCGATATATGATGTCTATAAAAATTGTCAAAATTTTATTTCTATAGAAAATTTTATCTTTGTTGAAAATTTTGGCAAAGTTTTATTTCTATAAAAATTTTTTTCAAAATTTTATTTCTATAAAAAATTTTCTCAAAATTTTATTTCATTCGTTTTGTTTTATTATTGTTGGTTTTTATACCCTCCACCATAGGATGGGGGTATATTAACTTTGTCATTCCGTTTGTAACACATCGAAATATTGCTCTAAAACCCCATAAATTATATATATTCTGGGTCGTGCTGAAATTCTGAGTCGATCTAAGCATGTCCGTCCGTCTATCTGTTGAAATCGCGCTAACTTCCGAACGAAACAGTCTATCGACTTGAAACTTGGCACAAGTAGTTGTTATTGATGTAGATCGGATGGTATTGAAAATGGGCCATATCGGTCCACTTTTACGTATTGTCCCCATATAAAGGGACCCTCAGATTTGGCTTGTGGGGCCTCTAACAGAAGCATGTTTCATCCGATCTGGCTGAAATTTTGTACATGGTGTTGGTATACGGTCTCTAACAACCATGCAAAAATTGGTCCACATCGGTCCTTAATTATATAAAGCCCCCATATAAACCGTTCCCCAGATTTGGCTTGCGGAGCTTCAAAGAGAAGCAAATTTCATCCGATCCGCCTGAAATTTCGTATATGGTGTTAGTATATGGTATCTAACAACCATGCAAAAATTGGTCCACATCGGAATTATATATAGCCCCCATATAAACCGATCCCCAAATTTGGCTTGCGAATTCTCCAAGAGAAGCAAATTTTGTCCAATCCGGTTGTAATTTGGAACATGGTGTTAGTATATGATCTTTAGTAGTCGTGCCAGAATTGGTCCATATCGGTCCACAATTATATATAGCCCCCATATAAAACGTTCTCCAGATTTGACCTCCGGAGCCTCTTGGAGGAGCAAAATTCATCCGATCCGGTTCAAATTTGGAACATGGTGTTAGTATATGGCCGCTCACAACCATACCAAAATTGGTCCATATCGGTCTATAGTTATATTATAATCATTGGTTGCCACTCGAGCTAAAAATAATCTACCAAAATTTTTTTTCTATAGAAAATTTTGTCAGAATTTTATTCCTATAGAAAATTTTGTCAAAATTTTATTTCTATAGAAAAAGTTTATTTCTATAGAAAAATTTGTCAAAATTTTATTTCTATAGAAAATTTTTTCAAATTTTATTTTGTTCATCATTATGGTTGCCACTCGAGCCAAAAATAATCTACCAAGATTTTATTTGTTGTTGTTTTTTTTTTATTTCAGCTTAAAACCATGCATTGACTAAACTACAAGTGTAGCTTAACCAACAGAGGAAAAGAATGTTTGTCAAATTTATATAGACTGCAAGATGGTTGGATGGACGCACGTTTCGGAATTACCACATTCCTCATCAGCATCCTCTACTTGCAGCAAAACTATCAACCAATTATCAGAATAAATTCAGAATAAATTCTAAACCCAAAAGTAAACCACACTTGAACCTTCCGAAAAAAGGTTTTACATGATAGCCGGCTTATGCCGAAATAAATTCGTACAAACATATCTCTTTTCCTTTGCCACCGTCAAATCATCGATTTGAGAGTAGTTTAACTTAAAAATATTGGTGTTTATTTTGCATTACATAGCAGCCACCCTGTACATAAATTCTTATTTCTCTGTTGAATAAAAAATTTCAGGAAATTTTTTCATTTAGAAAATTTTCAAAAAATTCGCTTTAAAAAGCTATATTCTTTAAATATTTGAAAATGTTAGAAAATTTTGAAATACTTTGTCATAAGCTTCTACACAATGTCATTGGTTTTGTTAAATCCACCGATAATTTTCCACAACAATAAATCCATCCATGTATCCTGCTGTTAGTTGATTGATAGTTGAATGGACGGATAGTAGGACGGACGGATGGACGGATGGATGGATGGATGAATGGACACATGCATACCTAACTGTGTGACCGATTAAAGCGTACCTATTTGTTTTTCCCACTCACTCTCCCCACCCACCTTTGCGTGGTATAATCACCGTGTGTGTTGGTGTGTATAGGTAAACAGAACTTGCTACCATTTGTATGAGAGTGTGTCTATTTGTTGGTCAGCGAATCGTAGTTAAAGGTAGCCATGGCGTATATCCTTCCGTCTAGCGATATAAGAGAATATATTTAGCCATTTATCGTGCATTATGTGAAGCGAATGAACAACAACGAAGAGATATTGATTGAGCGCTTAACGGATTCATGTGTATGCGAGTGAGTAAGTCAGTGAGCGAGTTAGTGAGTTCAGTCATTCACTTGCTATCTATCGTAGTTGTGGGCAAAAGCTATGTGTGGAAGTGTGAGAAAGAGAGTTGTTGGTGGCTACATTGTATTTGACAGTTAGTAATGATTACTTATCGATAAAAATGCACTTTTTTTCTAACGATGGTATTTTTATGTTCATCATGTGTTGTATAGTTGCCAGATTTTAGCGAATAATAGGCATGACGCCGTGCTTTAAAATGTGTATGTTATACCCTATACCACATTGCGGAACAGGGTATTATAAGTTAGTGCAAATTTATGCACCACCCAGAAGGAGACGAAATAGACACATGGTGCCTATGGCAATAATGCTCAGGGCCGGTTCCTGAGTCGTTCTTGACATGTCCGTCTGTCTGTGTACACATTTTTGTAATCATAATCTAGGTCATAGCTTAAATCCAATTTGGCACACGTATGTGTTTTGGGTCAGAATAGAACCCCATTGATTTTGGAATAAATCGGTACGGATTTAGATTTTTTTCTTCCGTTTTACGGGAAATTTTGCACAGTGAGTTGAATAAACATTCTGGCTATGCATGCTGAATTTGGTAGAAATGATAGTGTGGTAAAGTGTGCCAAATTTTCATATTGAATTTCATATTGATTTGCTTCAAATTTTGGACAATAAGTACATTTCATATTAACATCACGTGTACCAAATATAAAATTGGGTCAGATTTAGATATAGCTCTCATATATATCTTTCGCCCAGTTTACACTCTTATGAATTAACATTCTAACTACACATGCAAATTTTGGTCACAATTTTGGTCATCCACCGTAGGCCAAAGTTTCACTACGATTTTCTTGAAAATTTGCAGAAATAGTAGAAATGATAATCGTGTTACGTATTCTAAGCACGGTTGCCACACTCTCAAAAAAAAAGTGAACTCTCTATTTCACTAAAGCCAATTTAAATTTATATTAGTTCATAGATTTATGTTAGTTAAGTGAACTAAAAAACGGGAAACGATTACACACAAAATTAAGCATAAAGATTTACTAAATTCGTATTTCTCACAAAATAGTTGATTATTTCCCAGCAAAAAAATTTGAAGTTCTTCCAAAGGCACAACTTTAAAAGCACTTCTAGAGGATGCACTCCCAATGATGTTCTTTTTTTTTAATTACCCAGGAAGTTCTTTTCATTCAATTTTTTATAACATGCTTTTTTCATACTTTCAATGGGTAATTTTAAATTTTTATACCCTGCTCCACACTGTGGAACAGGGTATTATAAGTTAGTGCATATGCTTGTAACACCCAGAAGGAGACGAGATAGACACATGGTGTCTTTGGCAAAAATGCTCAGGGTGGGTCCCTGAGTCGATATAGCCATGTCCGTCTGTCCGTGACCACATTTTTGTCATCAAAGTCTAGGTCGCAGTTTTAGTCCAATCGACTTCAAATTTGGCGCAAGTATGTGTTTTGGCTCAGAATAGAGCCCTATTGATTTTGGAAGAAATCGGTTCAGATTTAGATATAGCTCCCATATATGTATATATTTCGCCCGATATGGACTTATATGGCCCCAGAAGCCAGAGTATTACCCTAATTTGGTTGAAATTTTGCACAGGGAGTAGCTATGCGCGCAAAATTTGGTTGAAATCGGTTCAGATTTAGATATAGTTCCAATATATATCTTTCGCCCGATTTACACTCATATGACCACAGAGGCCAATTTTTTGGTCCGATTTAGTTGAAATTTTGCACAGGGAGTAGAATTAACATTGTAGCTATGCGTGCCAAATTTGGTTGAAATTGGTTCGGATTTAGATATATCTCCCATATATAGCTTTCGCCCGATTTACACTCATATGACCACAGAGGCCAATTTTTAACTCCGATTTAGTTGAAATTTTGCACAGGGAGTAGAATTAGCATTGTTGCTATGCGTGACAAATTTGGTTGAAATCGGTTCAGATTTAGATATAGCTCCCATATATAGCTTTCGCCCGATTTACACTCATATGACCACAGAGGCCAATTTTTAACTCCGATTTAGTTGAAATTTTGCACAGGGTGTAGAATTAGCATTGTTGCTATGCGTGCTAAATTTGGTTTAAATCGGTTCAGATTTAGATATTGCTCCCATATATATGTTTTTCTGATTTCGACAAAAATGGTCACAATACCAACATTTTCCTTGTAAAATCGCAACTGCTTAGTAGAAAAGTTGTAAAAATGACTCTAATTTTCCTAAACTTCTTATACATATATATCGAGCGATAAATCATAAATAAACTTTTTCGAAGTTTCCTTAAAATTGCTTCAGATTTAAACGTTTCCCATATTTTTTACTAACATTGTGTTCCACCCTAGTGCATTAGCCGACTTAAATTTTGAGTCTATAGATTTTGTAGAAGTCTATCAAATTCTTCCAGATCGAGTGATATTTAAATGTATGTATTTGGGACAAACCTTTATATATAGCCCCAACACATTTGACGGATGTGATATGGTATCGAAAATTTAGATCTACAAAGTGGTGCAGGGTATAATATAGTCGGCACCGCCCGACTTTAGACTTTCCTTACTTGTTTGTTTCTGTTTTTAACCTATTTGAATTCATAAATTCATAAAATGGTACAAATCATTTAAATTTTGTCGACAAAAATGCTAAATCAAATCTGAAAAAATTGTGCATTTTAGAAAATATTTGAGGTCAAATGTTTTTCGACAAGCGTTAGAATCCATTAAAAATTATAAAAATTATTTATTTGACAATATATCACAGAATTTTTTAATTTACATCCAAAACATTGAATTCGGATCACACCTAAAGAAGTGACGCAAATTCAGTGCAACGGCTGTTGAAATGGAGGTTTCGTCCTATGACAAGCCCATGTTAAATTCATCGCTTCTGCGTCAATTTGGCACCACTTCCGGATTACATTTTTGGCAACGCTTTTTTGCTGGGTTCTTTAAGTTTTTAAATTTTACTACAAATGCGTCCACCATGAACTTCGTTTGTCACTAAAGACATTCTTGCAATTTTGAACTCCAAATTTTTCCTTCAAACTACAAAATTTCCTTTAACAAGTGAAAACAATTATCTATGTCTAATAAATTTTCTTGAATTTGTCGAAAAATATTTACTTATTTTTGTGATATCGGCGAGATGCTAGCGTTTGTAATAGTGTTTCGATAAAAATTTCTAAAAATATTTAAAATTTTCTAAAATAAACAAATATTTTCTTCCTGATGGGTTCACTATTTTTTCAGTGCAGTTGGTGGAGTTCTGCTAACAAATTTTAGATTTTTTACTGTTTGGTAGACTTGTAGAATTCTAGATGTTTTGTTAGATTTTGCAAAGTATTCTTCTAGAAATAAAATTTTGACAATATTTTCTATAGAAATAACATTTTGATAAAATTTTCTATAGAAATAAAATTTTGATAAAATTTTCTATAGAAATAAAATTTGGAGAAAATTTTCTATAGAAATAAAACTTTGACAAAATTTTCTATAGAAATAAAATTTTGAAATGAAATTTTCTGAAGAAATAAAATTTTAACAAACATTGCTATAGAAATAAAATTTTGACTACATTTTCGATAGAAATAAAAGGTGGACAAAATTTACCATAGAAATAAAATTTTGAAAAAATTACTATAGAAATAAAATTTGGAGAAAAATTTCTATAGAAATAAAATTTTGACAAAATTTTCTACATATAAAAAATAAATTTTGATACAATTTACTATGGATATAAAATTTTGACAAAATTTTCGATTCAAGTAAAATTTTGAAACAATTCTCTTTAAAAATAAAATTTTGACAAAATTTTCGATTCAAGTAAAATTTTGAAAAAATTCTCTATAAAAATAAAATTTTGACAAAATTTTCGATTCAAGTAAAATTTTGAAAAAATTCTCTATAGAAATAAAATTTTGACAAAATTCTCTATAAAAATAAAATTATGACAAAATAGAAATAAAATTTTGTAAAAAAAAATTCTATAGAAATAAAAATTTGCAAAAATTTTCTGTAGAAATAAAATTTAGACAAAATTTTCTACATATATAAAATTTTGACAAAATTTTATATAGAAATAAAATTTGGAGAAAATTTTCCATATAAATAAAATATTGAGAAAATTTCCTTTAAATAAATTTTAACAAATTTTTTTATAGAAATAAAATTTTGATAAAATTTTTTATAGAAATAAAATTTTGACAAAATTTGATTTAAGAAAGAGAATAGAGACACTACACATTTTTTTTAAATGTTGAGAAAATTTTCCTCAGAAATAAAATTTTTATAACATTTTTATAGAAATAAAATTTTGACCAAATTTTCCATAGAAATAAAGGTTTGACAAAATTTTCTATAGAAATAACATTTTGGCCAAATTTTCTATAGAAATAAAATTTTGCAAACATTTTCTATAGAAATAAAATTTTGAAAAGAAATTTTCTGAAGAAATAAAATTTTAACAAAAATTGCTATAAAAATAAAATTTTGACTAAATTTTCGATTCAAGTACAATTTTGAAAAAATTCCCTATAGAAATAAAATTTTGACAAAATTCTATTTAATAATAAAATTTTAAGAAAATAGAAATAAAATTTTGTAAAAAAGAATTCTATAGAAATAAAATTTTGCGAAAATTTTCGATAGAAATAAAATTTAGACAAAATTTTCTACACATATAAAATTTTGATAAAATTTTATATAGGAGTAAAATTTGGAGAAAATTTTCCGTAGAAGTAAAATTTTGAGAAAATTTTCCATATAAATAAAATATTGAGAAAATTTTCTATCGAAATAACATTTTGAGAAAATTTCCTTTAAATAAAATTTTGAGAAATAAATTTTTTACAAAATTTTCTATAGAAATAAAATATTGACAAAATTTTCTATAGAAATAAAATTTTGAAAAGAAATTTTCTGAAGAAATAAAATTTTAACAAAAATTGCTATAGACACATTTTGACACATTTTTCTATAGAGATAAAATTTTGACGAAATGTTCTATTGAAATAAAATTTTGACAAAATTCTCTATAGAAATAAAATTTTGAGAAAAATTTCCATAGAAATAAAATTTTGAGGAGATTTTCTATAAAAAATAAAATTGTGACAAAATTTTCTATTGAAAACGAAAATTGGAGAAGAAATTTTCTGAAGAAATAAAATTTTAACAAAAATTGCTATAGAAATGAAATTTTGGCTAAATTTTCGATAGAAATAAAAGTGTGAGAAAATTTACCACAGAAATAAAATTTTTAAAAAAATTATCTATAGAAATAAAATTTGGAGAACATTTTCCATAGAAATAAAACTTGGAGAAAATTCGCTATAGAAATAAAATTTTGAGAAAATTTTCGATTCAAGTAAAATTTTGAAGAAATTCTCTTAGAAATAAAATTTTGACAAAATTCTTTATAAAAATACAATTTTGAGAAAATTTTCGATAGAAATAAAATTTTGTAAAAAAAAAATTCTATAGAAATAAAAATTTGCGAAAATTTTCTGTAGAAGTAAAATTTAGACAAAATTTTCTACAGATATAAAATTTTGAAAAAATTTTATATAGAAATAAAATATGGAGAAAATTTTCCATAGAAATAAAACTTTTACAAAATTATTGAGAAAATTTTCTATAGAAATAAAATTTTGAGAAAATTTCCTTTAGAAATAAAATTTAGACAGAATTTTCGATAGAAATAAAATTTTCACAAAATTTTATATAGAAATAAAATTTTGACACATTTTTCTATAGAGATTAAATTTTGACGAAATGCTCTATAGAAATAAGATTTTGACAAAATTCTCTAAAGAAATAAAATTTTGAGAAAATTTTCCATAGAAATAAAATTTTGAGGACATTTTCTATAAAAATAAAATTTTGACAAAATTTTCTATTGAAAAAAATTTGGATAAGATTTTCCATAGAAATAAAATTTTGACAACATTTTCTATAGAAACAACATTTTGAGAAAATTTTCTATAGAAATAAAAATTTTACAAAATTTTCTATAGAAATACAATTTAGAAAAAGATTTCTATTGAAATAAAATTTGGAGAAAATATTCTATAGAAATAAAATTTGGAGAAATTTTTCCATAGAAATACAATTTTGAGAAAATTTTCGATAGAAATAAAATTTTGAGAAAATTTTCGATAGGAATAGAATTTTGACAAAATTTCCATAGAAATAAAAATTTGACAAAATTTTCTATGAAAATAAAATTTTGACAAAATTTACTATAGAAACAACATTTTGAGAAAATTTTCTATAGAAATAAAATTTTGACAAAATTTTCTATAGAAATATAATTTAGAAAAATATTTCTATAAAAATAAAATTTTGAGAAAATATGCTATAGAAATAAATTTGGAGAAATCTTTCCATAAAAATACAATTTTGAGAAAATTTTCGATAGAAATAAAATTTTGAGAAAATTTTCGATAGAAATAAAATTTTGACAAAATTTTCTATGAAAATAAAATTTTAACAAAATTTTCTATGAAAATAAAAATTTTACAAAATTTTCTATGAGAATAAAATTTTGCGAAAATTTTCTATAGAAATAAAATTTAGACAAAATTTTCTATAGATATATAATTTAGACAAAATTTCCTACTGATATAAAATTTTGGAGAAAATTTTCTATAGAAATAAAATTTGGAGAAATTTTTCCATAGAAATAAAATTTTGACAAAATTTTCTATGAAAATAAAATTTTGACAAAATTTTCTATAGAAATAAAATTTTGCGAAAATTTTCTATAGAAATAAAATTTAGACAAAATTTTCTGCTGAAAATTTAGACAAAATTTTCTACTGATATAAAATTTTGAAAAAATTTTCTATAGAAATAAAATTTGGAGAAATTTTTCCATAGAAATAAAATTTTGAGAAAATTCTCGATAGAAATATAATTTTGACAAAATTTTTTATAGAAATAAAATTATGAGAAAATTTCCGATAGAAATAGAATTTTGACAAAATTTTCTATAGAAATAAAATTGTGAGAAATTTTCCGATAGAAATAAAATTTTGTTTTACAAAATAAACCAAGTAAGGAGAGTCTAAAGTCAGCTATATTATAGAGTATTGTGGCCAAATTAGTGAAAATCGGGTGGTGCACATATATGGGAGTTATTGCTAACTCAGAGCCGATTTGTCTCATTTTTGGCAGGCTTAGTTTATACCATAGCATCTGAACCGATTTAGATGATATTTAGCAGGTTTGGTTGGTATTACAGAAGATTGCCTTGTGCTACATTTGGGTAAGATCAGTTAATAAATGAGGACATTGTTGAAAAAAAAAATAAGGATATTAAGGCCAAATTTTTCAAAATCGGACGATACATCTATATCTAAATCTGAACTAATTTGGTTGATTCTTTGCATATATAATTAGTGCTATAGAGGATTACATTGAGCCAAATGGATGGGTTAATAAATAAGGGTTTTATGGCCATATTTGGGAAAATCGGCCAATACATATTGATGGGAGCTATATCTAAAGGATAAACGATTTCGATGAACTTTTGCATACTTAAAGGGTAGTGTATTAGATTTTTTTGTAATAAAGAAGCACAATGTGACCCCAGTTGCCGAAATCGGGCCAGACATATATGTGGCAACTATATGTAACTTTAATCAGATTTTTGTAAAATTCAATAGCGTTCGTCCTTGTACCAAAATCTCTGTGCCAGACGTCATTAAAATATGGTTATAATTCCGAACGGAATCCTGTGAGCAAAAAAATACATAGACAGACGAATGGACGGACGGACACTAAGGGTTAGATCGAGTCGGGAAGTGATTGTGAGTCGATCGATATATATTTTATAGGGTTTAAAATCAATATTACTGACAGGCACATTTTTGTCGGCAAATCAAAGTTATTATACCCTGACCAGTATGTGGTTTAGGGTATAAAAATGAATATTTTTCAATTCCGTATGCGTGTTTTCCTTAAACCTGTGTAGTCATCACTACTGACTATAGAGCATAGGGCCGTTTCAAAAGTAGCAACTACTATAGTGAGAAGGCGGGGGCGGATGGAGCAAGGACAATACAAATTTATCGTTCGATGTGTAAGTGACCATCATTAGTAGAGAGACGAAAAAAATGGGAGTGTGGGTAAGCCTTGTTTTGGATTTAAGCAAGAAGCTATTGGTCTCTGGTATTTCCGTATAGGTCGGTGATTTTATTGCTCATGTTAGAACAACAACGATAATAAAAATAATAATAACAAATAATAATGTGGTGATGGTGGTAGTGGGTGTGGTAGTGGTGGTGGTCTATCAAAGCAAGTGTAGTAGACAGACAGACATATAAACATATAAACACACACATACACAACAAAAAGGACAAATAAACAGTCAAAGAGAATCAACGACTGACAATCACAAAGGACAAAATAACCGACAGATAGTTCAACGAGTCGATATAGCAACTTACATATGCATATAAGTGTATGTGTATGGCTGTGTGTGTGAATAAATTGAATGAATGATTGTTAGAGAGTGTGTAGATTGGTTTACATGTTGGTAGTACGTCTCAACTGAGTGACCATTAAATGTAAACCACGTCCTCATCCTACTCCTGCTCTTTTAACACAATGCATAACCATACATATGTGTGTCTATCTATCTATCTGTCTGTCTGTTTTCCTATGTGTCCGAATGAATACCGGCATAGGTATTCATATCCCTTTTGGTGGATATTGTTTTTATTGAACTTATAAAGTTTAGTTTATATTTATTGTCATTATCGAACGGATATCGCTGTTTTTGGTCAGACGCTGTTTTATCATCGTTGTCAGTTAGCTGCTTGCACATGTACGATTCTTTTTGTTTTTGTTTTTTAAATAATTTCGAAATTGTGTTACATTCTCATACCTATCAGTGCTTATACTCTATTACCTCTACGGTTCAGTTTCGTATGGCAATTCGGTTATGATTTAATAGCAGTTTTGTGTTGGATGTCATTTCCGTATCCGTTTGCCGTGGTCATATTTCCCACTACCTTCATTCAAAATAGCTATCTTAACGGTAATTTTTCATAAATGTGAGTGAATATGGTGAGAGATTATGTTTTTTTTTTTGTGAATGTGAAATATACTCCAATATTGGTCCATATATGTGTTTGCATTGTGCGAAGTAATTAACGAGAGAGAGAGTGCAATTGAGAGCGAGAAAAAGAGCAATGATGTGTGTGTGTGGCAATCAGGGCTGCCAATAAAATTTGAAGAAAAATCGTCAAAATCGTCAAAAAAATCAGTCATGTAAATAATATTTAAACAAAACACATATTTTGGTTAAAATCAAAAAATATTTATTTCATATAAATACAAATTAAAAATTAATTAATAAACAAAATAAAAATTAACATGCACACTCAAAAAAAAGTTTATTTGGATCCAAAGATTTTGACCTTCCTTTAAGGATTTTGGTATTGATTCCGAGACAAATTTTTTTTCTTCTTTAAAATAAAGACTTTTTTACGGACCTCCCTGTCTTTAAATCTAGGATCAATAAAATTAAAATTGGAAACAGATCTCGTTCATCGAATTTTTATTTTCTTTTTGCGATATTTTAATAAAGGTATTCATGTACAAACAAATTCCAGTTTCAAAATCCAAATTATGCTAAGTAAAAACTGTTTTCTTAATGCTAAAAAAAAACTTTAAACCAAAGATGCAAATCCTTAAAATAAATCTTAGCCTATATTTGAAGCATTTTTATCTTAAATTTAAAAATTCAATATGTCAGTTGAGTTAAAGACGATTTCTTTCAATTAAAAATGTTTTTTTCTTTATTTTAAGGAACATTGGCCTTACTTCAAAGTTCTACAACTTCAACAGAGGGACGCAAAATTTCAAGATATGTGTCTTAAATTTAATGAAAAAAATGTTTGAAACATGGATTATAAACTTTCTTTTACTGAAAATGTCTTTATTTTAAAGAATTTTGTCCTTAGCATTCGAGTACTAAAATTTCCCAGCAAAAACTCTCATTACCCGGTAATCTTGTAGGTAAGCCTATTTAAAAATTAATAACCACTTATTAATTGGCATCGATTCGGATTACATTTACATACGCATGTCCTAGAAGGAAAGTACTTCTCCCCAGGCATACTTTCGGCCATAAAATAAGTAGTGCATTTAAAGCATATAATCACCTAATATGTAATGACTTATTCGTAGATACACCAAACCTTGCAAAATAGCCACTTATTGTCTCAGGCAACCAAATCTCGAAAATATTGATTTCTATCGCCGATTACAATGAATCAAAATATGGCGAGTGATGCTGTAATAGAAGAACTACTTGAATAGAAACGAATATTGTATAAATAAACAAAAAATCTAATAAATAATCTAAATAAGATGCAAATTAATTTCACACTTCAAATAGAAATAAATGTAGGTTGTTTAAGGGAATTGGATTCGTGAATTACGTTATAATATACCCAATAGCCAATTCACATAAGGTTCAAAATCTACTAAAAGTGGATTTTAAGTCTCTTTTTTATAAGGCAAATGGCATTTGAATTTTAGTTTTAGCGCATTTTGGAAATGTAATGTGAATGAGGTATAGGAAAGCATTTATTTAAAACATAATATGACAATGTCATTAAACACAATTATTATGAAATATTTGTGATAAAAATTTCTTAACGGAACAATTTTCAGAATTACCGTTACATTACATATTCTTTTTGATATTTTATGTAAGTGCTCGATTATGTGAATAATTATACCTAATGGTACCATCATTTATTCTATTTTATTAATTCGTTAACTACAACTGCCTAAAAATTTGAGAATAACAATTCGAAAATTACCGAGAAGTATTTATTTTTGTCATTACAAGTTAGTCATTATAACTCGCCGCAATGTAATGCAACGTGTAATGACAGCTTTACTCCTGGTAATGTCAATTGTAATGAGATGTGGTTACCTAGTTTTTGCTGGGTTAAGTTGCATAATCTTCCATATTAGGTCAATATTTTTTTCAGTGCACAACTATGCATTTCAACAACAATGTGATCTTCTGTGGTACAAACTATTCCCTCATAAAAATATAGCAATCGCTTCAGATTTAAATATAGCTCCCAAATTTTCAATAAAATTAAAATTTTAAATAAAATTTTGACAAAATTTTATATAGAAATAAAATTTTTATAAAATTTTCTATAGAAATGAAATTATGACAAAAAATTTCTATAGAAATAAAATTTGTAGAATATTTTCTATAGAAATGAAATTTTGGCAAAATTTTCCATAAAAATAAAATTTTGACAATATTTTTGATAGACATAAGATTTTGAAAAAATTTTCCAGACAAAAAAAGTTTGACAAAATTTTCTCTAGATATAAAATTTTGACAAAAAATTTCTATGGAAATAAAATGTAGATGAAATTTTCTATAGAAATAAAATTTTGACAAAATTTTCGATAGAAATATAATTCTAACAAAATTTTCTACAGAAATAAAATTTTGACAAAATTTTCTGTAGAAATAAAATTTTGACAACATTTTCTATAGAAATAAAATTCTGACAACATTTTCGATTGAAATAAAATTTTGACAACATTTTCGATTGAAATAAAATTTTGACAACATTTTCCATAAAAACAAAAATTTTGAAAAAAAAATCTATAGAAATAAAATTTTGAGAAAAATGTCTATAGAAATAAAATTTTGACAATATATTCTATACAAATAAAATTTTGACAACATTTTCGATTGAAATAAACTTTTGACAACATTTTCCATAGAAACAAAACTGTTGAATAAAAAATCTATAGAAATAAAATTTTGAGAAAAATGTCTGTAGAAATAAAATTTTGACAAAATTTTCCATAGACATAAAATGTTGAAAAAATTTTCCCTAGAAATAAGATTTTGACAAAATGTTCGATAAAAATAAAATTTTGACACTATTTTTGATACACATAAGATTTTGACAAAATTTTGTATAGATATAAAATTTTTTTTGCAGAAATAAAATTTGAAGAAAATTTCATATAGAAATAAAATTTTGACAAAATTTTCTGTAGAACTAAAATTTTGACAAAATTGTCTATAGATATAAAATTGCGACAAAAAATTTCTATAGAAATAAAATTTGGATAATTTTGGCAAAATTTCCATAAAAACAAAAATTTTGAAAAAAAATCTATAGAAATAAAATTTTGACAACATTTTCCATAGAAATAAAATGTTGACAAAATGTTCCCTAGAAGTAAAATTTTGGCAAAATTTTCTATAGAAATAAAATTTTGACAAAATTTTCTATAGAAATAAAATTTTGATAAAATTTTCTACAGAAATACAATTTTGAAACAATTTTCTATAGCAATAAAATTTTGACAAAATTTTCTATAGAAACAAAATTTTGACAAAATTTTCTATAGAAATAAAATTTTGACAAAATTTTCTATACAAATAAAATTTTGACAAAATTGTCTATATAAATAAAATTTTGACAAAATGTTTCCTAGAACTAAAATTTTGCAAAATTTTCCCTAGAAATAAAATTTTAACACTATTTTAATAGATATAAGATTTTGACAACATTTTCTATAGAAATAAAATTTTGAAAAAATTTTCTATAGAAATAAAATTTTGACAATATTTTTGATTGACATAAGATTTTGAAAAAATGTTCTATAGGAATAAAAAATTGACAAAATTTTCTCTAGATATAAAATTTTGACACAAAATTTCTATGGAAATAAAATGTGGACAACATTTTCCCTAGAAATAAAATTTTGACAAAACTTTCCCTAGAAGTAAAATTTTGACAAAATTTTCTATACAAATAAAATTTTGCAAATATTTTCTATAGAAATAAAATGTTGACAACATTTTCTATAGAAATAAAATTTTGACAAAATTTTCTATAGAAATAAAATTTTGACAAAATTTTCTTTAAAAATAAAATTTTGACAAAATTTTCTATAGAAATAAAATATTGACAAAATTTTCTACAGAAATAAAATTTTGACAAAATTTTCTATAGAAATAAAGTTTTGCAAAAATTTTCTATAGAAATAAAATGTTGACAAGATTTTTTTATAGAATTAAATTAATGACAACATTTTCTATAAAAATAAAATGTTGACAAAATTTTCCATAGAAATAAAATTTTGACAAAATTTTCTATAGAAATAAAATGTTGACAAAATTTTCTACAGAAATAAAATTTTGACAAAATTTTCTTATAGAAATAAAGTTTTGCAAAAATTTTCTATAGAAATAAAATGTTGACAAGATTTTCTTATAGAATTAAATGAATAACAAAATTTTCTATAAAAATAAAATTTTGACAAAAATTTCCAAAGAAATAAAATTTTGACAAAATTTTTAATAAAAATAAAATTTTGCAAAAATTTTCTATAGAAATAAAATTTTCTATAGAAAATAAATAAATAAAATAAGATTTTGACAAAATTTTCTATAGAAATAAAATTTTGACAAAATTTTCTATAGAAATAAAATTTTGACAAAATTTTCTATAGAAATAAAATTTTGACACAATTTTCCGTAGAAATAAAATGTTGACAAAATTTTCCCTAGAAGTAAAATTTTGACAAAATTTTCTATAGAAATAAAATTTTGACAAAATTTTCTGTAGAAAAAAATTTTGACAAAATATTCTATAGAAATAAAATTTTGACAAAATTTTCTATAGAAAAAAATTCGATAAAATATTCCGTAGAAATAAAATGTTGACAAAATTTTCCCTAGAACTAAAATGTTGACAAAATGTTCTATTGAAATAAAATGTTGACAAAATTTTCTGTAGAAATAAAATTTTGACAAAATTTTCTATAAAAATAAAATTTTGACAAAATTTTCTATAAAAATAAACTTTTGACAAAATTTTCTATACAAATAAAATTTTGACAAAATTGTCTATAGAAAAAAAATTTTGTAGCTGATGGCCTCAGTTGCCAATGCTTTTTATATCTCAATACTAATATTATATTTACTATAAATTTAGTATAAACCATAAATAAATAAGTAAAATTTTGACAAAAGTGACTATAGAAATAAAATTTTTACAAAATTGTATATAGAAATAAAGTTTTGACAAAATTGTCTATCGAAATAAAATTTTTACAAAATTTTCTATAGAAATAAAATTTTGACAAAATTTTCTATAGAAATAACATTTTGACAAAATTTTCTATAGAAATAAAATTTTGACAACATTTTCTATAGAAATAAAATTTTGACAACATTTTCTATAGAAATAAAATTTTGACAAAATTTTCTATAGAAATAAAATTTTGACAAAATTTTCTATAGAAATAAAATTTTGACAAAATTTTCTATAGAACAAAATGTTGACAAAATTTTCCCTAGAAGTAAAATTTTGACAAAATTTTCTGTAGAAATAAAATTTTGACAAAATTTTCTATAGAACAAAATGTTGACAAAATTTTCCCTAGAAGTAAAATTTTGACAAAATTTTCTATAGAAATAAAATTTTGGCAAACTTTTCTGTAGAAATAAAATTTTGACAAAATTTTTTATAGAAATAAAATTTTGACAAAATTTTCTATAGAAATAAAATTTTGACAAAATTGTCTATAGAAATAAAATTTTGACAAAATTTTCCCTAGAAATAAAATTTTGACAAAACTTTCCCTAGAAATAAAATTTTGGCAATAGGTTAGGTTAGGTTATGTGGCAGCCCGATGTATCAGGCTCACTTAGATTATTCAGTCCATTGTGATACCACAGTGGTGGACTTCTCTCTTATCACTGAGTGCTGCTCGATTCCATGTTAAGCTCAATGACAAGGGACTTCCTTTTTATAGCCGAGTCCGAACGGCGTTCCACATTGCAGTGAAACCACTTAGAGAAGCTTTGAAACCCTCAGAAATGTCACCAGCATTACTTAGGTGGGATAATCCACCACTGAAAACCTTTTTGGAGTTCGGTCGAAGCAGGAAACGAACCCATGAATTTGTGTATACAAGGCGGGCACGCTAACCATTGCACCGCGGTGGCTCCCATATATATAGACATAAGATTTTTACAAAATTTTCTATAGATTTAAAATTGTGACAAAATTTTCTATAGATATAAAATTTTGAGAAAATTTTCTATAGATATAAAATTTTGACACAATTTTCTATATACATAAAATTTTGACAAAATTTTTCATAGAAATAAACTTTTGAAAAAAATTCTATAGAAATAAAATTTTGACAAAATTTTCTATAGAAATAAAATTTTGACACAATTTTCTATAGATATAAAATTTTGACAAAATTTTCTATAGAAATAAAATTTTGACAAAATTTTTCATAGAAATAAAATTTTGACAAAATTTTCCATACAAATAAAATTTGTACAAAATTTTCCATAGAAATAAAATTTTTACAAAATTTTCTATAGGAATAAAATTTTTGATTTTCTATTCAAAATGAATTTTTGTTTTTAAATGCTTAATTGGCAATCCTGATCACAATATATCTAGAAGATAATAATTTTCATTTCTTCTCCATTCAGCCAGTGCAGTGCTTATCAAATGATTTATGTTTGCCAACCATATAATATTTGTATTTTGATAATTACGATTATCATTTGAAGACCACATATTCCAACGCCACAGCCATATAAGTGCATATGATTCAGTGAGTATATAGAAGCGTTATACGAGAATGAAGAAATGTAAACAGAATATAAAGTAGTTTGTTATACATAATGGATTATCTTATCGTTTTTTATCTGTACCACAATTATTATTATTATTTTTATGGAAATACTTTTTTCCCATTCCCTTTGTTAACTGTTGCACTAATTTGTCAAACATGCATATGTCATACAAGCTGGTATTTTTATATGAAATATGTCATAAGAAAATGCATGGAATTGTGTATTATCTGGAAGGCAATAAATCTTATTAATCTGTATTTTTTTTTTTTTTTTGATTTATTGAAATCTAAAGTTTTCCTATATATTGAATTAAGATTTCTTTAGTCTTGGGATAATAACGTTAAGGTTATGTGATGAGATCCCACTATGGGATGTGCAAGGCCCAGAAGGAAACACCTGACACCAATATTGTGACGCTTTGAATATGGCTCCCATGAAAAGTAAATCGCAAAACCTGAAATAGGATTTTTAAAATGTATATAGAAATCAACAAACATTTTTAGGGAGGAACTTCATTTTTGTTTTTTTTTTTTTTGTGACTCGTATGCATTATGAAAATAAACCCCAATGAAAATGAACCCCGATTTCCTTTTTGGAATCATGTTCACGGTTGTGACAGTGATTTATGGTCTGCCGGTACCACCGTGGTGCAATGGTTAGCATGCCCGCCTTTCATACACAAGGTCGTGGGATCGTTTCCTGCTTCGGCCGAACACCAAAAAGTTTTCAGCGGTGGATTATCCCACCTCAGTAATGCTGGTGACATTTCTGAGGGTTTCAAAGCTTCTTTAAGAGGTTTCACTGCATTGTGGAACGCCGTTCGGACTCGGCTATAAAAAGGAGGTCCCTTGTCATTGAGCTTAACATGGAATCGGGCAGCACTCAGTGATAAGATAGAAGTTCATCAATGTGGTATCACAATGGACTAAGTAAGCCTAATAAATCGGGCTGCCACCTAACCTAACCTAACCTTATGGTCTGGCGGTCCCATTTTTATACCCTCCACCATATGATGGGGGGTATATTCACTTTGTCATTCCGTTTGTAACACTTCGAAATATTTTGGGTCGTGGTGAAATTCTGAGTCGATCTAACACTCAAAAAAAGTGAACTCTCTATTTCACTAAAGCCAATTTAACTTTATTTTAGTTCATGGATTTATTATGTTTGGAGAAAGTTTCCTTTACTCTAATAATTTTTTGCGTACATTAGTTAAATTAACTAAAAAACGGGAAAAATTATACACAAATTAAGCATAAAGATTTACTAAATTCGTATTTCTCACAAAATAGTTCATTATTTCTTTAAATTTGTAACTTTTACTGCAAATGCGTCCATCATGAACTTCGTATGTCACTAAAGACATTCTTGCAATTTTGAACTCCAATTTTTTCTTTCAAACTACTAAATTTTCTTTAACATTTGAAAAAAATTAATTATGTCTAATAAATTTTCTTGAATTTGTCGAAAAATATTTACTTATTTTTGTGATATCGGCGTGATGCCAGCGTTTGTAATACTGTTTAGTTAAAATTTTCTAAAAATATTCAAAATTTTCTAAAATTAACCAAAAGTTTTCTTCCTGGTGGGTTCACTGTTTTTTCAGTGAAGCATGTCCGTCCGTCTGTTAAAATCACGCTAACTTCCGAACGAAACAAGCTATCGACGTGAAACTTGGCACATGTAGTTGTTATTGATGTAGGTCGGATGGTATTGAATATTGGCCATATCGGTCCACTTTTACGTATAGCCCCCATATAAACCGACGCTCCGATTTGGCTTGCAAAGCCTCTTGGAGGTGCAAAATTCATCCGATTCGGTTGAAATTTGATACATGGTGTTAGTATAGGGTCTCTGACAACCATGCAAAAATTGGTCCACATCAGTCCATAATTATATATAGTCCCCATATAAACCGATTCCCAGATTTGACCTCCGGAGCCTCATGGATGAGCAAAATTCATATGATTCGGTTGAAATTTGGTACGTGGTGTTAGTATACGATCTCTAACAACCATGCAAAAATTGGTCCACATCGGTCCATAATTATATGTAGCCCCCATATAAACCGATCCCCAGATTTGACCTCCGGAGCCTCATGGATGAGCAAAATTCATGTGATTCGGTTGAAATTTGGTACGTGGTGTTAGTATATGATCTCTAACAACCATGCAAAAATTGGTCCACATCGGTCCATAATTATATGTAGCCCCCATATAACCCGTTTCCCAGATTTGATCTCCGGATCCCCTTGCAGGAACAAAATTCATCCGATCCGGTTGAAATTTGGAACGTGGTGTTACTATGTGGTCTCTGACAACCATGCAGGAATTGGTCCACATCGGTCCATAATTATATGTAGCCCCCATATAAACCGATCCCCAAATTTGACCTCCGGAGCTCTTGGAGGAGCAAAATTCATCCGATCCGGTTGAAATTTGGTACGTGGTGTTAGTATATGATCTCTAACAACCATGCAGGAATTGGTCCACATCGGTCCATAATTATATGTAGCCCCCATATAAACCGATCCCCAAATTTGACGTCCGGAGCTCTTGGAGGAGCAAAATTCATCCGATCCTGTTGAAATTTGGTACGTGGTGTTAGTATATGATCTCTAACAACCATGCAGGAATTGGTTCACATCGGTCCATAATTATATGTGGCTCCCATATAAACCGATTCCCAGATTTGACCTCAGGAGCTCTAGGTGGAGCAAAATTCATCCGATCTGGTTGAAATTTGGTACGTGGTGAAATTTGTTACATTGGGCTAGTACATGGCCGCTAACAACCATGCCAAAATTGGTCCGTATCGGTCTATAGTTATATATAGCCGATCCCCAAAAATAATCTACCAAAATTTTATTTCTATAGAAAATTTTGTCAACATTAGAAAATTTTGTCAACATTTTATTACTATAGAAAATTTTGTCAAAATTGTATTAGAAAAAATTTTGTCAAAATTTTATTTCTATAGAAAATTTTGTCAAAATTTTATTACTATACAAAATTTTGTCAAGATTTTATTTCAGTAGAAAAATTTGTCAAAATTTTATTTCTATAGAAAGTTTTATCAAAATTTTATTTCTGTAGAAAATTTTGTCAAAGTTTTGTTTCTATTAAAAATTTTATTAAACTGAATTATATACGTATTTAAGCGCCCTTTTTTGTTTAATATATACCCCCTATGAACTAACTTACACTTGAGATATAATCTCCCCCAAATTATCCGTAAAATTTCAGTAAGTCGACAAATTTTAGTTTTTTCACTGTACTTAAAAAAAAAGTCGGTCAAAAGGGAGGCCCAAATATCGCGACCAAATATCGACAAATAAAGTAGCTGTTCTTTGCCTAGACGACCCCTTCAACCTTCCCTGAAATTTTCAAGAAAATCGGATAATTTTGTTCCAATTTTCAAAAAGTCGGGCAAGGTGGAGGTCCCTCTTCCCGTCTAAATTCTAAAAAATCGGGTACCTCATAATAAATTCACAACTTCACAGCGTGTTCTCTGTAAATCTCAAATAAATCAGAGAATTTTTGTTTTTTACTGAACTTTAAACAAAAATCTTATAAAGGGGTGGTCCAGCTCCGCGACCAAATATCAAAAAATAAAGTAGCGGGTCTTTGTCTAGACATCAGCCCTAACCTTCCTTGGAAATTTCAACCAAATCGAAGAAATTTCACCCAAATCGAAGAAAGTCGGACAAGGGGGATGTCCCCCTCCCCTACCAGATATCAAAAAATGAGGTACCCTATTTTCACCACATGCTTACCCTCTACGTTCTCCGAACAATTTTCTTGTGAAAAAATAAAATTATTTTATAACAAAAGCAATTGCGATGGATTCAAAAAAAATTCCCGCTTTTCCGATGAAACTTTTCTTGAATTTTCTTTGCTATAAACCTTAAGGAGCCCGAGACCTTTCCAATGAATTCAAAACTATGGAAATCGGTTCGTGCGTTCAGAAGGAAAAACCGACTTATTTTTATATATTAGTATAACTTTGGGGAGTATAACTTAACATTTTTAAATTGTATTACTAATGCCCCCATATTAAATTTCGTATGGCGCTAAAGACATTTTTGCAATTTTGAACTCCATTTTTCAAACTAGGAAAATTTCTTTAAAATGAATCAAATTAAAATCTAATAAATTTTCCGGAATTTGTCAAAAAAATATTTACTTATTTGTGTGATAACGGCATGGACCTACATTTTCCTTCTTGGCGTGTTCACTATTTTTTTTGAGTGCTCCTTAAAAATAGGCATTTCATAGAGATTGCGGAATAGACAAAATATTAATCTTCTCCATTCTAGTAAAAGAGTAAAAAAAGCCCAATAAGGCACTTTCAGCTAGCAAGTAAGATATTCTCACTTATTACCTGTGTAACACACTATCAGTCACAAGCTCATACATCCGCAATAGCACACACTGATTAAAGAGAACTGGGCAGCAATAGCAACAACAACAACCAGACACACATGTCACATTGTAAACAATTACTCCACCTTCTGCTCTTCACTAGGTCCAGGGTACACTTAAGTATGCATAGCTAGAGTAATAATTGAGGCCTTAGAATTTCATACAGTTCGCATTTGCCTATACAGTTTGCCGTTGTTGTCATTAATGACGATACGAAATAAACACCAACAACAACAACAACAATGAGAACTGTAACTACAAACAAAGCAACTAAACACACACAAATAAAGCGATAAAGATAACAACGACCAGAAAAAAAAGCAAAAACAAAAAACCTTTAGCATTTTATCAGTTAGAGCGGTGAAAGATAACCACCCAATCCTTATCACTGAAAACTAAAACAAAAATTTATGCAACAACAAAATGGGTGAGAAGAGAGTGTGAAAGATACTCACCGTTCGTGGTTTTAAATGGAATTTCGAATGGAGAGGAGTAAAATAAGTTCAGAGGAGATTTTTGTATGATTTCGATTTCAGTTGCCGGCAGTAAACTACTATGTGCTGATTACCTTTCGTTGATTCGTTTTTTTGTTGGTCACTCACTAACGGAAAAGTTTTTAAGCCTTTATAGGTAAAAATTAAAAGATCTACCTCCAGGCTCTTCGTATTAAAATCGGTGCATTCGGCTGTTTTGTGATTCGTTGCAACAGTGAAAGAGATCTTTGTGTGAATCTGTGAATGAGAAATACAGCCAAAAATCAGTATTTGCAATTGGTATAAAATCGGTAATTAAAAAAAAAATCGGAAAAAAATTGGGAAAAATTTGGGAAAAATTGTGAACAGGCTGAAATTGGATTTGAAATACAAAAATATTAAAAATATTAATATTAAAAATAAAAAATAAAAAAAAATATATTTCATTGCAAACATTTTCATTGAAATACAAAAATATTAAAAATATTAATATTAAAAATAAAAAATAAAAAAAAAATATATTTCATTGCAAACATTTTCAGAAATTAAAAAATAATAATAATAAATTTTTAAAAAATATACGTATGGATATATTGTGAAACTGTTATCAATTGTGTGTCATACTAGTGGAATTTTCATAAATAAAAAAAATCAATTGTTTTATTTCAAAAAAATTAAAAAAAAAAAAAAACTGAAATAAAACTAAAAAATTTAAAAATATTTGCAGAAATTAAAAAAAAAAATTAAAAAACATTAATTTGTGAAAAAATATACGTATGGATACATTGTAAAATTGTGATATATAAGAGAAATTTTCATAATTTTTAAAGGTAAAAAAATTATAGTTTGTTTTTTTATTTCAATAAAATTAATACAACTTCCTTTAAGCTAAAATATTCAAAAAGTTCTCCCCTAATCACAAAGAAAACAAAAATCATTATAATTTTCTTTTCTTGTTTTATTGTCATTTACATAATTTATCAAATACTTGGCCAATGTCATTTCATTTGACATACTCTATGAATAAAGTGCTTTGCAAACTTTCATATGTTGTGTGAAATATTCCTCAATTAGACAGGTGTTGTGGAGGAGTGAAATTTTCTCACTAATAATTACTTGGTCATATGTGGTTGTTATCAAGTGTCTTTCGTGTTGTTGTTTTTTTTTTTTGTTCTCATTTTTCATTATTAATCGATAAGAAAATTTTTAAATTACAGGGGTAAAACGAAAATTCTCTAAATGGGGTTTTAAACGATTTTTGAATATTTTTCCCATAAAGTTATGTTTGTCAAACAAACACTGGAGGGACAGAAATTTGAAATATTTTAAGGTATAATCATCAAGAAAATTTTGCGTCAAAATGGATTATTTGGCGTCCATAAGCCCCAACTAAATAAAAACGAAACTGATTGACTGTTGGAGTAGCAGGAGCATAAATTCTATTTACCATTTAAGCCGCTTGGTTTGCGTTTTGCGCCCAGATCAAAGAACAACTGTAACATTTTGCTTATTTATTTCTATAGAAAATTTAAAAAAAAATTATTTCTTAAAAAATTTTTATTTTCATATAGAAAATTTTGATAAAATTTTATTTTGATGGAAAATTTTGTCTATACAAAAAAAAATGTTGACAAAATTTTATTTTGATGAAAAATTTTGTCTATACAAATAAAATTTTGACAATATTTTATTTTTTTATTTTTATTTTCTATAGAAATAAAATTTTGTCAAATTAATTTTGTCAAGTAAAATTTTGACAAATTTTAATTTCTATAGAAAATTTTGGAAACATGTTACGTCTATAGAAAATTTTGCCAAAATTTTATTTCCATAGAATATTTTGGAAAAATTTTATTTCTATAGAAAATTTTGTTTCTATGGAAATAACTGTCAAAATTTTACTTCTATAGAACATGTTTGGAAATTTTAACTCAATAGAAAATTTTGTCAAAATTTTATTTCTTTAGAAAATTTATCAAAATTTTATTTCGATAGAAAATTTTGCCAAATTTTATTAAAATAGAAAATTTTTACAAAAGTTTATGTTGATGGAAAATTTTGTAAAAATTTTATTTCTATAGAAAATTTTGTCAATATTTTATTTCAATAGAAAATTTTGTCAACATTTTTATACCCTGAGCCACACTGTGGAACAGGGTATTATAAGTTAGTGCATATGTTTGCAACACCCAGAAGGAGACGAGATAGACACATGGTGTCTTTGGGAAAAATGCTCAGGGTGGGCTCCTGAGTAGAGATATGCACGTGAGTAATAGTTTACTCACGCACACTCACGCACGATATTGTTTGGTAGGACTCACGCTCACGCACACTTACGAAAAGATAGTTTCGTAAGTGTGCGTGACGCACACTCACGCACGAAAATGTCGCGACTCACGAAAAATACCGTGACTCACGAATAGTTTTATGAGTAATATATCTTAGCGACGTGTCTGAAATCATGAGCATTATTCAAATCGAGAGCGTTATTACACTCTTAACATCCCAGGTATCACTAAAATTGTAAATTTTCGTGAGCGTAATTCTTTACTCACGCACACTCACGAAGATATTATTTTCGTGACTCACGCTCACGCACTAAATTTTAGTTTAATAATCACGCTCACGCACACTCACAACATCACGACTCACGCGTGAGTCACGAAAATTTTCGTGAGTTACGACAATTTCGTGACATGTGCACCTCTACTCCTCTACTCCTGAGTCGGTATAGCCATGTCCGTCTGTCCGTGAACAAGTTTTTGTAATCAAAGTATAGGTCGCAGTTTTAGTCCAATCGACGTCAAATTTGGCACAAGTATGTGTTTTGGCTCAGAATAGAACCCTATTGATTTTGGAAGAAATCGGTTCAGATTTAGATATAGCTCCCATATATATATATGTCGCCCGATATGCACTAGTACGGTCCCAGACGCCAGAGTTTTACCCCAATTTGGTTGAAATTTTGCACTAGGAGTACAATTAGTAGCGTAGTCAAGTGTGCCAAATTTTATATATATATAGCTTTTATATATAGCTTTCGCCCGATTTACACTCATATGACCACAGAGGCCAATTTTTTTGCTCCGATTTAGATGAAATTTTGCGCAGGGAGTAGGTTAGGTTAGGTTAGGTTAGGTGGCAGCCCGATGTATCAGGCTCACTTAGACTATTCAGTCCATTGTGATACCACATTGGTGAACTTCTCTCTTATCACTGAGTGCTGCCCGATTCCATGTTAAGCTCAATGACAAGGGACCTCCTTTTTATAGCCGAGTCCGAACGGCGTTCCACATTGCAATGAAACCACTTAGAGAAGCTTCGAAACCCTCAGAAATGTCACCAGCATTACTGAGGTGGGATAATCCACCGCTGAAAAACTTTTTGGTGTTCGGTCGTAGCAGGAATCGAACCCACGACCTTGTGTATGCAAGGCGGGCATGCTAACCATTGCACCACGGTGCGCAGGGAGTAGAATTAGCATGCGTGCAAAATTTGGTTGAAATCGGTTCAGATATAGATATATCTCCCATATGTAGCTTTCGCCCGATTTACACTCATATGATCACAAAGGCCAATTTTTTACCCCGATTTAGTTGAAATTTTGCACAGGGAGTAGAATTAACATTGTAGCTATGCGTGCCAAATTTGGTTGGAATCCGTTCAGATTTAGATATAGCTCCCATATATATGTTTTTCTGATTTCGACAAAAATGGTCAAAATACCAACATTTTCCTTGTAAAATCGCTACTGCTTAGTCGAAAAGTTGTAAAAATGACTATAATTTTCCTAAACTTCTAATACATATATATCGAGCGATAAATCATAAATAAACTTTTGCGAAGTTTCCTTAAAATTGCTTCAGATTGAAATGTTTCACATATTTTTTTATACCCTCCACCATAGGATGGGGGTATATTAACTTTGTCATTCCGTTTGTAACGCATCGAAATATTGCTCTAAGACCCCATAAAGTATATATATTCTGGGTCGTGGTGAAATTCTGAATCGATCTAAGCATTTCCGTCCGTCCGTCTGTTGAAATCACGTTAACTTCAGAACGAAACAAGCTATCGACTTGAAACTTTGCACAAGTAGTTTTTATTAATGTAGTTCGGATGGGCCATATCGGTCCACTTTTACGTATAGCCCCCATATAAACGGACCCTCAGATTTGGCTTGCGGAGCCTCTAAGAGAAGCATATTTCATCTGATCTGGCTGAAATTTGGTACATGGTATATGGTTCTAACAACCATGCAAAAATTGGTCGACATCGGTCCATAATTATATATAGCCCCAATATAAACCGATCCCCAGATTTGGCTTACGGGGCCTCTAAGAGAAACAAATTTCATCCGATCCGGCTGAAATTTGGTACATGGTGTTAGTATATGGTTCTAACAACCATGCAAAAATTGGTCGACATCGGTCCATAATTATATATAGCCCCAATATAAACCGATCCCCAGATTTGGCTTACGGAGCCTCTAAGAGAAACAAATTTAATCCGGTACAAATTTGGTAAATGGTGTTAGTATATGGTCTCTAACAATCATGCAAATATTGGTCCATAATTATAAAGTGTGGTTAAATTGTAAGGGCCGATGTTGAATGTGAACCACACCTAAACGCCAAGTTTTTTTTCCGAATTTTATTTGACATTTCCCTATTTCAGACACATTCAATTTGAACTATGGAGAGATACACAATCCAACAACGTGTTAAAGTTATCCAGACTTATTATGAAAATGGGCGTTGATTTTCGAAGAAAATCATCTTCAGTGATGAGGCACATTTTCACCTCAGTGGATTCGTCAATAAACAGAATTGCCGCATTTGGGCGAATGAGAATCCAAGAGTGATTGTCGAAAAAACAATGCGCACACAAAGAGTGACTGTTTGGTGCGGTTTATGGGCTGGCGGCATCATCGGGTCGTATTTTTTCCAAAATGAGGCCGCTCAGGCAGTTACTGTGAATGGTGTTCGCTATCGTGAGATGATAACGAACTTTTTATGGCCCGTATTGGAAGATGTGGATGTGGACGATATGTGGTTTCAGCAGGACGGTGCCACTTGTCACACAGCTAACGAAACAATGGCTCTTTTGCGCAACAAATTCAATGGCCGTGTTATCTCACGTAATGGCGATGTCAATCGGCCGCCAAGATCATGTGAATTGACACCGTTGGACTTTTTTCTTTGGGGTTATTTGAAAGAAAAGGTGTACGTCGATAAGCCAGCAACAATTCAAGAGCTAAAGGATGATATAATTCGGCACATTAACGGCATAGAACCTCCATTATGCCTCAGCGTCATCGCAAATTTGGACCATCGGATGGAGCTGGGCCGCCGAGGTCGCGGCGCCTATTTGGCCGATATTTTGTTCCATTCATAATTGAGTAATACCAATATATCATAATAAAATAAAATTACAATAATTTCCTAAATAGTTTGTGTTTTATTCAAAATCAACATCGGCCCTTGAAATTTTAACCACCCTTTATATAGCCCCCGATTCCCAGATTTGGTTTGCGGATCCTCTAAGAGAAGCTAATTTCATCCGATCCGACTGAAATTTGGTACATGGTATTAGTATATAGTCTCTAACAACCATTCAAAAATTTGTCCATATCAGTCCATAATTATATATAGCCCCCATATAAACCGATCCCCAGATTTGACCTCCGGAGCCTCTTGGAGGAGCAAAATTCATCCGATTCGGTTCAAATTTGCAACGCGGTGTTAGTATATGGCCGCTAATAACCACGCCAAAATTGGTCCATATCGGTCTATAGTTATATATAACCGATCCCCAATCACACAAAAATTGGTCCATATCGGTTCATAATCATGGTTGCCATTCGAGTCAAAAGTAATCTATCAAAATTTTATTTCTATAGAAAATTTTGTCAAAATTTTATTCCAATAGAAAATTTTGTCAAATTTTATTTCTATAGAAAATTTTGGCAAAATTTTATTTCTATAGAAAATGTTGTCAAAATTTTAATTCTATAGAGAATGTTGTCAAAATTTTAAATCTTTTGAAAATTTTGTCAAATTTTTATTTCTATAGAAAATTTTTTCGAAATGTTATTTCTATAGAAAATTTTGTCAAATTTTATTTCTATAGAAAATTTTGGCAAAATTTTATTTCTATAGAAAATTTTGTCAAAATTTTATTTCTATAGATAATTTTCTCCAAATTTTACTTCTATAGAAAATTTTGTCAAAATTTTATTTCTATAGAAACTTTTATCAAAATTTTATTTCTATAGAAAATTTTGTCGAACTTAATTGTATACGTATTTAATCGGCCTTATTTAGTTTAATATATACCACATATAGACTACCTTGCAATTTAGAAGAAGTTTTGAGATAAAGGGTGATACGGTCAAAATTTGGTCAAGGGAAAACGCGTGTAAATCGGTGAAATCGTTTATTTAAAAAATCAAATTAAATTTCTTTTTCAATTTCAATTAGTATAAAATTCAGGAAAAATATTCAGTTAGACTTTCGCTTTTCAAAATCCGAATTGCCGGGCCTCACGCTTGACACCTGCCATCAGATTTTGTACAGCCACCTTGTCCACCTTATTCGCCGCAGAAAGCCAGTTTGCCTTGAACTGCTGCTCGTCCTTAGCAGTTTTTTTGTCTTCTTTAGGTTCCGCTTGACAATAGCCCAGTATTTCTCAATTGGGCGGAGCTCTGGCGTGTTGGGAGGAACAGCGTGCACGTTGTTGGCGGCGTACCACTCCATGGCCTTTTTACCGTAATGGCAAGATGCCAAATCCGGCCAAAACAGTACGGAACAACCGTGTTTCTTCAGAAAAGGCAGCAGACGTTTATTCAAACACTCTTTCACGTAAATTTCTTGGTTGACAGTCCCGGAAGCTATGAAAATACTGCTTTTCAAGCCACAGGTACAGATGGCTTGCCAAACCAGATATTTCTTTGCGAACTTTGACAGTTTTATGTGCTTGAAAATATCTGCTACCTTTCCCCTTCCTTTTGCCGTATAAAACTCCTGTCCCGGAAGCTGCTTGTAGTCGGCTTTGACGTAGGTTTCGTCGTCCATTACCACGCAGTCAAACTTCGTCAGCATCATCGTGTACAGCCTCCGGGATCGCGCTTTGGCCGTCGTATTTTGTTTATCATCGCGATTTGGAGTCACTACCTTCTTGTAAGTCGATAGTCCGGCTCGATGCACGGTTGTACACGATACACCCAGCTTATTTGCGGCATCTCGGAGAGAGAGGTTAGGGTTTCGCTTGAAACTACCGGCAACTCTCTTTGTCGTCTCAGCGGCTTCCGGTTTTCGATTTCCCCCCGATCCAGACTTCCTGGCTGTCGACAAACGTTTCCCAAACACTTTAATTACATTTGTAACGGTTGATTTGGCAACTTTTAGCGATTTTGCCAGCTTTGCGTGCGAGTAGCTCGGATTTTCGCGATGCGCGAGCAAAATTTTGATACGCTGCTCTTCTTGCTTGGACGGCATTTTGACAACTGAAGAGTGAATTCCAAAATCAAAATAGGAGCAGCATTCTACACACACACACCCACCTTCAAAATGAGGGGTGTTCAAGTTTTTTAAATGCAAAATTGAAAGAAATACGTCAAGTTTATATTGACCAAATTTTGACCGTATCACCCTTTACCTTGTCATCGGCAACCCAAGTAATTCGATTGTGGATGACAGTCTTCAGTAGAAGTTTCTACGCAATCCATGGTGGCCGAACTTACGCCCGTATATACTTGTTACTACTTTCAACACTCTTGGTAATCCAAGTTTTATATTCTGTTAAACTCTTCTCTGTAAGAGAGCGCGCGTGTAATATCAGTAGTCTTTGTACGCCTTTCTTAATCTTTGAATCTAGGACAAAAGCAAAAAAAAATAATATCTCAGTGAAACATTTTTCAATCGACATCTTAATGTTGCACATTTGAAGCATGTCAATGTGTCGACCTGTCGCCTCTTTTCTACGTATTTCTCTTTTGTTTCGTTTGCTCAACATATCAGCAAGGTCTATTGGTTGAGGTGTTATTTGGTTTGGTGAACGTTGTCACCTTGTTTAAATTGTTTTTTTTTTTCGGTGGCGCCACATATACACGTACATATCGGTGACGAAGATACAAAAGTTAAACAAAATATCTTAAAAATTTACAGTGGATCAAAGCAAAAGACATTAACTAATTTTGAGAGATATGTCTCTTAAAAAAAAAAAAATGGGAAAGAGAGCAATAGTAGAGTAGTTCACCAATGTGGTATCACAATGGACTGAATAGTCTAAGTGAGCCTGATACATCGGGTTGCCACCTAACCTAACCTAATAGTAGAGTATTTGAAGGTAGTTACCCAAATTTAAATTTAATTCTAATTTATACCGTTTGAAAGATGAATTTAATATTATTATTTTTTTTACTACCAATTTAGATTTGTTGTAAATAACATGTTGCTCTTTAAATATTTGTAGGATGATCATATTTTTTCACTGGTTATATACAGATCGATCTCCCCATTTCACAATTCACGTTGACAAATTTGACAGATGGTTTTGCAATCTGTGTCACTTCTTTTTCCACCCACATATCCTTTGAGCCACTATAATTTTCGTTGTGGTTCTCCACTTTTGCCTTTACCATCAAGTCTTTGTTCATACATCCAAGGTTGCTGGAAGCCACAGCAGCAGCAGCAGGTGTCCTCTTGTTCTTAATTAAGTTACAAAATATCCTTCTTAGTTGCTCCATTTTTACTATGACATTCATGCCATAGGCGAATGGTATGACTTCGTTGTTGGCCAACATTCACGTTTCTCAATCCTTCATAGGCCGTTTTCGATTAATTATCACGACGGGAAATATTCGTTTGATTAAATTTTCCAACGAGTGATGATTTCATTTAAATCTATCCCTACCGTTTTCAATGATCTGCGATTCAGATACTATGAAACTGTGAGCAAAGTGTATGGTATGGGGTGGGTGGTTGATGGTAGTCATGTTGTGAACCACATTTGATGCACCAAGGATAATACTGTGTGAATACAAGGAGACAAGTGTCAAATAAAAGTTGAATTTAAGACATTAAGGCAGTGAAAGCATTAACTTTGGCATATTAAAGTTAATCAATCAAATCAGTGATAAAAAATGTAATGTAATGTGATGCCGTATGATCAGAGTATAATGCCTTTGATCTTTATGGTAAGATGTCTTCCTGTGAAGAAATGCTCCGTGTAGCCACATTTGGTAGAATTCTACCAAAAATGGTAGAGTTTTTACTGTTAGTTAAATTGGAAGAATTCCTGATATTTTGGTAGATTTTGCAAAATATTCCTCTCTAACTAAGAGGCACCTCACAAATTTTCTATAGAGAAAATCTTCAACAGAAATAAAATGTTGACAACATTTTCCTCAGAAATAAAATTTTGACAAAATTTTCTACAGAAATTAAATTTTGACAAAATTTTCCTCAGAAATAAAATTTTGACAAAATTTTCTACAGAAATTAAATTTTGACAAAATTTTCTATAGAAATTAAATTTTGACAAAATTTTCTATAGAAATTAAATTTTGACAAAATTTTCTATTGAAAAAAAAAATTTGACAAAATTTTCTAAATGAATAACATTTTGACAAACTTTTCTAAAGAAATAAAAGTTAGACAAAATTTTCTATTGAGTTAAAATTTCCAAATATCTTCTATAGAAATAAAATTTTGAAAAATATTTCCATAGAAACAAAATCTTCAACAGAAATAAATTTTTTCCAAAATTTTGTATGGAAATACAATTTTGCCAAAATTTTCTATAGACATAACATGTTTAAAAAAATTGTCTATAGAAATAAAATTTAGTCAAAATTTTGATTTTTGACAAATTTTGACAAAATTTTATTTTGATGGAAAATTTTGTCTACAAATAAACTTATTTGCTAGCAAAAATTGCATAATTTAAATCAAAACTCAACATCAAAAAAAAAAAAAAAATGACACGGCGTAGCAAAAAACAAGTATATACGGCCGTAAGTTCGGCCAGGCCGAAGCTTATGTACCCTCCACCATGGATTGCGTAGAAACTTCTTCTAAACACTGCCATCCACAATCGAATTACTTGAGTTACAGTAACGCTTGCCGATGGCAAGGTAGGAGGTTAAAACCTCCTAACACCGTCTTCTAAATTGTAAGTAAAGTCCATACGTATTATATATTAAATTAAACAAGTATATACAGCAGTAAGTTCGGCCGGGTCGAATCTTAAATACCCACCACCATGAACCAAATATTAGGGTTTCCTTTGAAATTTCAGGAAGGCTTGAAGACTTGAGGACACTTCCCGAAGATAAATTTAAAGATTTCACCTATGAGGACTATATCAGATTCTGGATTTATAAGAACGATTTTTGTTTAAGTTTTAGAGGAATCATTAACATCTCTTGTAAGTGTGCAAGAAAATTATAAAATAACGTGTTGATTTTAAATCTTAAATCTGTAGATTTTCACCCGAGAAGTAAAATCTGGAAATATTACATTGAGTTTCAAGCAATTTTCATGATCAGTGCGCTTTCTATACCCTCAAGAAGTGAAGTCGGTCTAAATGGAGGCATTACTAAATGGACCGATAAAAACTTAATCCGATACACGTTTTTGTGAGCCTAAAATACCAGAATATTTACAATTTCAGGCAAATTGGATAAAAACTACGGAGTTAAATCGGGAGATCATTCTTATGGGGGCTATACTAAAATATGGACCGATACTCACCGTTTTCGGCACACCTCTTTATGGCCCTAAAATACCTCTAGATTTCCAATTTCAGGCAAATTGGATAAAAACTTCGGATTCTAGAAGCCAAAGAAGTAATATAAAATCGGGATATCGGTCTATATGGGGGCTATACCAAAACATGGATCGATACTCACCATTTGTAGCACACCTCTTTATGGTCCTAAAATACCTATAAATTTCCAATTTCAGGCAAATTGTATATAAACTACGGATTCTCTAAACCCAAGATGTAAAATCGGGAGATCGGTCTATATGGGGGCTATACCAAAGCATGGAACGATACGGACCATTTTGGGCACACCTTTTGATGGTCCTCAAGTACCTCTAGATTTTCAATTTCAGGCAAATTGGATAAAAACTACGGCTTCTATAAGCCCAAGACCCCAAATCGGGAGGTCGGTTTATATGGGGACCATACCAAAACATGGACCGATGCTCACCATTTTTGGCACGCCTCTTTAGGGTTCTATAGTACCTCTCGATTTCCAATTTCAGGTAAATTGGATAAAAACTGCGGTCTCTATAAGCCCAAGAAGTAAAATCGGGAGATCGGTCTATATGGGGGCTATACCAAAATATGGACCGATACTCACAATATTTGACACACGTATTTGTGGTCCTTCAATACCTCTAGATTTCCAATTTCAGGTAAATTAAATAAAAACTGCGGTTTCTATAAGCCCAAGAAGTAAAATCGGGAAATCGGTCTATATGGGGGCTATACCAAAACATGGACCCATACTCACCATTTTTGGCACACCTCTTTATGGTCATAAAATACCTCTAGATTTCAAATTTCAGGCAAATGGGATAAAAACTACGATTTCTATAAGCCCAAGACCCCAAATCGGTAGATCCGTTTATATGGGGACTATATCAAAACCTGGACCGATATAGCCCATCTTCGAACTTGACCTGCCTGCAGACAAAAGACGAGTTTGTGCAAAATTTCACCACGATTGCTTCATTATTGAAGACTGTAGCGTGATTACAACAGACAGACAGCCAACCAGACAGACACATAGACAGACAGACGGACATCGTTATATCGTCTTAGAATTTCTCCCTGATCAAGAATATATATACTTTATATAGTCGAAAATCGATATTTCGATGTGTTACAAAAGGAATGACAAACTTATTATACCCCCGTCACCATTCTATGGTGGTGGGTATAAAAAGACCGATTAAATATGTATATAATTCAGTTTGACAAAATTTTTTATAGAAATAAAATTTTGACAAAATTTTCTATAGAAATAAAATTTTGGTAGATTATTTTTGGCTTGAGGGGTAACCTACGGGAAATGAATCAACCACAGGATCGGTACAGGACTAGTCCCTGGTGTGTATGGACCAGTCCCAGTTCTGGTCAAAACGTATCGAAGGGACCAGTCACTCTAACTTGGGTTTGTCATTGACGGGGTAAATTTACACTTTAGGACACGTCTTGGACTCATTCCAAAGGACACGTCCTGGGAGAATTTAGCAGGAGCATTCCATAGACGGGTCTTCAGGAACCAGTCCCGGATAAACTCTTAGAAATCTGTTTCATTTTGGATAACCGAATCGCATCCGAAATAAAAAACTTTTGAAATAAAGGGTGGTTAAAATTTCAAGGGCCGATGTTGATTTTGAATAAAACACAAACTATTTAGGAAATTATTGTAATTTTATTTTATTATGATATATTGGTATTACTCAATTATGTATGGAACAAAATATCGGCCAAATGGGCGCCGCGACCTCGGTGGCACATCCAAATTTTCGATGACGCCGAGGCATAATGGAGGTTCTATGCCGTTAATGTGCCGAATTATCTCATCCTTTAGCTCTTGAATTGTTGCTGGCTTATCGACGTACACCTTTTCTTTCAAATAACCCCAAAGAAAAAAGTCCAACGGTGTCAAATCACATGATCTTGGCGGCCAATTGACATCGCCATTACGTGAGATAATACGGCCATTGAATTTGTTGCGCAAAAGAGCCATTGTTTCGTTAGCAGTGTGGCAAGTGGCACCGTCCTGCTGAAACCACATATCATCCACATCCATATCTTCCAATTCGGGCCATAAAAAAGTTCGTTATCATCTCACGATAGCGAACACCATTCACAGTAACTGCCTGACCGGCCTCATTTTGGAAAAAATACGGCCCGATGATGCCGCCAGCCCATAAACCGCACCAAACAGTCACTCTTTGTGGGTGCATTGGTTTTTAGACAATCACTCTTGGATTCTCATTCGCCCAAATGCGGCAATTTTGTTTATTAACGAATCCACTGAGGTGAAAGTGTGCCTCATCACTGAAGATGATTTTCTTCGAAAATTGATCATCCACTGTTGCCATTTCTTGGAACCATTTAACACGTTGTTGGATTGTGTGTCTCTCCATGGTTCAAATTGAGTAAGTCTGAAATAAAATTCGGAAAAAAACTGGGCTTTTAGGAGTGGTTCACATTCAACATCGGCCCTTACAATTTAACCACCCTTTATATGGAACAATAGGGTACATTGATAATTTTATTTCACTAAATGTATAGATCCAATAAAATTTTAATATCAAGCGAGTATGGAATCAATAAATTACGACTATTTAAAAATTGCAACTAACTGGAGCACCGGTACCAGTTCTGTAATAGGACCGTCAGTGGCAATTTGCACCAAGTTCCCGTAGGGATGTTACAGAAACGATATCTTTTTGAAGGTGTACTTAACTCTATTACTCAATTTGTCCTTTATGGAAGAACTATGCATTCGCATGCATATGACATCGCTTCAATTCAATAACTTCCGATCCTGCCGGAATATTTATGTTATTTCATATTCAATTGTATGTTATCAATTATTTGCTGGGAGTGTATATTCATTTAAATCTCCTAACTACATTCGTTAATATTTTGTTGAAAATGCACTCACACAGCCACACATAACATATAACACAAATCTGAATGGTACACACAACTATGTATGGCCCCAATTGGAGGAATATCAAAACAACACACTCTTTCTCTATCTCTCTCTTGCCCACCCACCCACTCTCATGCATTTATAAGGGGAGCAATTATATGTGGGTCTTGCAAGTTTTGACACAGTTGCATGTATACCAGGTGCGTGTGTCTCTACAGCATTTAGTTCAATAGATTTAAACCTGAGATAAATATCAGAGCAAGAGCTTGTGTACGAGACAATGCATCTCAATTGAATGAGAGTGAGTACTATCATATTTGCACTAATATTTAAGAAGTATTTTGTATACTGTATGCATCGTATCATAATACCATTCAGGAGACAATATTTTAAATTCATAAGCAATTGTGCACATTGGTTGCCGATCAAAATTTCTGTGGAAATATATATTTGTTATAGCATATAGTAGAAGAATAATTTTAATTTTCAACCTGGGAAGCTCTTTAACAAAGCAAAGTCCACCAGAGCTCCTGTGGATTGGGACGCTTACAAGAAGAATATGAGAGGATACAAGCGAGAACTGAGAAAGGCTCAGCATAACTCTTGGAATGATTACTGAAGCAGCATTGAGGATACGTCCGAGGCTTCCAGACTACGGAAGGTTCTAGCATCCACGAGCTCCGCTCCAGGTTTCATTAAAACATCGGAGGGCAATTGGACAACGTCCAGTGAGGAGACGCTGGAGGTACTATTGGACACACATTTTCCTGGAAATCAGACGGTTGAACCCTGTACTGGCGGTGCCACAGTGGCTCAGCGGTCGTTTCCTATCGAGGAAAGTGTATCGGAATCTAGAATAAAATGGGCGTTAAATAGCTTTGGACCACTCAAATCCCCCGGACCTGGTGGAATTACTCCGGCGGAGTTACAAGCGGTGGCTGACAGAATTATCCCCTAGTTGTCGGCGATATATATAGGTTGTATCAACATAGCATATATTCCAGGAAAGTGGAGGGAAACAAAAGTCGTTTTCATACCTAAAGCGGGAAAAGCCTCTCACTCGAGGGCGAAGGTTTTCCGACCAATCAGCTTATCCTCATTCCTACTTAAGACTCTGGAGAGGATGATAGATATTTATCTTAGAACTAGCATCGATTCAAGTTTGTTCTCGAAACGACAGCATGCATACTCGAAGGGCAGGTCTACAGAGACCGCATTAAGTTAGGTTAGGTTAGGTGGCAGCCCGATGTATCAGGCTCACTTAGACTATTCAGTCTATTGTGATACCACAGTGGTGAACTTCTCTCTAATCACTGAGGTAAAAAGGGACCTCCTTTTTATAGCCGAGTCCGAACGGCGTTCCACATAGCAGTGAAACCACTTAGAGAAGCTTTGAAACCCTCAGAAATGTCACCAGCATTACTGAGGTGGGATAATCCACCGCTGAAAAACTTTTTGGTGTTCGGTCGAAACAGGAATCGAACCCACGAGACCGCATTACATGAACTAGTCAGCATTATTGAAAGCTCATTATCTGTCAAAAAATACACAATCGTGGCGTTTCTATACATCGAAGGGGCGTTCAATAACGTCCATCCGAGCTCGATATTAAATGGACTGACAACTCTGAATATTGATCCAGGTATACTTAGGCTGTTAGACGAACTTCTAAGGAAGAGACGCATTTCAGACACACTAGGACAAGCAAACATACAAAGGTATGTGAACAGAGGCACTCCTCAAGGAGGAGTTCTATCACCTCTTCTTTGGAATGTTGCGATAAACAACCTTCTGGTTTCCCTAGAAAAAGAAATGATAAAAGTGGTGGCATACGCAGATGTTGTGGTGCTAGCAGTCAGGGGAAATTCCCATCAACAGTTAGAGATACAGAGAGCCCTCCGGATGACTGAGAAATGGGCGAAAGATAATGGTCTTGGGGTAAATCCTGCAAAGACAGAACTAGTCATGTACTGCAAGGATCGCAAAACTCCCACGGTTAGGCCCATTTCCTTAGGCAGTATTGAAATTCCCTTTGGCGAGTGTGCAAAATACCTTGGCGTTATTTTGGACAGGAAGCTGAATTTTAAACTTAATATTGAAGAAAGAGCGATGAAAGCAACGATAGCTTTATAGTCGTGCAAAAAGGCAATAGGTAAAAAGTGGGGACTAACACCAAAAATTGTACATTGGCTATACACGGCAGTGGTTAGACCTATAATGCTATATGGTGTTGTAGTCTGGTGGCCGGCACTTCACCAGCCGAGACAAGTTTAGACAAAGTTCAGCGTATGGCGTGCTTGTGTATCTCAGGTGCATTCAGCAAGACAGGAACACATTCCCTTAATGTCATACTGCATTTATTGCCTTTAGACATTTGGGCCAAACAATCAGCTGCAATAACGGCTGTGCGGTTGCGTGAGCTATCGCTGTGGTCGGAAAAAAGTTAAGGTCACAGTTCGGTCCTCAAAATAATGCCAAATGTGCCTAAGGTGGTGGATTACCAGATGTGCCTAAGGTGGTGGATTAAAGACCTATATTATTTTTTCTTTATTGAATCAGTTTGAAATTTGTCCAACTTATGCACTACTTAAATATGGCCTTAAAACGGCCAACGAAGCTATCACACGATGCACTGCTGTGAGGTATTTTGGTCCATTCACGACAAAGCCATGTATTGAAAATATTTACGCTGGTATTTCTAGTGTCATTCTTTCTCTCCAAATTGTCCAAGGCACAAAAGTCCAACGGATTGAGATCCGGAGATTTTGGTGACCACTATGCGGTACAAATGAAGCGAGTAATTTCCGTTTTAAGCCATTCTTGGTTGACGAATGCTAATTCAGTTGGAATGTCCATGGTCTGTGGTCGCAATATTTGTCTAATCAGATATTCAATAGCATCTCTAGAACATTTTCCTGATAACAATCGACATTTATTTTGATTCGGCGGTCGATTATTTCCGCAGCCCACACCATCACTATTACCATTTCCACAGCCCTCAATGCAGTCGAATCTACGACCAACAATTTTGAGAAAAATTTTGAGAACATTTTCAATAGAAACAAAAGTTTGAAAAATCTTTCTATAGTAACAAAAATTTTGAGAATTTTTTCTATAGAAATAAAATTTTGACGAAATTTTCTATAGAAATAAAATGTTGATAAAATTTTCTATAGAAATAAAATTTTTAAAACATCTTCTATGGAAATAAAACTTTGAAAAAAATTCTATATACATAAAATTTGAAAAACTTTTCTATAGAAATAAAATTTTTTGAAAATTGTCTATAGAAATAAAATCTTGCAAAAAGTCCCTATAGAAATAACATTATAAAAAAAAATTTCTATAAGAATAAAGAAACAAAAATTTTGTGAAAAGATATAAAATTTGGAGAAAATTTTCTATAGAAATAAAATTAAAAAAAAATCTATAGAAATAAAATCTTGATAAAATTTTCTATGGGCATAAAATTTTGACAAAACTTTCTATAGAAATAAAATTTTGACAAAATTTTCTATAGAAATAAAATTTTGACAAAATTTTCTACAGAAATAAAATTTGGAGAAAATTTTCTGCAGAAATAAAATTTGGAGAAAATTTTCTATAAAAATAAAATTTTGAGAAAATTTTTTTCGGAAAAACTGGACATGTCGAATCGATTTTCGACGATTGATATTTGTTTTTGTTCCATATTTCATTTTGTACCATATTTTCTCTGGGTGTATTCTAATTTGACAAATTAATAGTTTTTCTTCTGGTCTTATATTTTTTTGTTATTAAAATATTTTGCTCCATGTCCGCCACTGTTTTTACTGTTTAATAACCATTTCCTACCTACAACCAGCCTATAGTAGAGCAACACTTTCTTCCAATTTACCAATACTTTTGTTAAGTCTACAAAAAAGAAAGGAAACCATCACAATGTATTGGATAGTTCAAAAATAAACCGAATACAAGAGACAAGTGCAGCTGTATTTGTGTATTGATATTAAATATTTTTCCAATGCAAGGACTACTACCGTATGACAGTCTTCATAATCACCACCACCATCACCTACAGTTCAAGCAGAATCTTTAAGCTTATGTTCATTTCTAAATACCTCAATCAATAACAATATTTCACCAATTTCAAGCATCGGTTTAAGATATTCAATATAGTCTTTCGAAAACAAAAAATGAGGTCTTTGTTTTGACACTATTGATACTTTTGGTTGGTACGGGAAGAGGGGCATGGGTATATTATGGACAACAGTATCAAGGGAGGTAACATCTATGACATAGAAACATCATCACCACCACCATCATCATCGTTACAACAGCAGTAGCTGTAGCCATAGTGGTTGTAGTAGTAGCAACAAATCTAATAGTAAACACCACAGGATCCATCAAAAAGTGCAACATAGCCCACACTGATAGACACTTTATATGGATGCGTTGTCATACCTTCTCCCTAGCCCTTTGCCTTTTTGAGCCAATCTTTGAAAGGATCTAATAGGACCAAAAGGAGACTGTAGGGCATTTTGTAATCATAGTTTGGTTACGATAGCAACATGCGTTTAAAACAGCAGATAAGTTAGGTTAGGTTGTATTTAAAAGGGCCTTTTAAAGAGTTGCCACATATACAGCAATACTAGTATCTTGAGGGCCATTTATTAGAAAAGCAAAAATAATTCGAAGAAATAAAATTTTGACGAAATTTTCTTTAGAAATAAAATTTGTCCAAATTTTATTTTTATAGAAATAGAATTTTGACAAAATTTTCTATAGAAAAAAAATTCTTACAAACTTTTCTATAGAAATAAAATGTTGACAAAATTTTCTACAGAAATAAAATTGAGACAAAATTTTCTATAGAAATAAAATTTTGCCAAATTTTCTATAGAAATAAAATTTTCTATAAAAATAAAATTTTGACAAACTTTTCTATAGAAATAAAATTTTGACAAAATTTTCTATAGAAATAAGATTTTGGCAAAATTTTCTATAGTAATAAAATTGTGACAAAATTTTCTATAGAAATAAAGTTTTGACAACATAGAAAGAAAATGTTTACAAAATTTCTAAAGAAATAAAATTGACACAAAATTTTCTATAGAAATAAAATTTTGACAAATTATCTATAAAAATAAAATTTTGTCACAATTTTCTATAGAAATAAAATTTTGACAAAATTTTCTATAGTAATAAAATTTTGCCAAATTTTCTATAGAAATAACATTTTCTATACAAATACTATTTTGACAAAATTTTCAATAGAAATAAAGTTTTGACAACATAGAAATAAAATTTTGACAAAAGTTTCTATAGAGATAAAATTAAAAAAAAATTATAAAGAAAAAAAAACAAAATCTTAACAATATTTTCTATAGAAATAAAATTTTGACAAAATTTACTAAAGAAATAAAAAAACTAAAATTTTTACAAATAAAAAAAATAAAAAATTTACAGTATGACAACAGACTCTGAGTCGTTAGGTTCTACCCAATAGGGGGTGTAATATTTTTGTTGTTTGAAAAAAAAAAAAAATTCGCGATGAAGTCTTTTAATGAAAACAAGAAATATTGAATAAAAATAAATTAAAAAGACAGACCTTGAGCTCGTTTTTGTCAAGAATTCATTAATTGGAAAAATCTAATACAGGTCGAATACAATAAAAACAAGTTTGTAACAAAATTCTATAAAAATAAAATTTTAACAGAATTTTCTATAGAAATAAAATTTTGAGAAAATTTTCTATAGAAATAACATGTTGACAAATTTTTCTATAGACATAAAATGTTGACAAAATTTTCTATAGAAATTAAATGTTGACACAATTTCCTATAGAAATAAAATTTTGACAAAATTTTCTATAGACATAAAATGTTGACAAAATTTTCTATAGAAATAAAATGTTGACATAATTTAAAAAAAAATTTAAAGAAATAAAAAAATAAAATCTTAACAAAATTTTCTATAGAAATTAAATTTTGACAAAGTTATCTATTGAAATTAAATGTTGACAAAATTTTCTATAGAAATAAAATTTTGGCAAAATTTTTTTCAGAAATAAAATTTTGACAAAATTTTCTAAAAAAAATAAAATTTTGACAAAATTTTCTATAGAAATAAAATTCTGTCATAATTTTCTATAGAAATATAATTTTTTATAGAAATAAAATTTTTACAAATTATCTATAAAATTAAAATTTTGTCACAATTTTCTATACAAATAAAATTTTGACAAAATTTTCTGTAGAGATAAAATTAAAAAAAAAAATTAAAGAAATAAAAAAATAAAATCTTAACAAAATTTTCTATAGAAATTAAATTTTGACAAAGTTATCTGTAGAAATTAAATGTTGACAAAATATTCTATAGAAATAAAATGTTGACAAAATTTTCTACAAAAATAAAAGTTTGACAAAATTTTCTATAGAAATAAAATTTTGACAAATTATCAATAAAAAAAAAATTTGTCACAATTTTCTATACAAATAAAATTTTGACAAAATTTTCTATAAAAATAAAGTTTTGACAACATAGAAATAAAATTTTGACAAAATTTTCTATAGAGATAAAATGTAAAAAAAAAATTTAAGAAATAAAAAAATAAAATCTTAACAAAATTTTCTAAAGAAATAAAATTTTGACAAAATTTTCTATAGAAATAAAATTTTGTCATAATTTTCTATAAAAATAAAATGTTATCAATATTTTCTATAGAAATAAAATTTTGACAAAATTTGCTATAGAAATAAAATTTTGACAAAATTCTCTATAGAAATGAAATTATGCCAAATTTTCTATAGAAATATAATTTTCTATAGAAATAACATATTATCTATAAAAATAAAATTTTGTCACAATTTTCTATACAAATAAAATTTTGACAAAATTTTCTATAGAAATAAAGTTTTGACAACATAGAAATAAAATTTTGACAAAACTTTCTCTGAGTCGTTAGTTTTTTCTCAATACGGGGTGTAATATTTTTGTTGTTTTCAAAAAAAAAATCCCGATGAAGTCTTTTAATGAAAAGACGAAATATTGAAAATAAATTAAAATAAAACACAGACCTCGAGCTCGTTTTTATCAAGAATTCATTAATTGGAAAAATCAAATACAGGTCGAATACAAAAAAACAAGTTTGTAACAAAATTCTATAAAAATAAAATTTTAACAGAATTTTCTATAAATAAAATTTTGACAAAATTTTCTATAGAAATAAAATTTTGACAAAATTTTCTATAGAAATAAAATTTTGACAAAATTTTCTATAGAAATAAAATTTTGACAAAATTTTCTATAGAAATAAAATTTTGACAAAATTTTCTATAGAAATAAAATTTTGAGAAAATTTTCTATAGAAATAAAATATTGACCAAATTTTCTAAAGAAATACAATTTTGACAAAATTTACTTAGAAATAAAATGTTGACAAAATCTTCTATAGAAATACAATTTTACCAAATTTTTCATAGAAATAATTTCGGCAAAAATTTCTATAGAAATCAATTCTCTATAGAAATAATTTTGGCAAAAATTTCAATAGAATGTTCTATAGAAATAAAATTTTTACAATATTTTCTAAAGAAACAAAATTTTGACAAAATTTTCTATAGAAATAAAATTTTGACAAAATTTTCTATAGATATACAATTTTGACAATATTTTCTATAGAATTAAAATTTTGACAAAATTTTCTATAGAAATAAAATTTAATTACCTCGTATTTACTTAACTAAACTCTTTGCGAGTAACAAAAATTCTCAAAATCGTTCCCCTATGTCCGACCAAGGCCTTCTAATATATCTCAGTTCACCTTAAAACTATCCCTAGCCTTTGTAATGTCAACACATCTACACACCATCAACACACACCCAATAGTTCAACGAAAGGAGCATCCTTATGGAATCTTAGTTTGATGATGACGACAACAATAACACCATCCATCCATCTATCCATCCAACCAACCAAACCAAGCAGCTAGCTAGTCAGCCAGTGATGATGAGCCAGTTGCCAAGAAAACTGCAATACACAAACAACACAAAAGTTTTACTCGAACGCCTTCGTAACCATATCTAAAAGGATATTAATAAATATTTAATATTTTTCCTGCCAAGGTGTTGTTTATCGTTGTATTCTTCTGTGAATACGATAAAAAAAAAAAAACACACACACAGAGCAAAACAAGCATTCCCAGGAAATAGTGTGGATAGAGTCACTTGGTGACCAGGATCCGAAGTGTGCCAAATTGCGTCCGGTGTAAAAGACGTTACATGTTGCAATAGACATTAAGTCGGATGTTGTTTTTCTCTGCCTCTATATATATTGACAAAGCAAAATATTTGTAAAAAAGAATTTTCTAATAATAAATAGAAGCGCTTTTCAATAATGGAAAATTGTTTGTGAAAAATAATTGAAGAAAATAAGAAATATGAAAAATAAAAATAAAAATAAATCATAAATCATAAATAATGAATAATGTAGAAGGAAAAGAATTTTTCTGATATAGTGATCCAGTGTTCAAGAAAGTGGCAACAAAAGAGAAATATGTGAGCGATAAAAAAAAGTTTACAACAAATTTTTCAAAATTTTAAAAATAATAAATATGAGTTATAGTGTACACAAGTAAACATGTCAATGCCAATGGAAACATCTTCATAATATTAACGATATTTGTCATTAAAATGAAGCCATGACTTTGTGATTTTTTTAAGTGAAAGTTATGTACCATTTATGAACATATTCTTATGTCTTAATAAGATTTTTCATTGTCTATAAAAATTTTCGTTGGCTCAGTTGTAGAGCACAGAAAACTCGATCGTCTATAATTATACCCTTGACCATAGGTAACACATCGAAATAATTGTCTCAGACCTCATAAAGAACATATATATTCTGGGTCTTGGTGAAATAAGACGATCCAGCTATGTCCGTCTGTTGAAATCACGCTAACTTCAAATTTCATTCAATATTTGGCTCTCTAATTGCATGAACTTTCCTCTGGCCCACATAGTTTTGTACAGTCGTCTTATATCGATTTTTGTAATTTACAACAAAAAACCCATTTAGAGACCAGTCATTTGCGCAAAATAGTCGTGGTGGTCATATACTCGAAATGTTAATTGACAAGAAATTATCAACAAAATAAATTTTTTGTCATTTCATAATTTTGCATGTGTTTTATGTAAATTCCAGAAAAACACCCTCACCCACGTAAAGCTTTTTCGCAAGTTGCAAATATATCTTTCGTCCGATTTTAACTCATATGACCACACTCAAAAAAAAAAAAATGTGAACCCTCTATTTCACTAAAGCCAATTTAACTTAATTTTAGTTCATGGAATTATTATATATATATAGTTATATATATAATACAGGTACAGGGAGTAGAACTGACATTCTAGCTTTACTTGCCAAATTTTGCTTAAATCGGTTCAGATTTAGGCAAAGAACCAAATGTTTTTAATAAATTTTGTGTAGAAATAAAATTTTGCAAAAATTTGCTATAGAAATAAAATTTGCTAAAATTTTCCATAGAAATTAAATTTTGCCAAATATATATAGTTTTTACAAGTTCAAGTTTGCTCTCGAAACGACAACATGCATACTCGAAAGGCAGGTCTACTGAGACCGCATTACATGAACTAGTCAGCTTTATTGAAAGCTCACTATCTGTCAAAGAATACACAATCGTGGCATATCTAGACGTCGAAGGGGCGTTCAATAACGTCCATCCGAGCTCGATATTAAATGGACTGACAACTCTGAATGTTGATCCAGGTATACTTAGGCTGTTAGACGAACTTCTAAGGAAGAGACGCATTTCAGCCACACTAGGACAAGCAAACATACAAAGGTATGTGAACAGAGGCACTCCTCAAGGAGGAGTTCTATCACCTCTTCTTTGGAATATTGCTATAAACAACCTTCTGGTTTCCCTAGAAAAAGAAAGGATAAAAGTGGTGGCATACGCAGATGATGTCAGCAGTCAGCGGAAAATTCCCATCCACAATCAGAGATATTATTCAGAGGGCCCTCCGGATGACTGAGAAATGGGCGAAAGATAATGGTCTTGGGGTAAATCCTGCAAAGACAGAATTAGTCATGTACTGCAAAGATCGCAAAACTCCCACGGTTAGGCCCATTTCCTTAGGGGGTATTGAAATTCCCTTTAGGGACTGTGCAAAATACCTTGGCGTTATTTTGGACCGGAAGCTGAACTTTAAGCTTAATATTGAAAAAAGGGCGAGGAAAGCAACGGTAGCTTTATACTCGTGCAAAAAGGCAATAGGGAAAAATTGGGGACTAGAACCAAAAATTGTACATTGGCTATACACGGCAGTGGTTAGACCTATAATGCTATATGGTGTTGTAGTCTGGTGGCCGGCACTTCACCAGCCGACAAGTTTAGACAAAGTTCAGCGTATGGCGTGCTTGTGTATCTCAGGTGCATTCAGCAAGACAGGAACAAACTCCCTTAATGTCATACTGCATCTATTGCCTTTAGACATTTTGGCCAGACAGTCAGCTGCAACAACGGCTGTGCGGTTGCGCGAGCTATCGCTGTGGTCGGAAAAAGGTTACGGCCACAGTTCGGTCCTCAAAATATTGCCAGATGTGCCTAACGTAGTGGATTACACTTTGGCGAGTCCACTTTTCGACAAAAAGTTTGAGACTCTAATTCCCAACAGTGAGGCGTGGTGTACACGGACCCCGGGGAATAAAAGATATATAGATTTCTACACTGATGGCTCCAAATTGGATGGCCAAGTGGGTTTCGGAGTATATTCTAAAGATCTGGAACTTCGAATAGCGAAAAGATTACCTGATCACTGTAGTGTTTTTCAGGCTGAAATATTAGCAATAAGAGAAGTGGTGAATTGGCTGAGAAGTAATGCTCCAAGCAATATTGGCATTAATATATACTCAGACAGTCAACCTGCAATAAAATCCTTGGACTCTGTGTTCCTCAACTCGAAAACGGCCATCGACTGCCGCAAATCTCTCAATGAGATTGCTGAGCAGCTCAATATTCACCTAATATGGGTGCCTGGCCACAGGAACATACCGGGGAACTGCGAAGCAGATGAGCTAGCAAGGCTAGGAACTACCTTACATATTCCAGGGGAACTAGAATCTGTTGGTGTGCCTCTGGCTACCTGCAAGCTCTTACTGCGTGAGAAGGCTGTCATGATGGCAAATGTTCGATGGGAGAATTGTAAGGGTTGTAACGACACCAAGCAAATATGGCCCCATTTGAACTTAAACCGCACACTAGATATGCTAGTGTTCTCGAGACGCCAGATATCACTCCTGATATCTGCTATAACGGGTCGCTGCCTGATAGGCGATTTTGCAAAAACTATTGGTGCGAAGTATAATGACTATTATATGAGCTGTCATGATGCGGAGGAAAAGGAATCAATAAAACACCTCTTGTGTGAGTGTCCTGCATTTTGTGTAAGGCGTAAGCAAATTTTAGGGGCATATAGCTTCAGATTACTAGCGGACCTGGAAAACGTTAACTTAAGCAGTCTGCTAATGTTTTTGGAACAATCTGGTTGGTTCAACAGAAGAAAATAATCGAGAAGGTTCAACGGTTAAAACTAGAAGTGCCCATATGTAATAGGTACTTTTAGTTAATGTGGTATCACAATGGACTGAATAGTCTAAGTGAGCCTGAATCTTAATCGGGCTGCCACTATAACCTAACCTATAGTTTTTACAAAATATTCTATAGAAATAAAACTTTGTAAAAATTTTCTATAGAAATAAAATTTTGCAGAAATGTTCACTAGATATAAAATTTTGCAAAAATTTTCTAAAGAAATTAAATCTTGCAAACACTTTCTATAGAAATGAAATTTTGCAACAATTTTCTGAAGAAATATTTTTTTTTGCAAAAATTCTCTATAGATATTACATTTTGCAAAGTAAAATGTTTACAAAATTGTCTATAGAAATAAAATTTTGCAAAAATCTTTAAAGAAATTAAATTTTAGATTTTGCAAAATATTCCTCTCCAATTAAGAGCTACTTAAATTTTCTATAGAAATAACATTTTGCAAAAATTTTCTATAAAAATAAAATTTTGTAAAAATTTGTTAAAGAAATAAAATTTGGTAAAATTTTCTATTGAAATGAAATTTTGAAAAAATGTTCTAAAGAAATTAAATCTTGCAAACACTTTCTATAGAAATAAAATTTTGCAATAATTTTATGTATAAATAATTTTTTGCAAAAATTCTCTATAGATATTGCATAATGCAAAGTAAAATGTTTACAAAATTTTCTATAGAAATAAAATTTTGCAAAAATTTCTAAAGAAATTAGTTTTTTCAAATATTTTTTTTTCGTAGATTTGGGTACAATTCTTAATGTTTTGGTAGATTTTGCAAAATATTCCTCTCCAATTAAGAGCTACTTAAATTTTCTATAGAAATAATATTTTGCAAAATATTTCTATATAAATAAAATTTTGTAAAAATTTTTTATAGAAATAAAATTTGCTAAAATTCTCTATAGAAATGAAATTTTGCAAAAAAGTTCTATAGAAATAAATTTTTGGAAAAATTTTCTATAGGAATAAGTTTTTGCAAAACTTTTCTATAGAAATAAATTTTTGCAAAAATTTTACATAGAAATAAAATTTTGCAGAAATTTTCAATAGAAATAAACTTTTGCAAAAATTTTCAATAAATATAAAATTTTGCAGAAATTTTCTAAAGAAATTAAATTTTGCAAACACTTTCTATAAAAATAAAATTTTGCGATAATTTTCTGTAGAAATAAATTTTTTGCAAAAATTCTCTATAGATATTACATTTTGCAAAGTATATATAGTTTTTACAAAATATTCTATAGAAATAAAATTTTGTAAAAATTTTCTATAGAAATAAAATTTGCAGAAATTTTCAATAGAAGTAAACTTTTGCAAAAATTTTCAATAGATATAAAATTTTGCAAACATTTTCTAAAGAAATTAAATCTTGCAAACACTTTCTATAGAAATAAATTTTTTGCAAAAATTCTCTATAGAAATAAAATTTTGCAAACATTTTCTAAAGAAATTAAATTTTTCAAATATTTATTTTTCATAGATTTGGGTACAATTCTTAATGTTTTGGTAGATTTTGCAAAATATTCCCCTCCAATTAAGAGCTACTTAAATTTTCTATAGAAATAACATTTTGCAAAAATTTTCTATAAAAATAAAATTTTTTAAAAATTTTTTATAGAAATAAAATTTGCTAAAATTATCTATTGAATGAAGTTTTTACAAAATTTTCTATAAAAATTAAATTTTGCAAAAATTTTCTATAGAAATAAAATTTTGCAAAAATTTTCTATATAATTAAAATATTACAAAAATTTTCCGTAGACATAAAATGTAGACAAAATTTTCTACAGAAATGAAATTTTGACAAAATATTCTATAGACATGAAATATTAACAAAATTTTCTATAAATTGAATATAAAACATTTCTTTCGAATAAATTTCTTTTATATTAACCACATCAAGTTTTTCAACAACTTCAAAATATGTTTTTGTTTTTTAATTTGGTAGTTTTGTGATAAAATTTTGAGTAGATTATTTTTGGCACGAGTGGCAACCTTGTTTTCCTTGCTTGTTTGCTTTGTAATCAAGCTACAAAGAGTCAAAAAATTTACAGACGATTTCAATAATTTTGAAGAAATTTTCAGAATAGTTAAAGCCATGTTGACCCTAGTCAAACAAAATTTTCTTTTATTCGCCCAAGTTTAATTCGAATCACTTAACTATAAGAAACAACCGACTTCATTGAAAAGTTTATCAACTTTGTAGCCAAGAAATGTGTCTTATGTGCTGAGCAAAATTGATTATTAATTGTGTTAAATTTTAATTTCTTTTTTATTAATTTACAATTCTTCATGTTTTTGTAGATTTTGCAAAATATTCCTCTCCAATTAAGAGCTCCTTAAATTTTCTATAGAAATAACATTTTGCAAAAAATTTTCTATAAAAATAAAATTTTGTAAAAAATTTTATAGAAATAAAATTTTGCAAAAATTCTCTATAGAAATAACATTTTGCAAAAATGTTCTATAGAAATAAAATTTTGTAAAAAAATTTCTACAGAAATAAAATTTTGCAGAAATTTTCAATAGAAATAAACTTTTGCAAAAATTTTCAATAGATATAAAATTTTGCAAAAATTTTCTAAATAAATTAAATCTTGCAAACACTTTCTATAGAAATAAAATTTTGCAATAATTTTCTGTAGAAATAAATTTTTTGCAAAAATTCTCTATAGATATTACATGTTGCAAAGTAAAATGTTTACAACATTTTCTATAGAAATAAAATTTTGCAAAAATCTTTAAAGAAATTAAATTTTTCAAATATTTATTTTTCGTAGATTTGGGAACAATTCTTAATGTTTTGGTAGATTTTGCAAAATATTCCTCTCCAATTAAGAGCTACTTAAATTTTCTATAGAAATAATATTTTCCAAAAATTTTCTATAAAAATTAAATTTTGTAAAAATTTTTTATAGAAATAAACTTTTGCAAAAATTTTCAATAGATATAACATTTTGCAAAAATGTTCTATAGAAATAAAATTTTGTACAAATTTTCTATGGAAATAAAATTTTGCAGAAATTTTCAACAGAAATACACTTTTGCAAAAATTTTCAATAGATATAAAATTTTGAAAAAATTTTCTATAGAAATAAATTTTTGCAAAATTTCCCTATAGAAATTAAATTTTACAAAATATTCTATAGAAATAAAATTTTGTTAAAATTTTCTATAGAAATAAAATTTTGCAGAAATTTTCAATAGAAATAAATTTTTGCAAAAATTTTCAATAGATATAAAATTTTCCAAAAATTATCTAAAGAAATTAAATCATGCAAACACTTTCTATAGAAATAAAATTTTGCAATAATTTTCTGTAGAAATAAATTTTTTTGCAAAAATTCTCTATAGAAATAAAATTTTGCAAAAATCTTTAAAGAAATTAAATTTTTCAAATATTTATTTTTCATAGATTTGGGTACAATTCTTAATGTTTTGGTAGATTTTGCAAAATATTCCCCTCCAATTAAGAGCTACTTAAATTTTCTATAGAAATAACATTTTGCAAAAATTTTCTATAAAAATAAAATTTTTTAAAAATTTTTTATAGAAATAAAATTTGCTAAAATTATCTATTGAATGAAGTTTTTACAAAATTTTCTATAAAAATTAAATTTTGCAAAAATTTTCTATAGAAATAAAATTTTGCAAAAATTTTCTATATAATTAAAATATTACAAAAATTTTCCGTAGACATAAAATGTAGACAAAATTTTCTACAGAAATGAAATTTTGACAAAATATTCTATAGACATGAAATATTAACAAAATTTTCTATAAATTGAATATAAAACATTTCTTTCGAATAAATTTCTTTTATATTAACCACATCAAGTTTTTCAACAACTTCAAAATATGTTTTTGTTTTTATAATTTGGTAGTTTTGTGATAAAATTTTCTTAAAATTTTGGTAGATTATTTTTGGCACGAATGGCAACCTTGTTTGTTGTAATCAAGCTACAAAAAGTCAAAAAATTTACAGACGATTTCATTAATTTTGAAGAAATTTTCAGAATAGTTAAAGCCATGTTGACCCTAGTCAAACAAAATTTTCTTTTATTCGCCCAAGTTTAATTCGAATCACTTAACTATAAGAAACAACCGACTTCATTGAAAAGTTTATCAACTTTGTAGCCAAGAAACGTGTCTTATGTGCTGAGAAAAATTGATAATTAATTGTGTTAAATTGTAATTTGTTTTTTTATTAATTTTTTGATATGCTCGGCAATTTCGATATTTCGATAATTCGAACAGAGCTTTAATATTTGACCCTAGTGTCCACAATTAATTTATATTGGACCCACTCATCTCACTCATCGCAATCACAATAATCAGCTACACCTATGACAAATGGCAAAGATGTCTATTTAATTTCATTATTCTCACATTTACAATGAAATCAATCTTGATCTACTCATCTGAAGGATGAATACAGATTAAGATTGTCTCAATAAACACCTCTCATTAATGACTTGGCTTAGTTTTGACTATCGGGGTATTAAATGCAGTGATTATACTATACACATACTCTCTCCCTCTCTCTCCTCTCCCACTCTCATAAGCACATATTTACTCGTGGACACAGTGTTGCCAACTCCCCAAGGCCAAAAAGCACCAAAAAAAAAATATTATAAATTCCATGTTCTACTAAAAAAAAAAAAAAAAAAAAAAAAAAAAAAAAAAGATGGATTATAGAACTTTTGTGAATTGAATTTCAATGAATGAATTTCGAGTTTAGCCGCTAAAATAGTCATTTTTTCACAATTACTTTTCATTAATTAATCATTTTAAGGAATACAAACTTTGTGAAAATTAGCTTTTGGCTTTTCCCCATCAAGTTATAATAAACTTTGCAGCCAATATGCATAATTTTATGCCCATTTTTACTGATATAGTTTTCACTTTAGCGGCAAAACTCTAACTTAGTACTCACCATTATGCACCGCTATTCAAGTATACACCTTGACCAGTTTTAATGCTTTCGTCCAATTCATTTTGATCAGTGATATTGTTCAACTTTCAAAATATTAATATATGGAAGGAGTCTATTGCTTATTTCAGTTGTGCGTGCTTCTGTGGATTTAATACAAACGTTTTTAATGACATCTTTACCAAATTAAAAATTCGACACTCATCGCTCGACTTTCCTACAGAATACCCTAAATAATAATATTAATTAAAAAATAATCAATACCAACTTCATAACAATCAAATTCTATATTTGGCAATAAATTTGAGTTTCTTCGGCTCTTGAAAGTCTAATCAAAATTTTTGTATCAATTAAACTTAATACTGTTCAAAATAAAAAAGCACCAAAAGCACTAAATGAAAATGCCAGAAAGCACCAAGTTGGTGCTTTTTTTGAAAAGGCACCAAAAATGCAATTTGGTGCTTTTTAGAAATCAAAAAACACTAAATTTGGTGCTAAAAGCACCAAATTGGCAACACTGCGTGGACACATAAACACCATGGCGAATGGTCATTAAAACGGGATTCAATCTCTATATTAATTTGAATGCTTGTTAGCTGCTATATGGTAAAGGGGGAAGTGGTGGTGGGGTGAGTGCGTAACTAAGTGCCAACGTATTGGCGGTGGGGGTCAGTACACAGTAGACTACTAGACTATTGGAATATGGTATTTAACGATAACTCGTTGTCAACTAATTAGTTAAATTGAAATCGAATTATTCGTTGTCGCACTTGAATTAACCGCATAGACACATATACCTGCCATGAGAGGGTGTGTGTGTATGTGTGTTTACACTCAGGAAACTACACTCAATGAGCATAATTATTGGTCAGTTGATATTTACGACTTTAGTTATAGATCTCATTCTGCGGTATATTCATGTCTATGTGAATGTTAATATGTTAATACACAGATACTCACTCGTATACAGGCAAATCACATGTTATAGCAATAAGAGCATATGTGGTTATGTGTCACTGATAATTTGGTTGAATGAAATTGGGTTATAGCCAAAGCCTTGTGTATACTGGGCGGCAAATTTATTAATGAGAATATTTTTGAAAATTTCTATATGAAAAAATCGACAAATTTGTTTGGAAGAACAAAAATTACAAACAAAATTAAGATACATTTTAATAAACAAAGGAATTTCTTAAAAAGTGAATTTATCAATGAAGACTTTATTTAACTACAAAACACCAAGCTCATAATCTATAGAATATGAGCGTTTGTCAAATAAAAAATTTTGAATTTTATTTAAAAAGAAAATTCATTAGATAAAATGAAAATGAAAATTAAAACGCTTTTCCAGTTTTTCTTTTCAATCAAATAGTAATTGAAATATACGGATACGCTATTATATCCAATTAAAAAGAAATTTATCTTTTCCCCTTTTTTGTTGTTCAGTGTAATCATTAATATTTCTTCCTGTTGTGTAATTAACGATTACTTAACTCAAACAGGCATATATTAACACACTTACATATACATTTAATATAGCATAAATGACATGCGCATACATGTGTGTGTATGGTATACATTTGCCAACTCCATATCAATGGAAACTTTAACTAATTATAATTACACTCGAAATGTATTATTTGTTAATTACATTTATTATAACAACAATCAAATATCAGCATAGACATTCACGTCCACGTTAAAAGGTCGTCATTGGATTTTTCAATCAAAGGTAGCATGGATGTAAACGAAACAACAACAAAAATGTAATGTGATAATTAATTTAAATTTATCATTTAATCAAGTGATAGCTGGTAAATAATATTATTCAATTGTGTAATGTGTATTCTTAAATTACACGGAAATATGTTTGTGTGTGTGGTCATTTGAAATGGTGCAAACCATCAAATATAGATAGTATTTGCATTTAATTTCGCTTTGCTGCATTATGGATAAAATTATTTCATTGAATATGCGAAATGAAGAAGATGGACAACTCAGATGAACGGTGGCCAAATTTGCGAGAACTATCAAATATGGTAGACTTCAATTTTCTCTAGAAATAAAAGTTTGAGTAAATTTTCTATCGAAATAAATTTGTGGGAGATTTTTCTATAGAAATATAATTTTGACAAAATTTTCTATAAAAATAAAATTTTGACAACATTTTCCATAGAAATAAAATTTTGACAAAATTTTCTATAGAAATAAAATTTAGACAAAATTTTCTATAGAAATATAATATTGACAAAATTTTCTATAGACACATAATATTGACAAAATTTTCTATAGAAATAAAATTTTGACACACATTTCTATAGAAATAAAATTTGGATAAAATTATTGAAACAAAATTTTGGGAGATATTTCTATAAAAATAAAATTTTATAAAATTTTCAATAGAAATAAATTTTATACAAACTTTTCTGAAAGAAAGTTTTATAGATATTAAATTTTGACAAAATTTTCTATAGAAATAAAAGTATGACAAAATTTTCTATATAAATAAAATTTTGACAAAATTTTCCATACAAACAAAATTTTGACAACATTTTCCATTAAAATAAAATATTGACAAAATTTTCAAAAAAATAATATTTTGACAATATTTTCTACAGAAATAAAACCTTGATACAATTTTCAAAAAAATAAAAGTTTGACACAATTTTTTATATAAATAAAATTTTGGACAACATTTTCTATAGAAATAAAATTTGGATAAAATTATTGAAACAAAATTTTTTGAGATTTTTCTATAAAACTAAAATTTTGACAAAATTTCCACTAGTCATCAAATGTTTACAAAATCTTCTGAAGAAAAAAAATTATGACAAAATTTTGTGCAGAAATAATATGTTGACAAAATTTTCTATAGAAATAAAATTTGGATAATATTTTCTTTAGACATTAAAAAATTAAATGTTGCCAAATTTTATTTCTATAGAAAATTTTTGCAAAATTTTGCAATACTTTATTTCTATAGAAAAATTTTGTCAAAATTTTAATTCTATAGAAAATTGTGTCAAAATTTTATTTTTATAGAAAATTTTGTCAAAATTTTATTTCTATAGAAAATATTGTCAACATTTTATTTCTATAGAAAATTTTGTCAACATTTTATTTCTATAGAAAAATCTCCCCAAATTTTATTTCAATAGAAAATTTTCTCAAAATTTTATTTGTATAGAAAAATTTCACAAAATTATATTTCCGTAGAAAAATTCCCCAAAATTTTATTTCTATAGAAAAATCTTCCAAAATTGTATTTCAATAGAAAACTCACTCAAAATTTTATTTCTAAAGAAAATGTTGTCAAAATTTAATTTCTATAGAAAATTATGTCAAAATTTAATTTCTATAGAATATTTTGTCAAAATATTTTATTTCAATTGAAAATTTGTTCAAAAAAAATTTGCTTTTTTTTTCAAAACTTTATTTCTATAGAAAATTTGGTGAAAATTTTATTTCTATTTACAATTTGAGTAAAATTTCAATTCGATAGAAAACTTTTTCAAAATTGTGTTTTCTATAGAAAATTTTCTCAAAATTATATTTCCATAGACAAATTTCCCAAAATTGTATTTCTATAGAAAAATCTCCCAAAATTGTATTTCAATAGAAAATTCACTCAAAATTTTATTTCTATAGAAAAATTTCTCGAAATTTTATTTCTAGAGGAAATTGGAGTACTTCTTAGTTGGTGAGGAATATTTTGCAAAATCTACTGTTTTTGATAGAGTTCTCGCAAGTTTTTTTTTAAATTTTACAAAAATTTTCTATAGAAATAAAATTTTGAAAAAATTTTCTATAGAAATAAAATTTTGCAAATATTTTCTATTAAAAACATTTTTTTCAAAAATTTTCTATAGGAGTTAAATTTTGCAAAAATTTTCCAAAGAAATAAAGTTTTGCAATAATTTTCTATTAAAAAAAAACATTTTGCAAAATTTTTCTATAGAAATAACATTTTGCAAATTGTACAAAATTTTCTATAGAAATAAAATCTTGACAAAATTTTTAGGGAAATAAAATTTTGTTTTTTTGTTTTTTGATCTCAGCTTAAAGCCATGCATTGACTAAACTACAAGAGTAGCTTAACCAACAGAGGAAAAGTATGCTTGTCAAATTTATTTGGGCAAAGCCCTATAGACTGCAAGATGGTTGGATGTACAGCTGTTTCGGAATTACCACATTCCTCATCAGCATCCTCTACTTGCAGCAAAACTATCAACCAATTATCAGAATAAATTCGGGTAATTCACTCAACCCAACGTGAACTACACTTGAACCTCCCGAAAAAGGGTTTGATAGTCGGCTACTGCCTAAACAAATTTGCCAGCATATCTCTTTTCCTTTGCCAAACTCAAATCATCGATTTGTATGTATTTGGCTGGGTTTGTTTTTGAGCGTGCTTCCTCTATCTTCATTCGTTTTGTTTGTTATTGTTGGCTTCTCTTCAATCGTTATTGTTGTTTTTTTGTTTTTTGATCTCAGCTTAAAGCCATGCATTGACTAAACTACAAGAGTAGCTTAACCAACAGAGGAAAAGTATGCTTGTCAAATTTATTTGGGCAAAGCCCTATAGACTGCAAGATGGTTGGATGTACAGCTGTTTCGGAATTACCACATTCCTCATCAGCATCCTCTACTTGCAGCAAAACTATCAACCAATTATCAGAATAAATTCGGGTAATTCACTCAACCCAACGTGAACTACACTTGAACCTCCCGAAAAAGGGTTTGATAGTCGGCTACTGCCTAAACAAATTTGCCAGCATATCTCTTTTCCTTTGCCAAACTCAAATCATCGATTTGTATGTATTTGGCTGGGTTTGTTTTTGAGCGTGCTTCCTCTATCTTCATTCGTTTTGTTTGTTATTGTTGGCTTCTCTTCAATCGTTATTGTTGTTTTTTTGTTTTTTGATCTCAGCTTAAAGCCATGCATTGACTAAACTACAAGAGTAGCTTAACCAACAGAGGAAAAGTATGCTTGTCAAATTTATTTGGGCAAAGCCCTATAGACTGCAAGATGGTTGGATGTACAGCTGTTTCGGAATTACCACATTCCTCATCAGCATCCTCTACTTGCAGCAAAACTATCAACCAATTATCAGAATAAATTCGGGTAATTCACTCAACCCAACGTGAACTACACTTGAACCTCCCGAAAAAGGGTTTGATAGTCGGCTACTGCCTAAACAAATTTGCCAGCATATCTCTTTTCCTTTGCCAAACTCAAATCATCGATTTGTATGTATTTGGCTGGGTTTGTTTTTGAGCGTGCTTCCTCTATCTTCATTCGTTTTGTTTGTTATTGTTGGCTTCTCTTCAATCGTTATTGTTGTTTTTTTTTTGTTTTTTGATCTCAGCTTAAAGCCATGCATTGACTAAACTACAAGAGTAGCTTAACCAACAGAGGAAAAGTATGCTTGTCAAATTTATTTGGGCAAAGCCCTATAGACTGCAAGATGGTTGGATGTACAGCTGTTTCGGAATTACCACATTCCTCATCAGCATCCTCTACTTGCAGCAAAACTATCAACCAATTATCAGAATAAATTCGGGTAATTCACTCAACCCAACGTGAACTACACTTGAACCTCCCGAAAAAGGGTTTGATAGTCGGCTACTGCCTAAACAAATTTGCCAGCATATCTCTTTTCCTTTGCCAAACTCAAATCATCGATTTGTATGTATTTGGCTGGGTTTGTTTTTGAGCGTGCTTCCTCTATCTTCATTCGTTTTGTTTGTTATTGTTGGCTTCTCTTCAATCGTTATTGTTGTTTTTTTTGTTTTTTGATCTCAGCTTAAAGCCATGCATTGACTAAACTACAAGAGTAGCTTAACCAACAGAGGAAAAGTATGCTTGTCAAATTTATTTGGGCAAAGCCCTATAGACTGCAAGATGGTTGGATGTACAGCTGTTTCGGAATTACCACATTCCTCATCAGCATCCTCTACTTGCAGCAAAACTATCAACCAATTATCAGAATAAATTCGGGTAATTCACTCAACCCAACGTGAACTACACTTGAACCTCCCGAAAAAGGGTTTGATAGTCGGCTACTGCCTAAACAAATTTGCCAGCATATCTCTTTTCCTTTGCCAAACTCAAATCATCGATTTGTATGTATTTGGCTGGGTTTGTTTTTGAGCGTGCTTCCTCTATCTTCATTCGTTTTGTTTGTTATTGTTGGCTTCTCTTCAATCGTTATTGTTGTTTTTTTGTTTTTTGATCTCAGCTTAAAGCCATGCATTGACTAAACTACAAGAGTAGCTTAACCAACAGAGGAAAAGTATGCTTGTCAAATTTATTTGGGCAAAGCCCTATAGACTGCAAGATGGTTGGATGTACAGCTGTTTCGGAATTACCACATTCCTCATCAGCATCCTCTACTTGCAGCAAAACTATCAACCAATTATCAGAATAAATTCGGGTAATTCACTCAACCCAACGTGAACTACACTTGAACCTCCCGAAAAAGGGGTTTGATAGTCGGCTACTGCCTAAACAAATTTGCCAGCATATCTCTTTTCCTTTGCCAAACTCAAATCATCGATTTGTATGTATTTGGCTGGGTTTGTTTTTGAGCGTGCTTCCTCTATCTTCATTCGTTTTGTTTGTTATTGTTGGCTTCTCTTCAATCGTTATTGTTGTTTTTTTGTTTTTTGATCTCAGCTTAAAGCCATGCATTGACTAAACTACAAGAGTAGCTTAACCAACAGAGGAAAAGTATGCTTGTCAAATTTATTTGGGCAAAGCCCTATAGACTGCAAGATGGTTGGATGTACAGCTGTTTCGGAATTACCACATTCCTCATCAGCATCCTCTACTTGCAGCAAAACTATCAACCAATTATCAGAATAAATTCGGGTAATTCACTCAACCCAACGTGAACTACACTTGAACCTCCCGAAAAAGGGTTTGATAGTCGGCTACTGCCTAAACAAATTTGCCAGCATATCTCTTTTCCTTTGCCAAACTCAAATCATCGATTTGTATGTATTTGGCTGGGTTTGTTTTTGAGCGTGCTTCCTCTATCTTCATTCGTTTTGTTTGTTATTGTTGGCTTCTCTTCAATCGTTATTGTTGTTTTTTTGTTTTTTGATCTCAGCTTAAAGCCATGCATTGACTAAACTACAAGAGTAGCTTAACCAACAGAGGAAAAGTATGCTTGTCAAATTTATTTGGGCAAAGCCCTATAGACTGCAAGATGGTTGGATGTACAGCTGTTTCGGAATTACCACATTCCTCATCAGCATCCTCTACTTGCAAAATTTTTAGAGAAATAAATTTTTGACAACATTTTCTATATAAATAAAATTGTGACAAAATGTTCTGTAGAAATAAAATCTTGGGTCAATTTTCTATTGAAATAAAATTTTGGGAGATTTCTCTATAAGAATAAAGTTTTAATAAAATTTTCTATAGAAATAAAATTTTTGACAAGATTTTCTATAGAAATAAAAGTTTCCCAAAATTTTTCATAGAAATAAAATTTTCCCAAAATTTTTCATAGAAATAAAATTATGACAAAATTTTCTATAGAAATAAAATTTTAACAAAATTTTCTATAGAAATAATATTTTGACAAAATTGTCTATAGAAATAAAATCTTGAGCCAATTTTATATTAATATAAATTTTTGCTAGTTTTTTCTATAAGAATAACATTATGACAAAATTTCCTATAGAAATTAAACATTGTAAAAATTTTCTATAAAAATAAAATTTGGATAAAATTTTCTTTAAAAATAAAATTTTGACAGCATTTGATATAGAAAGGAAATGTTGTTAAAACATTAAGAATTTGCCACATTTACAACTCCAGGGATATTTATGCACCCAAAAAATTGTCGCTAATAGAAAAAGTCATAATATATGATATTGAATGATATATAATATACTAGCGTAACCCGGCCCGCTTCGCTGCGCCTTCCGAAGCGTATTTGTAGGAACATTTTGCGTGAACTTAGTCAACCAATTCAAAAAGATTTGAATTCTTTCAAACAAATCGGACTACTTGCTTTTTCGAAAATCGGACTACTTGCATATGTAAAACGGTTCGTCTTAAAAAATGTCGGGGAGAGGGTGTACCCTTTCCACCAAATTTTTTTAATAATGTTCTGTATTCAAGTAGTTGGACAATCTTCTATATTTCTTGTGAATTTTAAGTGGTTTGTCAATCTGAATATTAAGCACTATATTATAATAACATACAAAGAATTACTGTTTCCCATCCAATAAATCGGAAAAAGCAAAAGTAGTAAAAAATTTTACCACATTAACATTTGCTAAAATGTTGGAAAATGATGCATCCTCTATGTTGGCTCCCAATTTCATGTAAATTTAAGTTCTTTACTAAAAAGAAGTCTGGCAGAAGCTTGTGCAAAAATAATAAAATTATGTACCGAGTTCCCATTTACGGACAACCCTCTACTTTCAATTTAAGAAAAAAAAAAACGGACAAAAGGGAAACCACCTTCGCTCCACTCCCACCTGATATCGGACTATCACGTACCCTATATTAATTTCACAACTACTCAATGGTCCCTATAAATTCTATCGAAGTAAATCGACAAAGTTTTTTTCAATTTTCCCCTTCCCCAACCAGATATCGAAAAAGCATATACTAATTTAAAAATCATGTATCGAAAAGTGATGTTGCGTATCTTTTGTAAAAGTCCCAGAAAATGTCAAGCAAATTATAAGCCTAAAGGCAAATTATAAGCCGTCCAAATATCACAAAATCAGGTATCAACTATTAATTAATGGTTTCTCTGTATGTAACATACTTAAGAGAAGAGGATGTCTCCCTATGCCCTTTTATTTTTCCCCGACCAAATATTAAAAAATTAAGAACCTGATATAAATTTCATAACCTCACCCATTTTTTCCGTAAAATTTCAGTCGGGGGAGTTTAGTTTTGTTTTCACTGTACTTTAAAAAAAAGTCGGGCAAATGGGGGGTCCCCCTCCCCGACCAAATATCGAAAAATAATGTAGCGGATTTTTGTCTAGATGCCAACCCCAACATTCAATGAAAATTTCAAGCAAATCGCATAATTTTATTCCAAGTTTCAAAAAGTAGGGCAAGGGGGAGGTCCCCCTCCCCGTCCACGTATGAAATCATCAGGTACACCATATTAATTCCATAACCTCACCGCATGTTCTCTGTAAATCTCAGATAATTTAGAGAATTTTAGTTTTTTTCACTGTACTTTAAAAAAAGTCGAACAAAGGGGAGGTCCCCCTCCGCCACCAAATATCGAAATATAAAGTAGCGGATCTTTGTCTAGATGCCAACCCCAACCTTCAATGAAAATTTCAAGCAAATCGGTCAACTTTGGTCTAATTTTCAAAAAGTCGGACAAAGGGGAGGTTCTCTCCGCGACCATATGTCAAAAAATGAGGTACCCTATTTTCAACACATGAGTGCCCCCCACGATCTCTGAAAGTTTCAAGTAAATCGGTTCAGCCATTTTCGCGCCAACCCGGAACATACAAATAAACAAACAAACAAACAAATAAACAAACATAATTTGAATTTTATATATATAGATACACTGAAAAAAAGCATGCCCGGTTCCAAAGATTTTGTCTTTACTCTAAAAATTTTGGTATTGATTCCGAGCCAAAGAAGCGGAGAATACAAGTAAGGACACTTTTAAGACACAATTCTCCTTTAAAATTTGGGAACAAAAACTTGCTTCTAGGAAGCAACTTTTAATTTTCCGTTTTTTCAGCTTTTTTCTTCATATGCTTCAAAGTCCTTTAAAAACAAGTTAACGATCATTTTATTTACCAAATTCAGACTCGACTTCCAGTAGAAATTATGCTATGTTTCAAGTAAAAAACATTTTTAAAATAAAGTGTTGAAAACCATGTCCTATATTTGAACGATTTTTTGCTTTGTAGTCAAGATGCAAAAAGACAACAAATTTATAGACAATTTCATTAAATTTAAAGAATTTTTCTGAATTATTAAAGTCAAGTTGACCTTAGCCAAATTACAAATTTTTTCTTTCATGTTAAGATACCTATTTTTAAGTCATATCACTTAATTATAAGGACAATACGACTTCATTGAAAAGTTTATCGACTTTTGGACAAAGAAAATAACTTTATTTTAGAGAAATGCGTCTTCTATGCTAAGCAAAATTTGCATTCGTATTTTAAAGACATGAAATCTTTGACCTCACGACAAAAATATTTCATTCGAAGTTTTTTCTTCGACTTTATCAAGAACTTCAAAATATTTTTATACCCTCCACCATAGGATGGGGGTATATTAACTTTGTCATTCCGTTTGTAACACATCGAAATATTGCTCTAAGACCCCATAAAGTATATATATTCTGGGTCGTAGTGAAATTCTGAGTCGATCTGAGCATGTCCGTCCGTCCGTCCGTCAGTTGAAATCACGCTAACCTCCGAACAAAACAAGCTATCGACTTGAAACTTGGCACAAGTAGTTGTTATTGATGTAGGTCGGATGGTATTGCAAATGGGCCATATCGGTCCACTTTTACGTATAGCCCCCATGTAAACGGACCGAAAAATTTGGCTTGGGATTGCTCTAATCAGGGCTGTGGAGTCGAGCCAATTTTGCTCGACTCCGACTCCGACTCCAGCATTTTTCATCAACTCGACTCCGACTCCGACTCCGGAGTCGACTCCGGGTAATATAACTAAATCTCATTCTAGTACCACTAATTTGTAGTTCTATTTAGGGGGTATATATGGGGTATATATATGGATCGATATAAAGTATCGTATTTATTTATGTGTGCAAGAAAGGTCTTAATTTCGCATTTATACCAATTAAACTTTTTATTTCAAATTTAGGGCAATGTTTAATAAATAAAATAATGATATAAATACCCATCATAATATGAGAAGATACCGACAGTATATGTATTTGTGGACGAAAATTGTTATAAAGGGTTATATTCCCATATGCATGAATTTGAATCTGAATCGATTAAGACAAAATTGTATATACTTCTAGAAAATCTCTGTACCTAAAATTTAAATCTAACGTTATGGGACGTAACGCAAAGAAAGTCTAAAGTCGGGCGGGCCGATTGTAACATACTCTGCACAACTTTGTATTTAGATCTACATTTTTGATAAAATCTGAAATCAGACTTCTACAAAATCTCGTGCAATATTTGGGAAACATTCATAATTTTTTATATAGCAAAATTTGAGTCACTTTTACCAGTTTTCGACTTAGCAGTGAGTATCAGTAAGAAAAAAATTTGAGAAAATTTGCTATATAAATAAAATTTTGACAAATTGTTTTATAGAAATAAAATTTTGAAAAAAATATAAATAGAAATTTTGGAAAAATTTTTGTGTAGTAAATAAAAGTTTGCAAAATTTTCTATAGAAACAAAATTTGAACTAAATTCTCTATATAAATAAATGTTTGAGAAAATTTTCTATATAAATAAATTTTTACCAAATTTTCTATAAAAAAAACTATAGTAAACAAATTTTGACAAAATTTTCTATAGAAATAAAATTTTGAAAAAAAATATCAATAGAAATTTTTGGAAAATTTTTTGTGTAGTAAATAAAATTTTGCAAAATTTTCTATAGAAAGAAAATTTAGACTAAATTTTCTATAAAAATAAAATGTTGACTAAATTTTCTATCGACATAAAATGTTGTATAAATTTTGTATAAAAAAAAATCTATAGTAACAAAATTTTGGCACAATTTTCTATAGAAAAAAATTGAAAAAATTATTAATAGAAATTTTGGAAAATTTTTTGTGTAAATAAAATTTTGCACAATTTTCTATAGAAGCAAAATTTTGGCTAAATTTTCTATAGAAATAAATTTTTGACAAAATTTTCTACATAAAAATATTTCTACACCCACCACCATAGAATGGTGACAGGGGTATAATAAGTTTGTCATGTCGAAGATGAGCTAGAACGGTCCAGGTTTTGATATAGCTCCCATATCAACCGATCGCCCGATTTGGGTTCTTGGGCTCAAAAAACCGTAGTTTCTATCCAATTTGCCAGAAATTGGAAACCTAGAGGTATTCTAGGGCTATAAGGAGGAGTGCTGAAAATGGTGATTATCGGACCATGTTTTAATATAGCTCCCATATAGACAGAACTCCCGATTTTATTTCTTGATCTTCTAGAATCCGTAGTTTTTATCCAATTTGTCTGAAATTGGAAATCTGGAGGTATTCTAGGACCATTAAGAGGTGTGCCGAATATATTGTGTATCGGTCCAGTTTTTGATATAGTCCCCTTATAAACCGGCCCTCCGTTTTGGGGTCTATATTCTAGAACTACAATAGATGTGCTGAATACTGTACGTATCCTTCCATGTTTTTGGCGTAGCCCCATTAGTCCGATTAGACCAAAATAGACCCAAAAAATTATTGAAGTTGGTCCGATGGTCAGACCAAATGGAATTTTTCTGCAGAAATAACATTTGGACAAAAATTTCTATAGAAATAAAATTTTAACAAAATTTTCATAGAAATAAAATTTTAACAAATTTTTCATAGAAATAAAATTTTAACAAAATTTTGTATAGAAATAAGCTTCTTAAAAAATTTTGGGATACAATATTATGTAAAAATTTTGTACAAATTTTAAGAAAAAATAAAATTTTGCGATAACTTTCTATAGAAAAAGATTTCTGCTAAATGTGTAATAGAAATATAATTTTGGCTAAATTTTTTACAGAAATTAAATTTTGGCTAAATTTTCAATAGAATTAAACTTTGGCTACATTTTCTATAGAAATTAAATTTTGGCTAAATTGAAATTTTGGCTAAAATGAAATCTATTGAAATAAAATTTGGACCAAATTTTCTATAGAAATAAAATATGGATAAAATTTTCGATAGAAATAGAATGAGGTCAAAATTTTATATAGAAATAAAATTTTGAAAAAATTTTCTTTCGAAGAAAAATTTTAGAAAAATTGTAACTTTTAAATTATATTAATTTAAATTAGAAAACTGGTCCCCTGGTACGAATTTTGGAAAAATTTGGTCCAAAATAAAAATTCGTTGTTGCAACGCTGGTAAGGCCTCCATATAGACCGGTTTCAGATATTGAGGGTACAGAAGGTGCATTTACCATTAATGTAAATTTGCCAGATATTACTTCTCGTAATCATAAAACAGTTGGTGTACTATAGATTTTAGATTTCAAATCAAGGTATTTTTTCTTAATTTTCTTGCACATTTACAGGATATGTTTATGATTCCTTTAAACTCAAACAAAAATAGTTTTTATAAATCCGGAATCTGATAGGTAAAATCTTTGCATTTATTTTCGGGATGCGAACTGGTTAAACTGATCTGTCATCAAACCCCCATGGAATTTTCTAGGGAAATTAGTATATTTGATTCATGTTTATGATTCGGCCCGGACGAACTTACTGCTGTATATACTTATTTTATTTTTTATTTTCTATAGAAATAAATGTTGACTTAATTTTCTATAGAAAAAAATATTTCTATAGTAATAATATTTCGAATAATTTTTTTATAGAAATTAAATTTTGACAAAACATTCCATATAAATACAATAGTGACAAAATTTTCTATAAAAAACAGCTTTGACAATTTTTTCTGTCATATGTGTGTAGGTATATAGCCTTAAAATAAAATTAAAAACAATAAATTCGAATTATTGTTCGAATTATTTCAAATAAATTGATATGGGGATTAAAATGGATCGATCCAGCCCATTTGCTAGTCTAACATTCTAGGAAATATAAAATGATAGCCGTAATTGGAAGTTGATTTTCATTTCCAATCATGGTGTACATTGATCGAATGCATAACGCATTGGAAACTAATTTGCGTAAAAACTTTTTTAGTTACAAAAATGTGAAGTGTTTTAAAAAATTTGGTTTAGCCGGAGTCGGAGTCGAGCAAAATTTTTACGACTCCGACTCCGACTCCGACTCCAGCCAAATCTTCAGACTCCGACTCCAAGACTCCGACTCCGACTCCGACTCCACAGCCCTGGCTCTAATAGAAGGAAATTTCATCCGATTCGGCTGAAATGAGGTACATTGTGTTAGTATATGGTCCCTAACAACCATGCAAAAATTGGTCCACATCGGTTCATAATTACATATAGACCCCATATAAACCGATCCCCCGATTTGGCTTGCGGAGCCTCTAAAAGAAGCAAATTTCATCCGATCCGGCTGAAATTTGGTACATTGTGTTAGTACATGGTCTCTAATGACCATGCAAAAATTGGTCCACATCGGTCCATAATTGTATATAGCCCCCATATAAACCGATCACCAGATTTGACCTCCGGAGCAGGGTTGCCATTTTGGTCTGATTTTACCAATAAAATATAAATAAAATTTAGTACAGAAATAAACTTAAAAAAATTGGCATAGATACAAAATTATGCAAAAATTTTGTATAGGAAGAAAATTTACTAAAAATTGTAATAGAAATCAATTTTTTTCATAACTTTCTATAGAAATCAAATTTAGCGATAACTTTCTGTAGAAATAAAACTTTGACAAAATTTTCTATAGAAACAAACTTCTGACAAAATTTTCTATAGAAATAAAATTTTGACAAAATTTTCTATAGGAATAAAATTTTTGACAAAATTTTCTATAGTAATAAAATTTTGCAAAATTTTCTATAGAAATAAAATTTTAACAAAATATTCAATAGAAATAAATTTTTGACAAAATATTCTATAGAAATAAAATTTTAACAAAATATTCAATAGAAATAAATTTTTGACAAAATATACTAAAGAAATAAAATTTCGACGAAATATATATAGAAATAAAATTCTGACAAAATTTTCTGTAGAAATAAAATTTTGACAAAATTTTCTATAAATTTCTATAGAAATAAAATTTTGACAAAATTTTCCATAGAAATAAAATTTTCTATAGAATAAATAGAAATAAAAATTTCACAAAATTTTCTATCGAAGTAAAATTTTGGAAAAATTTTAAAAGTTAAAATGATATTAATGTGATTTGGAAAAATTATCCTCTGGTACGAATTTTGGTCCAATTTTGGAAAAATGTTGGTCCAAAATAAAAATTTATTGTGGCAACACTGCTCCGGAGCCTCTTGGAAGACCAAAATTCATCTGATTCAGTTGATATTTGGTACGTGGTGTTAATATATGGCCTTAAACACCCATGCAAAAATTGGTCGAAATCGGTCAATAATTATATATAGGCCCTATATAAACCGATCCCCAGATGTGACCTCCGGAAGAGCAAAATTCATCCGATACGGTTGAAATTTGGTACGTGATGTTAGTATATGGTATCCACCAACCATGCAGGAATTGGTTCATATCAGTCCATAATTATATATAGCCCCCATATAAACCGATCCTCAGATTTGACCTCCTGTGCCTTTTGGGAGAAGCAAAATTCATCCGATCTGGTTGAAATTTGGTACGTGGTGGTAGTATATGATATTTAACAACCATGCCAAATGTGGTTCATATCAGTCCATAATCATATATAGCCCCCATATAAACCGATCCCGAATTTTGGTTTTGGAGTCTCTTGGTTTTGGAGTCTCTTCATCCGAGTTTAAACATCATCCGAATGGAAATTTTGATTATTTTATATGTACTGAAATAAATTTCCATTGTTAAAGTATAGGTTAATATTATCATAAGTTATACAACGATGGTAGCTCCCTAAAAATTGTTTTTATTTTAAAGAACCAAGGTGGGTTAGCTTGACGCACGACATCAATACAAAAACTTTTAAGGGAGGTGAAAATCTTTGAAGTCATATAAGTTTTTTTTAGCGATATAAATGTGTTAAAATCTTGTTACTTTCAAAATTTTGTTTTTAATGGCCTTTTATTTATCACATATATATAATATTTTTTATTTATCATATTTGTCATGTACTTACAATTGTCTTTTCTTCTTCTCTAATTTCAGTGAAATAAATCTTAATGAATTGGGCGAATCAAATTGAATTGAATTAAAAATTCTATAAATTATTAAACAAAATAATGATTTATAAATACACCTCATAATTGGATACTGTGATAATTAAGAAAAAAAAAAAAAAACAAAATATAAATAAAACAACCAAATTGCTAAATAAATGTTATCAAAAAACTAAATCAGTGTGTGTGTGTGTGTAATTAACACAATAAAACCCCAAACATAAAACCACCAACCAACCAAGCAAAATTAAAAATTCAAACACTAAACCCACCTACAAACCACACAACGGCAATAAAAAATACCAAAAACCCCAAAAAAAAAATCTAACTCTCATAAAACAACCAAATTTTAATACGTCTCCATAGACATAGAAAATTCCCCCCCCCCCCCCCCAAAAAAAAAAAACAAAAAAATTGTTCTCCTCACTTTGGGAGCTTAGAAAAAAGTTTTAAGCGAATACTGAAATTATTATCTCGGGAATCTAATAAAAAAATCCAGACGATAGACTAACACAAAAAACAAGAGAAAAACATGTTGCAGTCCATGAAATTACGTAGCACGGACCAGCAACTTACTACAGATGCAGGAGGAATATCAGCAACCAGCTCGAGTAATGGCCTTATGGTAGTGGACAATGCAGGACATAATACAACCACAACGGGATTAAATTCAACCATGTATACAAACACCAACAACAACAACAACAACAACAGTAGTAGTAATAGTAGTAGCAATAACAATAACAGCATAATCACCAACACATTGCCAGCACCTGTTGCTCAAGTTACAGCAGCCGCACATGCTAATGGACTTGCAGGAATTGTTTATTGTAATAACAGCAACATTGGCAGCATTCCTGGAATCAATGGTCTTGATACTAATTCAGGCATCAGTAATAATAACAATAAACATATGATGGTTAACAATAATCATTTAAATAATAGACAACAACAGCAGCAGCAACAACAACACTTGCAACAATATCAGGCTATGTATTTAGAAAATGCCATGAGTGTTGCTGAAACAACAGCCAATGCTGTTGCTGTTGCTGCTGCCGGTGTTGGTGGTACATTGCTTTCAAACAAAATTGCAACATCGAAAACTTTTCATCCCTATACAAGACCTCCCCCACAAACAGTATCCTCATCATCAGCATCATCTTTATCATCACCAACAGTTGCAGCATTAAGTACAGCTCTATCCTTATCGCCACCACAAAGGCTTCAATCCTTTGTGTATAGCAATGCAAACGCGAAACAAATAAATTCCACAAATACAAATGTAAAAACATCTGTATCATCATCGCATGTTTCATCGATGGTTGGTGGAGGTGTGGGTGCGGTTGGTAGTGGTGTTAATATGGCCACTAGCCATAGCTCCTCTCCAGCATCAAGTGGATTATTAACTTTGCCAACATCGCCACCAGTGGCCACCGTAGTAGCAGCTAGCATCGCAGGAGTTTCAAACTCACAATCACCACCAACAGCAACTTTATTAGCCAACAACAACAACAACAACAGCATGGATCAGCAACAGCAGCCAAAACATCACCAGCAACAACAACAACAACAACAATCCTCAGAAACTAATCCGTAAGTTGGACATGAATACTTTTTGAATTATTTAAATAGTCGTCTGGCCACATTCAAATCTAGCAATTAAATTTGCACAATGGGATGGGTAAGACTAAAAAATGGGAATTACTTACAAACAACAAAAATATAAATAATATGTAAAAGGTTAAGAGCGAATAATAGAGGCCATTGCCTTTTATCATTTCACTGGAACAACAAATTTAGTTGATTCCAAAATATAATGTCCCAAAATGAAAATGAGATAAAGTCCCAAAAATTGGCATTTTATTTCTCTATATAAAATAAAGCCCCAAAATATAAAAAAAAACCCAAATAATCTCCAAATGAAGTATCTCCAAACTGAAAATGAAAATCTTCTTAAAAATTTAAGACACAGATTTTGGAAATTTGCGTCCCCCTGTTAAAGTCGCATGTCTTTGAACTAAGGCAAATTTTATCGACTTTTGGACAAGCGAAAAAACTTTATATCAAAGAATTACGTCTTTTATGATAAGCCAAAGTCGCATTTGTATTTTAAGAACATGGAATTTTTACCTTCACAACAATAAGTTTTTCAGTGCACATTGAATGAAATTTACATCTCGAAAAGGCTCTGCTAGTCCAGAGCCACTTTTTGTCACAAGTTTATTTTTATAGAAAATTATGGCAAAATTTTATTTCTATAGAAAATTATGGCAAAATTTTATTTTTTTAGAAAATTTTGTCAAAATTTTATTTCTATAGAATCATTTGTCAAAATTTTATTCTGTTAAATTTTGTTTCTATAGAAAAGTTTCTTTTCTTGGAAAATTGTTCACAATGTTCTTTTATATAGAAAATTTTGTTAAAATTTTATTTCTATAGAAAATTTTGTTAAAGTTTTATTTCTATAGAAAATTTTGTTAAAATTTTATTTCTATAGAAAATTTTGTCACAATTTGATTTCTATAGAAAATTTTGTCAAAACTTTAGTTCTATAGAAAATTTTGTTAAAATTTTATTTTTTTATTGTATATATATAGAAAATTTTGTCAAAATTTTATTTCTATAAAAAAATTTTGTCCAAATTTTATTTCTATAGAAAATTTTGTAAAAATTTTATTTCTATAGGAAATTTTGTAAAAATTTTATTTTTATAGAAAATTTTGTTAAAATTTAATTCTATAGAAAATTTTGTAAACAATTTTATTTCAATAGAAAATTTTGTGAACATTTTATTTTTATAGAAAATTTTGTGAAAATTTTATTTCTGTAAAATATTTTGTCAAATTTTTATTTCTATGGCTCTGCAAGTGCAGAGCCATTTTTTAGTCACAAGTTTATTTTTATAGAAAATTATGGCAAAATTTTATTTTTTTTTAGAAAATTATGGCAAAATGTTATTTTTTTTTTAGAAAATTGTAGCAAAATTTTATTGCTATAGAATCTTTTGACAAAATTTTATTCTGTTAAAATTTTGTTTCTATAGAAAATTTTCTTTTAGAAAATTTTGTTAAAATTTTATTTCTATAGAAAATTTTGTTAAAATTTTATTTCTGAAGACAATTTTGTCACAATTTTATTTCTATAAAAAATCTTGTCCACATTTTATTTCTATAGGAAATTTTGTGAAAATTTTATTTTTATAGAAAATTTTGTTAAAATTTGTAAAAATTTTGTAATTTTGTAAAAATTTTGTAAACAATTTTATTTCAATAGAAAATTTTGTGAACATTTTATTTTTATAGAAAATTTTGTAAAATTTTATTTCGATAGAATATTTTGCCAAAATTTTATTTCTATGGTTCTGCAAGTCCAGAGCCATTTTTTGTCACAAGTTTATTTTTATAGAAAATTATGGCAAAATTTTATTTTTTTAGAAAATTATTATTTTATTTCTATAGAATCTTTTGTCAAAATTTTATTCTGTTTAAATTTTGTTTCTATAGAAAATTTTCTCTTCTACGGAAAATTTTTCACAATGTTCTTTCCTATAGAAAATTTTGTTAAAATTTTATTTCTATAGAAAATTTTGTCAAAATTTTATTTCTATAGAAAATTTTGTCAAAAATTTAGTTCTATAGAAAATTTTGTTACAATTGTATTTTTTTTTTTTGTATTTACGAGTATATAGAAAATTTTGTCAAAATTTTATTTCTATAAAAATTTTGTCCAAATTTTATTTCTATAGAAAATTTTGTTAAAATTGTATTTCTATAGGTTAGGTTAGGTTAGGTGGCAGCCCGATGTATCAGGCTCACTTAGACTATTCGGTCCATTGTGATACCACATTGGTGAACTTCTCTCTTATATAGGAAAGAGAAGAGGAAATTTTGTCAAAATTGTATTTTTATAGAAAATTTTGTTAAAATTTAATTCTATAGAAAATTTTGTAAACAATTTTATTTCAATAGAAAATTTTGTGAAAATTTTATTTTTATAGAAAATTTTATGAACATTTTATTTCTATAGAAAATTTTGTCAAAATTTTCTTTTTATAGAAAATTTTGTCAAAATTTTAGTTTTATAGAAAATTGATTTATTGTCCGTGATAAACTTTCTTAACAGAATACGTATTTTTATAATAAAATTAATAATTTTCAAGCGTCTGTTGTTTTTAAAACGGAACACGAAATGTATGCCAGTTTTTTAAACCAGTGTTGTCAAAAAGATAATAACTGAAAAATCAACACCCACCTTATTCTCATATTTAGCTCCCAGTGAATTTTTACTTGTTCCCAAATCTAAAAAAATCTTTGCTGGCAAGCGTTTTACCTCAAATGAAGATGCAATTACTGTTGTAGACCACTATTTTGAAGACCTTGAGGAAAACTATTTTAACCAGGGGAAAGAATTGCTAGAAAAGCGTTGGTCCTAAGCGTATTCAAGTTTCAGGAGATTATATTGAAAAATAAAAATATTTTTGAAAAACTAACTGTTCTCTTTCATTGATAGAAGTTTCCGAACCGCCCTCGTATATAGAACATTTTGTCAAAATTGTATTTCTATAAAAAATGTTGTCAAAATTTTATTTCTATAGAAAGTTTACTCAAAATTTTATTTCTTTAGAAAATTATCTCAAAATTTTATTTCTATAGATAATTTTCTTAAAATTCTATTTCTATAGAAATTTTTTTAAAAATTTTATTGCTATAGAAAATTTTTTTAAAAATTTTATTTCTATAGAAATTTTTTTAAAAAATTTATTTCCGTAGAAAATTTTTGAAAATCTTATTTCTATACAAAATTTTTTGAAAATTTCTATAGAATATCTTGTCAAAATTTTATTCTGTTTAAATTTTGTTTCTATTGAAAATTTTCATTTCTACGGAAAAATTTTCACAATGTTCTTTTCTACAGAAAATTTTGTCAAAATTTTATTTCTATAGACAATTTTGTCAAAATTTTATTTCTACAGAAAATTTTGTCACAATTTGATTTTTATAGGAAATTTTGTCAAAGCTTTAGTTCTATAGAAAATATTGTTACAATTATATTTTTTTATTGTATTTCTATAGAACATTTTGTCAAAATTGTATTTCTATCAAACAAGTTGTCAAAATTGTATTTCTTTAAAACATGTTGTCAAAATTTTATTTCTATAGAAAATTTTCTTAAAATTTTATTTCTATAGAAAATTTTTTGAAAATTTTATTTCTATACAAAATTTTTTGAAAATTGTATTTCTATACAAAACTATGGAAAAATTTTATTTCAATAGACTATTTTGTCAAAATTTTGTTCTGTTTAAATTTTGTTTCTATAGAATTGTTCACAATGTTCTTTTCTATAGAAAATTTTGTCAAAATTTTATTTCTATAGAAAATTTTGTCAAAATATTATTCCTATAAAAAATTTTGTCAACATTTTGTTTTTATAGAAAATTTTGTTAAAATTTTATTTGTATAGAAAATTTTGTCAAAATTGTATATCAAAAATTTTATCCAAATTTTGTTTCTATAGAAAATTTTGTCAAAATATTATTTCGATTGAAAATGTTGTCAAAAATTTCATTCTGTTGAAATTTTTGTTAAAATTTTATTCATACAGAAATTTTTGTCAACTTTTTAACTTCTAAAGAAAATTATGGCAACATTTTATATCTACAGAAAATTTTGTAAACATTTTATTTATAAAGAATTTTTTTCAAAATTTTATTTCTATAAAAAAATTTTGTCAAAATTTTATTTATATAGAAATTTTTGTCAAAATTTTATTTCTATAGAAAATTTTCTCAAAATTTTATTTCTATGGAAAATTTTGTCAAAACTTTATTTCTATAGAAAATTTTGTCAAAATTTTATTTCTATAGAAAATTTTGTCAAAATTTTATTTCTATAGAAAATTTTGTCAAAATTTTATTTCTATAGAAAATTTTGTCAAAATTTTATTTCTATAGAAAATTTTTTAAAAATGTTATTTCTATAGAATTTTTTTTTAAATTTTATTTCTATAAAAATTTTTGTAAAAAATTTATTTATTTAGAAAATTATCTCAAAATTTTATTTCTATAGAAAATTTTCTAAAAATTATATTTCTATAGAAAATTCTGTTAAAATTTTATTTCTATAGATAATTTTGTCAAAATTTTATTTCTACAGAAAATTTTGCCACAATTTGATTGCTATAGAGATTTTTTTCAAAACTTTAGTTCTGTGGAACATTTTCTTACAATTTAATTTTTTTATTGTTTTTCTATAGAACATTTTGTCAAAATTTTATTTCTATAGAAAATTGTGTCAAAATTTTATTTCTATAGAAAATTTTGTCAAAATATTATTTCTAAAGGGTGATTTGTTAAGAGCTTGATAACTTTTTTTTTAAAAAAAAACGCATAAAATTTGCAAAATCTCATCGGTTCTTTATTTGAAACGTTAGATTGGTCCATGACATTTACTTTTTGAAGATAATTTCATTTAAATGTTGACCGCGGCTGCGTCTTAGGTGGTCCATTCGGAAAGTCCAATTTTGGGCAACTTTTTCGAGCATTTCGGCCGGAATAGCCCGAATTTCTTCGGAAATGTTGTCTTCCAAAGCTGGAATAGTTGCTGGCTTATTTCTGTAGACTTTAGACTTGACGTAGCCCCACAAAAAATAGTCTAAAGGCGTCAAATCGCATGATCTTGGTGGCCAACTTACCGGTCCATTTCTTGAGATGAATTGTTCTCCGAAGTTTTCCCTCAAAATGGCCATAGAATCGCGAGCTGTGTGGCATGTAGCGCCATCTTGTTGAAACCACATGTCAACCAAGTTCAGTTCTTCCATTTTTGGCAACAAAAAGTTTGTTAGCATCGAACGATAGCGATCGCCATTCACCGTAACGTTGCGTCCAACAGCATCTTTGAAAAAATACGGTCCAATGATTCCACCAGCGTACAAACCACACCAAACAGTGCATTTTTCGGGATGCATGGGCAGTTCTTGAACGGCTTCTGGTTGCTCTTCACTCCAAATGCGGCAATTTTGCTTATTTACGTAGCCATTCAACCAGAAATGAGCCTCATCGCTGAACAAAATTTGTCGATAAAAAAGCGGATTTTCTGCCAACTTTTCTAGGGCCCATTCACTGAAAATTCGACGTTGTGGCTCGTTAGTAAGTCTATTCATGATGAAATGTCAAAGCATACTGAGCATCTTTCTCTTTGACACCATGTCTGAAATCCCACGTGATCTGTCAAATACTAATGCATGAAAATCCTAACCTCAAAAGAATCACCCTTTATATAAAATTTTGTCAAAATTTTATTTCTATATAAAATTTTGTCAAAATTTTATTTCTATAGAAAATTGTGTCAAAATCTTATTTCTATAGACAATTTTGTCAAAATTTTATTTCTATAGAAAATTTTGTCAAAATTTTATTTCTATAGAAAATTTTTTAAAAATTTTATTTCTGTAGAAAATTTTTTAAAAAATTTATTTCTATAGAAATTTTTTTGAAAATTTTATTTTTATAAAAATTTTTTTGAAAATTGAATTTCTATAGATTTTTTTTTTAAATTCTATTTCTATAGAAAATTTTTTAAAAAATTTATTTCTTTGGAAAATTTTGTAAAAATTTTATTTCTATACAGAATTATGGAAAAATTTTATTTCTAAAGAATATTTTGTTAAAACGTTATTCTGTTTAAATTTTGTTTCTATAGAATTTTTTACAATGTTCTTTTCTATAGAAAATTTTGTTAAAATTTTATTTGAATAGAAAATTTTGTCAAAATTTTATTTCTATAGAAAATTTTTTTAAAATTTTATTTCTATAGAAAATTTTGTCATAGTTGTATTTCTATAGAAAATTTTGCCACAATTTGATTTCTATAGAATTTTATTTTTGTTTTCAAAACTTTAGTTCTATAGAAAATTTACTCAATATTTTATTTTTATAGCAAATTTTGTCAAAATTTTATTTTTTTAGAAAATTGTCTCAAAATTTTATTTCTATTGAAAATTTTCTTAAAATGTTATTTCTATAGAAAATTTTTGTCACAAATTGATTTCTATAGAAAATGTTACCATAATTTTATTTCTGTACATAGAAAATTGAACTATCTTCTAGTTTTTCGATTTTTCCAAATGTTGCTATAAAACCCTTATTGATAATTTTATCAAAATCGGTTCAGGTTTAGATACAGCACCCATATATATGTATCGTCGATTCGACCGATTTTCAAATATGTGGTGTAAAGTCAAGTATAGTTCCATATATCAGGCATTTCTGTTCAGATTGAGATTATACTATCATATACGTACGTGTGTTCCTTTAACTAATGTTGTTTATATGCCAAACTTTTTTCAAAGATATCCCACAAATGTTTTTACTAATTCAGTAAGGTATGATATGGAAGCCACCGTGGTGCAATGGTTAGAATGCCCGCCTTGCATACACAAGGTCGTAAGTTCGATTCCTGCTTCGACCGAACACCAAAAAGTTTTTCAGCGGTGGATTATCCCACTAAGTGGTTTCATTGTAATGTGGAACACCGTTCGGACTCGGCTATAAAAAGGAGGTCCCTTGTCATTGAGCTTAACATGGAACCGGGCAGCACTCAGCGATTTTCCACTTTTCTCACTTGTATTTCTGTGTTCTTATTTTCTATATTTTCCTTTGCTTGCTTTCTTAATGTCAACCCATTGTGCACTGCATGTACTTCATTAAGCGGTAGTATATTTACGAAATTACCACAGTTTCGTGTAATTATTGGTATTAAACTGTGAAATAGAAAAGTTTTTCGCTCGCGATACAAAAGTGTTCTAAACCACAAGAGAAGGTTGCAAATGCTCATTAATTCAAAAGCTTATTGATAAACTTTCTATGTTTTGCACCATTTTCTATTCGTAAGGACATTAGTTTTTGTTAAACAAAACAAAGTTGCAAACAAAAATGTTAAAACTAATGAAAGCAAATAATTTAAATACGGCAGGAATGTGAAAAAATCGAAATATTGGAAGGCGTTGTATAGCTCGAAAAATGAAAGCATGAAAAAATGTTGAACGCCTGTTGATGTGGTGGGCATCCGTCCTAGGACAAGCCCATGTTAAATTCATCGCTTCTGCGCAAAATTTTCACCACTTTCGGATTCAAAAAGAACGTTTGCACTATTTTTTTGGCGACTCTTTTTTATACCCTCCACCATAGGATGGGGGTATATTAACTTTATCATTCCGTTTGTAACACATCGAAATATTGCTCTAAGACCCCATAAAGTATATATCTTCTGGGTCGTGGTGAAATTCTGAGTCGATCTAAGCATGTCCGTCCGTCTTTCCATCTGTTGAAATCACGCTAACTTCCGAACGAAACAAGCTATCGACTTGAAACTTGGCACAAGTAGTTGTTATGGATGTAGGTCGGATGGTATTGCAGACTTGGATTGCGGAGTCTCTTGAAGGAGCACAATTCATCCGATCCGGTCGAAATTTGGTACATGGTGTTAATATATGGTCTCTGACAACTAAACAAAAAGTGGGCCATATCGGTCCATAATTATATATAGCCCCCATATAAACCGATCCCCAGATTTGGATTGTAGAGCCTCTAAGAGAAGCAACTTTCATCCGATCCGGCTGAAATTTCGTACATGGTGTTAGTATACGGTCTCTAACAACCATGCAAAAAGTGATCCATATCGATCCATAATTAAATATACCCCCATATAAACCGATCCCCAGATTTGGATTGCGGAGCTTCCAAGAGAAGCAAATTTCATCCTATCCGGCTGAAATTTGATACATGGTGTTAGTATGTGGTCCCTAATAACTACGAAAAATTGGTCCACATCGGTTCATAATTATATATAGCCTCCAGATAAACCGATCCCCAGATTTGCCTTGCGGACCCTCTAAGAGAAACAAATTTCATCCGATCCGGTTGAAATTTGGTACATGGTGTTAGTATATGGTCTCTGACAACCATGCAAAAATTGGTCCACATCGGTTCATAATTATATATAGCCTCCATATAAACCGATCCCCAGATTTTGGGGACCTCTAAGAGAAGCAAATTTCAGCCGATCCGTCTGAAATTTGGTACATGGTGTTAGTATATGGTCTCTGACAACCATGCCGAAATTGGTTCATATCGGTCCATAATTATATATAGCCCCCATATAAACCGATCCCGAGATTTGCCTAGCTGAGCCTCTAAGAGCAGCAAATTTCATGCGATCCGGTTGAAATGCGGTACATGATGTTAGTATATGGTCTCTGACAACCATGCAAAAATTGGTCCAGATCGGTCCGAATGATATATAGCCCCCACATAAACCGATGCCCAAATATGACCTCCGGAGCCTCATGGATGAGCAAAACTCATCCGATTCGGTTGAAATTTGGTATGTGGTGTATGTTAAGTACATGGTATTTAACAACCATGCAGGAATTGGTCCATATCGGTCCATAATTATATGTAGCCCCCATATAAACCGATTCCTAGATTTGACCTCCGAAGCTCTTGGAGGAGCAAAATTCATCCGACCCGGTTGAAATTTGGTATATGGAGAAATTTGGTACTTTGCGCTAGTACATGGCCGCTAACAACCATGCCAAAATTTGTCCATATCGGTCTAGAATTATATATAGCCGATCACCAAAAATAATCTACCAAAATTTTATTTCTATAGAAAATTTTGTCAAAATTTTATTACTATAGAAAATTTTGTCAAAATATTATTATTACAGAAAATTTTGTTAAAATGTTATTACTTTACAAAAATTTCTCAACATTTTATTTCTATAGAAAATTTTTTCCAAATTTTATTCTATAGAAAATGTTGTCAAAATGTTATTACTATACAAAATTTTGTCAAGATTACATTTCTATAGAAAATTTTGTAAAAGTTTTATTTCTATAGAAAATGTTGTCAAAATTTTATTTCTATTAAAAAATTTTTCAACATTTTATTACTATAGAAAATTGTGGCAAAATTTTATTACTAGAGAAAATTTTGTCAAAATTTTGTCAAAATTTTATTACTATAGAAAATTTTGTCAACATTTTATTACTATAGAAAATTTTGTCAACATTTTATTACTATACCAAATTTTGTCAAGATTTTATTACTAGAGAAAATTTTGTCGAAACTTTATTTCTATAGAAAATTTTGTCAAAATTTTATTTCTATAAAAAAATTTGTCAAAACTTTATTACTATAGAAAATTTTGTCAAGATTTTATTTCTATAGAAAATTTTGTCAAAATTTTATTATTACTATAAAATTCTGTCAAGATTTTATTTCTATAGAAAATTTTGTCAATATTTTATTTCTATAAACAATTTTGTCAAAATTTTATTACTATAGAAAATTTTGTCAAAATTTTCTTACTAGAGAAAATTTTGCCAAAATTTTATTACTAGAGAAAATTTTGTCAAAACTTTATTTCTATAGAAAATTTTGTCAAAATTTTATTACTAGAGAAAATCTTGTCTTGTTCTATAGAAAATTTTGTCAAAATTTTATTATTATACAAAATTTTGTCAAGATTTTATTACTAGAGAAAATTTTGTCGAAACTTTATTTCTATAGAAAATTTTGTCAAAATTTTATTACTATACACAATTTTGTCGAAACTTTATTACTATAGAAAATTCTGTCAAGATTTTATTTCTATAGAAAACTTTGTCAATATTTTATTTCAATAAAGAAATTTGTCAACATTTTATTACTATAGAACATTTTGTCAAAATTTTATTACTAGAGAAAATTTTGTCAAAATTTTATTACTATAGAACATTTTGTCAAAATTTTATTACTAGAGAAAATTTTGTCAAAACTTTATTTCTATAGAAAATTTTGTCAAAATTTTATTACTATACAAAATTTTGTCAAGATTTTATTTCTATAGAAAATTTTGTCAAAATTTTATTTCTATAGAAAATTTTGTCAAGTTTTATTGCTATAGAAAATTCTGTCAAGATTTTATTTCTATAGAAAATTTTGTCAAAATTTTATTTATATAGAAAATTTTGTCAAGTTTTATTGCTATAGTTTGTTTAGCCTTGGTTTGTTTAGTATATACCCCGTATGAACTAACTTACAATTGAGAAGACGGTTTTAAAAAGTTTTAAGGTACCTTGCCATCGGCAAGTGTTACCGCAACCCAAGTAATTCGATTGTGGATGACAGTCTTTAGTACAAGTTTCTATGCAATCCATTGTGGAGGGTACATAAGTTTCGGCCTGGCCGAACTTACGGCCGTGTATACTTGTTTTTGCTGGGATCTACAAATCTTTGGATTCAAGTAAACTTTTTTCTAAGTGCAGAAACATTACACAATTTCTTCTATTTAATTTAAGCTCCATTAAATCAATTCAATTTAAGCTCCATTAAAATTTCTAATCAAAAATCGAATTGAAATTTCATAAATATTCAATTAAACATTTAATTGGTGCCCCTAATTTTTCAAAACAAAAATCACTAGCAAAATATAATTGCGTCAAAAATTGGATCTATTGATTTTGTGATTGAAATATTTTTCCTATTCTTCCTATTCTTATTCTTTGCCTGTAAAGGCAAACTTCCCCTTTATATCTTATGAAGTTGTGAATGTCACAACAAAGCACATAACCAAATAAAGTCTAAGCTATTCTATAAAATGGAAATTTAAAACATCAATGGCTAATAATTTAAATTTTCTTATTACCTTGTGAATATAGTAGATTTTTTTTATGGTTAGCTCGAAGGCATTTATTTTACAATCTCATAGTTATGGTAATGCTCGTTTCGGTACTCTTCTAACATCTCCAAGCGACTCCAAACACTAACGAAAGCTTAACTAACAAGACAATTCACACCTTAGTCCCTGCAGGCCCCCTAACATAGAATAAGGGAGTTTATGGCATGTGTGTTGCAAACTTCATTGACATCCTGGGCACATCTTTCAAATTCAAGAAGAGAAAAAGGACATTTTTATAACACCTGGCTGTAAGAGTTTATTTTTTTTTTCGTCCTTTCCACAAAAAAATCTCCAGTTATTCTTTTCATGTTTTTTTGTTCTCACTTATATATGTGGATTAATAATTTGCATAAAAATTGTTTTATGTTAAACATAAAAATTCAATTTTCAACACCTTTTGTCGCCAAGATGCTTTGCTCAAAGTCATAGCATTGCCAGTGGTTTTCATCTTCATCACACTTCGACATGGCTCTGAAAACTTTGAAAAACTGGTTTCCAAAAAAAGCATTTTTTTTACGAAAATCCCTTTTGGTTTAGGTGGTTTTTATGATTTCATTTCATTCGACGCGTTTTATTTTGAAGTCCGTATGTCTAAAGAAGAAGACAAAAAAGGAGAGGCGAAGGTAAAAAAAGCAATTTGAAAAACGCCCTCGAAAAAAGAAACTTTGGCAAACGTTACTTGTGTGTTGGATATAAATTGAGAATCTAGACGACGGGATAATGTTGGCATAAGTATGAAAAACGCGATATGACTGCCAGTCATTTAGGTTTTAACCTCAAGGGTGAAAATCAGATGTTTTTTGAGTGTGGCATAAGGTACACGGGGAAATTTTTTGTATAGGAATTAATATTTTATCAAAATTGTATGTCTATAGAAAATTTTGTCAAAATTTAATTTCTATAAAATATTTTCTCAAATTTTAATTTTTATTGAAAATTTTGTCAAAATTTTATTTCTAAGTAAAATTTTGTCAAAATTTTATTTCTTTAGAAAATTTACGCTAAATTTTATTTCCATAGAAAATTTGTCAAAATTTTATTTCTATAGAAAATTTTTTCAAAATTTCATCTCTATGGAAAATTATGTCAAAATTCTATTTCTATAGAAAATTTTATCAAAATTTTATTTCTATAGAAAATTTTGTCAAAATTTTATTTCTATAGAAAATTTTGTCAAAATTTTATTTCTATTGAAAATTTTACCAAAATGTTATTTCTATAGAAAATTTTGTCAAAATTTTATCTCTATAGAAAATTTTGTCAAAATTTTATTTCCATAGAAAATTTTGTCCAAATTTTATTTCTATAGAAAATTTTGTCAAAATTTTATTTCTATAGAAAATTTTGTCAAAATTTTATTTCTAGAGAAAATTTTGTCAAAATTTTATTTCTATAGAAATTTTATTTGTATATTTTTATAGAATTTTTTTCCAACTGCCATTTCTTTCGAAAATGTTGTCAAAATTTTATTTCTATAGAAAATTTTGTCAAAATTTTATTTCTATAGAAAATTTTGGCAAAAATTTTATTTCTATAGAAAATTTACTCTAAATTTTATTTCTTTAGAAAATGTACGCTAAATTTTATTTCCATAGAAAATTTTGTCAAAATTGTATTTCTATAGAAAATTTTGTCAAAATGTTATTTCTATAGAAAATGTTGTCAAAGTTTTATTTCTATAGAAAATTTTGTCAACATTTTAGTGCTATAGAAAATTTTGTCAAAATTTTATTTTCATAGAAAATTTTATTTGTGTATTTTTATAGAATTTTTTCCAACTGTTATTTCTATAGAAAATTTTGTCATAATTTTATTTCGTTAAAAATGTTTGTCAAAATTTTATTTCTATAGAAAGTTTTGTCAACATTTTTTTCCATAGAAAATTTTGTCAAAATTTTATTCCGATAGAAAATTTTTACAAAATTTTATTTTTTTTAAGAAAATTTTTGCAGAAATTTATTTCTATAGAAAATTTTATTTCTATAGAAATTTTTGTCAAAATGTTATCTCTAATTTTGTTAAAATTTTGTTAAAATTTTATTTCTATAGAAAATTTTTTAAAAATTTTATTTCTATAGAAAATTTTGTAAAAATTTTATTTCTATAGAAAATTTTGTTAAAATTTTATTTCTATAGAAAATTTTGTCAAAGTTTTATTTCTATAGAAAATTTTGTCGAAATTTTATTTATATAGAAACATTTTTCAAAGAATTTTATTTCTATAGAAAATTTTGTCAAAGTTTTATTTCTATAGAAAATTTTGTCAAAATTTTATTTCTATAGAAAATTTTGTCAAAATGTTATTTCTATAGAAAATTTTGCCGAAGTTTTATTTCGATAGAAAATTTTTTCAACATTTTTTTTTTCTATGAAAAATGTTATCAAAATTTTATTTCTTTAAAACTTTTTGTCAAAACTTTATTTCTATAGAGAGTTTTGTCAATTTTTTTTTTTCAATAGAAAATTTTGTCGAAATTTTATTTCTATAGAAAATTTTGTCAAAATTTTATTTCTATAGAAAATTTTTTCAACATTTTTTTTTTCTATGAAAAATGTTATCAAAATTTTATTTCTTTAAAACTTTTTGTCAAAATTTTATTTCTATAGAGAGTTTTGTCATTTTTTTTTTTTCAATAGAAAATTTTGTCGAAATTTTATTTCTTTAGAAAATTTTTGCAAAAATTTATTTCTATAGAGAATTTTGTCAAAATTTTATTTCAATACAAAACTTTGCCAAAATTTTATTTCTATAGAAAATATTGTCAAAATTTTATATCTATAAAAATTTTTGTCAAAATTTTATTTCTATAGGAAATTTTGTCAAAGTTTTATTTCAATACAAAACTTTGCCAAAATTTTTTTTCTTTTGGAAATTTTGTTAAAATTTTATTTCTATGAAAAATGTTGTCAAAATTTTATTTCTATAGAAATTTTATTTGTATATTTTTATAGATTTTTTTCCAAATGTTATTTCTGTAGAAAATTTTGTCAAAATTTTATTTCTATAGAAAATTCTGTCAAAATTTTATTTCTATAGAAAAATTTGTCAAAATTTTATTTCTGTAGAAAGTTTTGTCAAAATATTTTTCCATAGCAAATTTTGTCAAAATTTTATTCCGGTAGAAAATTTTTCCAAAATTTTATTTCTTTAGAAATTTTTTGCAAAAATTTATTTCTATAAAAAATTTTGTCAAAATTTTATTCCTATAGAAATTTTTGTCAAAATTTTATTTCAATACAAAATTTTGCCAAAACTTTTTTTCTATAGAAAATTTTGTCAAAATTCCGGTAGAAAATTTTTCCAAAATTTTATTTCTTTAGAAATTTTTTGCAAAAATTTATTTCTATAAAAAATTTTGTCAAAATTTTATTCCTATAGAAATTTTTGTCAAAATTTTATTTCAATACAAAATTTTGCCAAAACTTTTTTTCTATAGAAAATTTTGTCAAAATTTTATTTCTATAGATAATATTGCCAAAATTTTATTTCTATAGAAAATTTTTTCAAAGAATTTTATTTCTATAAAAAATTTTGTCAAAATTTTATTTCTATAGAAAATTTTGCCAAAATTTTATTTCTATATAAACGTTTGTCAAAATTTTATTTCTATAGAAAATTTTGTCAAAATTTTATTTCTATAGAAAAGTTAGTAAAAATTTTATTTCTATAGAAAAACTTATCTATAAGGAATGGCGTCTCATTGGAGAACACCAAATTTCCTCTTAATGATATCATTTTCTTTTCAGTGTCTTCAAGATTTCTGCAGTTCATGTTGTTTTGGTGGGGAAAAAACTTATTAGCAAGGTGGTGTTACTGTGGAGTATTCACACCGAGGCATTTACTGCTTCTTTTTGGTGGTACTTTTGGTTTTCACTGATTGTGGTTTTTGCATAATTTTCCACTTTGCATGATGGCAATTTCGAAATATTGCCACAGTATTTATTTATTTATTCATATTTCATGCGCATTCAAATTGATCGTTAACCTGAGTTAGACTAAAATTAAAAATTATCTTTTTAGTCGGTAGGTTTTTTGAGAGTTTTAAAGATTTACTTTGGTATAGGGGAATTTAAAGAAACACAATTTGCAAAATATGACAAGCAAAATTTGCAAAATTTCCTTTTTGGATTTTTTAAAATTAAAATGAGGAAAAATGAAAAATCGTTTGTGCGATGTAGATGTAAATTGGAAAAATGCAATTTTTCTTAAAATTTAAATTGTAAAAATTTTAAACTGTAAAAACAACTGCGGGAATTAAAATTTTTGATCCAAGTTCAACATCCCTGGCCCACTCTGTCACACTTCTCATGGCTTCAGCGATATGATCCCTATTTAGATAAATCTCCTTGGAAGAAGCATATTTAAATGTCATGCCTTATTAAGCGATTTCGAATTCATTCACACTTGATTTTTGTATTATTAGTTTCTCAACATGATGTGTCTTAAATTTTAAATTGCTCTTTGGTATGTTCTTAAAATAAGTGGACGCTTCAAATGGAGGCTATACTTATTTATAAATATTAGCTTCGACGCGTTCGGTCTCAGCTTGGTCTTTATTTATTTTTCTTTTTTTTTCAATGACGTTGTTTTTTATTATTCTACAGGTTTTATTGGTTTTCCTCTACCATAAATTGCATCTATGTCCTTTAGAATACCAATAATAGTCAAGTCTACCCTAATTAACCACTATTAGCAACACAATGACCTCTTTAATAGGAAACGGAAATCCCATAAAATGAAGCAATTCCTAATAGGGTGAAAATGACTCCAGAGAATTTGAAACTCTTTACCTTCACAACTCAACCAAAGACCTTATCTCTTGTGAGTGAAATGGGCATTTTGGTCCTTCGTCTTACGAAATCCTTTCACATAAATCACACAACTGTATTGGGGCATCTAATTAACATCCGGTTAGAAAGGAAGAAATGGGCATATTTTGGTCCCTTGACCATTATTTGCTTCCTTTTATGCTTGGGTTTGGTCATCAATGGACACGCACACACACAGAGTCAACCCTCAACCAAACACTTGATGTGGTGACAAATTGTGAAGAGGACTACCCCGACTCATTAACATTATTAATTATGAATGACACTTTTGTGTAAATAGTTAATAATTGTTATTATTCCCAAGTAAACCACTTAACACTAGAGACACACACACACAGACTCATACATACGGAGAAAGTGAGAGAGAATGAGAGTGCGACTAATTACAAAGCGCCCTCAATATGGCATTTCAATAATGAAACAAAATGAAAATTGATACAAAAAGGTGATGAAATCTTTTGGTGAATATTATAATGCCCTCAGAGATAATAAACTCAACCCATATACCCCAAAAATTACTTTGGAGCAGACGCTTAAATAAAGATATTCCATTATTGAAAGTGTCGCAAAAAATCAAACTCATGTACACAATGCCATTGATGACCATTGTGAGCATATTTTTTCTTTTTGAGACAATGACAATACTTCTGACCCCCAAGAGTGCAAAAAGAGTGTATGACATGGCCCAATTCTCCTGGAGACAATACCGAGAACAATATATGAAAAATCAAGAATGGCACGGGTAGTAGTGTGTCTCAGTAGCTAACACATAAGTGGCACAACCACGATTGCCACTCGTAACAAAAATAATCTATCTAAATTTTTAAGAAAAATTTACCTAAAATCTATAACAAATTTTGTCAAATTTTTATTTCTTTAGAAAATTTTGTCAATATTTTATTTTTATAGAAAATTTTGCAAATTTTTTTTTTCAAAATTTTATTTTGCAAAATTTTATTTCTATAGAAAATTTTGTCAAAATTGTATTTATATAGAAAATATTGTTAACATTTTATTTTTTAGAAAATGTTGTCAAAATTTTATATCTTTAGAAAATTTTGTCAAAATTGTATTTCTACAGAAAATATTGTCAAAATTGTATTTCTATAGAAAATATTGTTAACATTTTATTTTTATAGAAAATGTTGTCAACATTTTATTTTTATGGAAAATTTTATGTCTCTACAAAATTTTATTTCTTTAGAATTTTTTTGTCAAAATTTTATTTACAATACCGAGAACAATAAATGAAACATCAAGAATGGCACGGGTAGTAGTGTGTCTCAGTAGCTAAGACATAAGTGGCACTACCACGGTTGCCACTCGTGTCAAAAAAATCTATCTAAATTTTAAGAATAATTTACCTAATCTCTAACAAATTTTGTCAAAATTTTCTTTCTATAGAAGATATTGTTAACATTTTATTTTTTAGAAAATTTTGTCAAAATTTCATTTCTTTAGAAAATGTTGTCAAAAATTTATTTCTTTGGAAAATTTTGTCAAAAATGTATTTATCAAAATTTTATTACTGTAGCAAATTTGTGTTTAAATTGATTTCTACGTAAATTTTGTATCTATATTTAATTTTGTGAAAATTTAATTTCTATAGCAAATGTTGTCAAAATTTTATTTGCTTAGAAAATGTTGTCGTAATTTTATTTCTTTTGAAAATTTGGCAAAATTTAATTTCTATACAGCATTTTGTTAAAATTTTATTTCAATAGAAAATATTGTCAAAATTTTATTTCAATAGAAAATATTGTCAAAATTTTATTTCTATAGTAAACTTTGCCAAAATTTGTTTCTATAGATAATTTTGTCAACATTTTTTTCAAAATTGTATTTCTATAGAAAATATTGTTAACATTTTGTTTTTTAGAAAATTTTGTCAAAATTTTATTTATTTTATTTCTATAGAAAATTTTGTCAAAATTTTATTTCTATAGAAAATTTTGTCAAATTTGTATTTCTATAGAAAATTTTGTCAAAATTGTATTTCTATAGAAAATATTGTTAACATTTTGTTTTTTAGAAAATTTTGTCAAAATTTTATTTATTTTATTTCTATAGAAAATTTTGTCAAAATTTTATTTCTATAGAAAATTTTGTCAAATTTGTATTTCTATAGAAAATATTGCTAACATTTTATTTTTTAGAAAATTTTGTCAAAATTTAATTTCTTTAGAAAATTTGTCAAACTTTTATTTCTATGGAAAATTTTGTCAAAATTTTATTTCTATAGAAAATTTTGTCAACATTTTATTTTTATATAAAATTTTCTCAAAATTTTATTTTTATAGAACGTTTTGTCAAATTAATTTCTATAGACAATTTTGCTAATTTCTATAGAACGTTTTGTCAAATTAATTTCTATAGACAATTTTGCTAAAATTTTATTTCTTTAGAAAATGTTGTCAAAATTTTTTTCTAAAGAGAATTTTGTCAAAATTATTTTTTATAGAAAATTTTGTTAATGTTTTTTTTCATATAGAAAATTCTGAAACATTTTGAAACACTTGAAATATTCATTAGAAAATTGTGAAAAATTTTATTTCAGTAGAAAATTTTGAAAAATTTTATTTCAGTAGAAAATTTGTTGAAAATTTTATTTCAGTAGAAAATTTGTTGAAAATTTTATTTCCTTTTTATTTATCAAAATTGTATTTCTATAAAAAATGTCATAATTTTAATTCTATAAAAAACTTTGCCAACATTTTATTTCTGTAGAAAATTTTGTCAAATATTTTTTTTCGTTGGAAAATTTTTGTAATATTTTTTTGGAAAATATTGTCAGAATTTTATTTCGTTAGAAAATTTTGTCAATATTTAATTTCTGTAGAAAATGTTGTCAAAATTTTATTTATTTAGGAAATTTCGTCTAAATTTTATTTCTATAAAAAATTCTGTCGAAATGTTATTCTTATTGAACATTTTTTCGAAATTGTATTATTATAGAAAATTTTGTAAAAAAATTATTTCTATAGAGCAGTTTGTCTATATTTTTATTCCTAAAGGAAATATGTGTAGTACCTCTTAGTTGGAAAGGAATATTTTGCAAAATTTACCAAAACATCAAGAATTCCACCAATCTACCAAATAGTAGAAAATCTGCCATTTTTTGTAGAATTCTATCAACGGTGGCAATCGTTTGCACCACGCACAAGGACAAAATTCTTGTTTTTGCCATAGCTACCAAACAAAAAATCCAGCAACAACAACGTCAATGATCAACATCGATGACAACAACAACAACACGGGCGATGACAATGATAACAGAGTAGTCATACTCAGTCGTCTTCTCATGAGCAAAACACAAAAAAACACTGCACAAATCGACACCCATGACATGGTTTTCTAGCCCTAAGACCCAGTTAGACCCTTAGCATGAGGCGGAGGCAGAGGAAAGTGCAAAACCACTATCTACCTACCACGATACTTGCCAACACTTTTACCACGTGGCAAATTTACCTAAGCTACCTATGCATTTTTTATTAATGACTCACTCATTGTGTGTGTGTGTTTGTGTGTCGATTATAATTAAAGTGGGCCAATGTGGACAATCTTACAAATCTAAAGAGATAAGGAAATGAGGACATATTTCTATATATTAGAAGGATAAAGCTGGCAAAAAATATAACAAATTTCAAGACATTTTTAGGATGACTTCATTATTACAAAGCACTGAAATAAATGTTGACCTTATATGAAAAATAACTTTTAGTATAATCGGGGACAAATTTCTTTAACATAAGAAACCAGCCTGCGTGGCATCAGGTTAACATAGAATTAAAAAATTTAATTAAAAGAAAACTTATAAACTCTGCTCAAAAAACGTTTTTTTACAAAAATTTTAAATTTACGTTCTTCCGTTAAAGATATACAGGGTGGCTGGTATGTAATAAAACAAAGAAAAACGTTTTAATATTATATCCTGCGCCACACTTTGAAGGAGGGTATTATAAGTTAGGGCATATGTTTGCAACACCCAGAAGGTGACGAGATAGACCCATGGTGTCTTTAGCAATAATGCTCGAGCCGGCCACTGAGTATGGTTGCCATTCGTCCCACAAATAATCTACCAAAATTTGAACAATTTTTTTTTTATTTTTGATCAATCTTTTGTTGTTAGTAGAGGAAATGGTTTTTTCTTCGAAAGAACTATTTTTTTTATTATAGCACTTTAAATTTAAAAATTTTAGCTCGCATGAACAAAGGAATGTTACCACTTCTACAAAAAGGAAGAACTTTCAATGGTCTCCGACAGTATGACCGAAATTAGAAAATAAAATAAAATATTTAGAATTATTTATTATATCGAACATTTTGTCACAATTTGATTTCTTTAAAAAAAATTTTCAAAATTTTATTTTTATAAAAAATTTTACCAAATTTTTATTTTTATATAAAAATTTTACCAAAATTTTATTTCCATAGGATATATAGCCAAAATTCTATTTCTAAAGAAACTTTTGTCAAAAATTTTATTTCTATAAAAAGTTGTACCAAAATTTTATGTCTATATTTCAAATTTAGTCAAAACTTTACCTCTATAGAAAATTTTGTAAAAATTTTATTTCTATAGAAAATTTTATTTGTACAGAAAATTTTCCCAAAATTTTATTTTTATAAACAAAAATTTTCAGAATTTTCCTAATTTTAAAAAATTTATTTTTATAGAAAATTTTGCCAAAATTTTATTTTTATAGAAAATTTTACCAAAATTTTATTTCCATAGAAAGTATTGCCAAATTTTTATTTCTAAGGAAAATTTTGTCAAAATTTTATTTGCCAAAATTTTAGTTCTATAGAAAATTTTGTCAAAATTTTATTTTTATAAAAAAAAAAATTTCAAAATTTTCATAACTTTAAAAAATTTATTTTTATAGAAAATTTTGCAAAAATTTTATTTTTATATAAATATTTTACCAAAATTTTATTTCCATAGAATATATTGCCAAAATTCTATTTCTAAAGAAACTTTTGTCAAAAATTTTATTTCTATAAAAAATTTTATCAAAATTTTATGTCTATATTTAAAATTTAGTCAAAATTTTACTTCTATAGAAAATTTTGTCAAAATTTTATTTCTATAGAAAATTGAAAAAGTGAAAATTGATCTGTCCATAAAGCTCGAAAAATAATTGTATAATTAGATATAATGAATTTGAAAATTGATTTCTTTAGAATATTTTGCCAAAATTTTGTTTCTATATAAAATTATGTCAAAAATTTATTTCTATAGAAAATTGTGACAAAATTTTATTTCTATAGAAAATTTTGTCGAAATTTTGTTTGCATAGAAAATTTTATCAAAATTTTATTTGTACAGAAGATTTTGTCAAAAATTTGTTTGTACAGAAAATTTTCCCAAAATTTTTTTTTACAAAAAAAATTTACTAAAATGTTATTTCCATAGAAAATATTGCCAAAATTTTGTTTCTAAAGAAACTTTTGTCAAAATTTTATTTCTATAAAAAAATTTTATGTCTATGTTTCAAATTTAGTCAAAATTTTACTTCTAAAGAAAATTTTGGCAAAATTTTATTTCTATAGAAAATTGATGCCTTTAAAATATTTTGCCAAAATTTTGTTTCTATAGAAAATTATGACAAAACTTTATTTCTATAGAAAATTGTGACAAAATTTGTTTTCTATAGAAAATTGTGTCAAAATTTTATTTCTATAGAAAATTTTGTCAAAATTCTATTTCTATAGAAAATTTTGTCAAAATTCTATTTCCATAGAAAATTTTGTCAAAATTCTATTTCTGTAGACAATTTTTTCAAAATTTTATTCCTATAAAAAATTGTGACATTATTTTATTTTTATAGAAAATTGTGACAAAATGTTATTTCTATAGAACATTTCGTAAGCATTTTATTTCTATAAAAATTTTTGCCAAAATTATATTTCTATAGAAAATTGTAACAAAATTTTATTTCTATAGAAAATTTTGTCAACAGTTTATATCTATATAAAATTGATTTCTTTAGAAAATTTTGCCAACATTTTTTTCTATAGAAAATTATGGTAACATTTTATTTTAATTTCTTTGCAATTTTATTTGTATAGACAATTTTGTCAAATATGTATTTCTATAGAAAATTTAGGCAAAATTTTATTTCTATATATAATTTTGTCAACATTTTATTTCTATAGAAAATTTTGCCAAAATTTTATTTCTATAGAAAGTTTTGTCAAACTTTTATTTTTATAAAAAAAAATTTCAAAATTTTCCTTATTTTAAAAAATTTATTTTTATTAAAAATTTTGCCAAAACTTTATTTTTAATAGAAAATTTTACCAAAATTTTATTTACATAGAAAATATTGCCAAAATTTTATTTCTAAAGAAACTTTTGTCAAAATTTTATTTCTATAAAAAAATTTTATCAAAATTTGATGTCTATGTTTCAAATTTAGTCAAAATTTTACTTCTAAAGAAAATTTTGGCAAAATTTTATTTCTATAGAAAATTGATGTCTTTAAAATATTTGGTCAACATTTTATGTCTATAGAAAATTGTGACAAAACTTTATTTCTATAAAAAATTGTGACAATTTTTTTCTATAGAAAATTTTGTCAAAATTTTATTTCTATAAAATTTTTTGTCAAAATTTTATTTCTATAAAAAAATTATGACAACATTTTATTTCGCAATTTTCTTGAATTGCTTCTTCAGGAAGTATTGATATCAGTTACAACAACTAAACACAACACATATTTTTGTTAGAGACAGCGAAACATCACTGCTCTCGTCTGTTTTTAATCAATTTTATTTCTATAAAAATTTTTGCCAAAATTATATTTCTATAGAAAATTGTAACAAAATTTTTTTCTTTTGGATAATTTTGTTAACAGTTTATTTCTATATAAAATTGATTTCTTTGCAATTTTATTTGTATAGACAATTTTGTCCAATATGTATTTTGGCAAAATTTTATTTCTATATATAATTTTGTCAAAATTTTATTTCTATAAAAAAATTTTTAAAATTTTATTTCTGTAGAAAATTTTGTCAAAATTTGATTTTTTTATAGATATGGGATGTACCTCTTAGTTGGAGAGATATATTTTGCAAAATCTATCAAGAAGTGTACCAATCTACCCAATATTAACAAATCTACCATTTTGGTAGAATTCTACCATTTGTGGTAACCGTACCCCTGAATTGGTCTAGCCATGTCCGTCCGCCTGTCTGTGAGCAATTTTTTTGTGAGGTCGCAGTTTTAGTCCAACCGACTTCAAGTTTGGAACAATTGTGTTTTGGGTCAGAATAGAATACTACTGATTTTGGAAGAAATGGGTTCAGTTTTCAATATATTGCTCCCATATATAAAGTGGAGAGCAAAACTGAGTGTATGTTTTCACTTTTTGCAATCTTTATTAAATAGAATATGTCTAGTTAGCCCCACAAAGATTGGACCATTGGTGCACTGAAAAAATCTTGTTCTAAGGCCAAAGATATCATGGCCTTAAAATACGAATGCGAATTTCGCTCAGCATAGAAGACGCATATCTCTGATATAAAGTTGTTTTCGTTGTCCAAAATTCAAAAACTTTTTAATGAAGGAACATTTTTTGAGGAACACAATTTTTGGCACAGATAGTTCGAAATTAATTTGTTGGTACTTTTAGTACTTGTTGGGCATTCCTTTTTGTTTGATAACAGCATCAAGCCGTCTAGGCATTGAATAGACTAATTTTTTGTTGTATCTGTACCTATATTCCCCCATTCTGCCATCAACAATATTCTAAATTTCATCAATATCGCTTAATAATAGCGACCGGCATCCTGCGAACAACTAATACATGGCCAGACAGACGGATACCGAGGGCTAAACCGACTCAGGAGGTGATTCTGAGTCGATCGGTATATATTTTAAAGGGAGTTAAAATCAATATTTATTGTAGGTAAATTTTTTTGTAGATAGCCCGACGATTTGGTTTAGGGTGCTGTGGGAATACTTATTTGTAGCACTGTATATCGGTTTAAGCAAAATTTTCGAAGGTAGACAGAAAGACGAACGCCAAACTGTAAATTGATTTTCATTTTAAATCGGATTGACTTTCCAATTATTTACAAAATTAATACTCGTTCATTAAAATATCGATTTTTCACTAAAAATCTTCTCAAATATCTTTCAATAGAATTTTCTTAAATAAAAAAGCTATGGCAAATTTTTCATCTGAAGATTTGCCCGAATAATCATAATTATTGTTTTGCCTAGACTGACAAGACATTATCTTGGAGTAGTATTTCATGTTAAAGGGAAAATATGCGACTTTCAGACTACCATCATCATTAAGTAACAAACCAAGCGACGAAGAGAATATCAAATTTATGAGAGGTCATTTTTATGTTGAATAAAATGAAGCTACTTGGTTCTGCTATTGTCATTTCGCAAGCAGACCACATGGATGAAGTTTGATGTCCTCCCCCACAAGATCTACAGAGTTGGAGGCTGTTGTCTCTTGTGTAGTCCTTTTGCTTTGAAGTAAGCATTTACTCTGTGTAGATAAAAGAAAAGTCTCAGGGCTCTGTCAGTACCAGTTCCGTGGTCTGTTATGCTCATTACCAATGTGACAAGACGACCATAACAAAGTGCCATAATAAATTAAAAAATCCTTGAAGTAAATCGGTGATTTTGGTGTGGGTCAAGAAAATCGTTGGGCCCTGGGTTGCGGCACAGTTTAATGGTTAGGCAATTCGATATGTCCAAGGGTACGGTACTTCTACGTAGTTTTTCGGCAGCACTCAGTGGTAAGAGAGAAGTTCTCCTCTATGGTATCACAATGGACTGAATAGTTTAAGTGAGCCTTAAATATCCGACTGCCACTATACCTAATGTCACTAGCCATACTAAGAGGGGATAATCCACAGCTGAAAAACTCTTTGGAGTTTCGTCGATACCGTGATTGAACCCATGACCCTATGTATGCAAGGCGCCACCGTAGCTCGGTGGAATATCCATGGTCTGCGGCCGAAATTTTTATCTTTCCATGGCTTCAATACTGTCTCTAGGATATTTTATCGATAATATTCGGTATTTATTTTGACTCCACGGTCGATGAATACGAGGTAGAAGCGTGGAGTTCTGGCGGCCAATCTAAAACGTAAACTTTCAGTTGACTTCTTTGGCAAGTAAATCCGTTCACAAACTGCTGAATTTGGAATGGCTTCGCATGGGTCATAACCAAATTCGATAACTGGTCACTTTCGTGCAAACGGACCAACTCCTTCACTCTTTTCAATCTAACATTCCGTTGATCAACGGTGAGTTATTGCCACTGTTACCACAGTTGGTATAATTCTACTAAAATTGGTAGATTTTTCACTATTTGGTAGATTGGTAGAATTCTTGATGTTTTGGCAGAATAACCACCTATTAGTTGGATAGGAATATTTTGCCAAAACATCAAGAATTCTCAATTTTTTTTATAGAAATAAAATTTGGACAATATTTTCTATAGAAATAGGATTTTGACAAAATTTTCGATAGACAAAAAAATTTAACAAAATTTGCTATAGAATAAAATTTCACAAAATTTTCTATAAAACTATAATCTTTACAAAATCTTTTAAAAAAATAATATTTCGACAAAATTTCCTATAGTAATGGAATTTTGACAAAATTTCCTACAGAAATGAAATCTTGTCAACATTTTCTACAAAAATAAAATATAGACATAATTCTCTATAAAAATAAAATTTTGCCAAAATTTTCGATAAAAATAAAATTTTAACAAAATTTTCTATAAAGAAGAAATTTACGAAATTTTCTATAAAGATAAAATTTTGACAAAATTTTCTATAAAAATAATATTTTGACAAAATAGTGTATACAAATAAAATTCTGACAAATATTTCTATAAAAATAAAATTTTGACAACATTTGCTATAGAAATAGCATTTTGACAACATTTTCTGTAAAATATAATTTCACAAAATTTTCTATAAAAATAAACATTTTTTTATAAAAATAAAATTTTTACTAAGCTTCCAAAAATGTAAATGTAAAAATGTTGAAAAATTGTCTATAGAAATGAAAATTTAAAAAAATTTCTATAGAAATAAAATTTGAGCAAAATTTTCTATAAAAATAAAATTATGACAAAATATTCCATAGGAATAAAATTTTTCAAAATTTTCTATTAAATATAAAATTTTGTGCAGAAATAAAATTTTGACAAAATTTTCTATAGAAATTAAATGTTGACAAAATGTCTTATAGAAATGACAAAATTTTCCATAAAAGTTAAATTTTGATAAAATTTGCTATAGAAATAAAATTCTGACAAAATCTTCTATAAATATAAAATTTTGACAAAATCTTCAATAAAAATAAAATTTTGGGAACATTTTCTATAGAAATAAAACTTTGCGAAAATTTTTTATAGAAATTAAATTGTGACAAAATATAGAAATAAAATTTTGGCAAAATTTTCTATAAAATTAAAATTTTGGCAAAATTGTTTATAAAAGTAAAATCTTTACAAAATTTTCTAAAAAAATAAATGTTGACAAAATTTGCTCTAAAAATAAAATTTTGGCAAAATTTTCTATAAAGAATGTTTGGCAAAATTTTTTATAAAAATAAAGTTTTGCCAAAATTTTCTATGAAAATAAAATTTTTGGCAAAATTTTCTATAAAAAATTTTGGCAAAATTTTTTTTAAACATAAAATCTTTACGAAATTTTCAAAAAAAAAATAAATGTTGATAAACTTTTCTATACAAATAAAATTTTTACAACATTAAATGTTGATAAACTTTTCTATAAAAATAAAATTTTGACAAAATTTGCTCTAAAAATAAAATTTTGACAAAATGTTCTATAAAAATAAAATTTTGGCAAAATTTTCTAAAAAAATTGTTGGCAAAATTTTTTCTATAAAAATAAAATTTTCACAAAATTTGTTTTAAAAACAAAATTTTGACAGAATTTTCTATAAAAATAATATTTTGGCAAAATTTTCTATAAAAAATGTTTGGCAAAATTTTTTATAAAAATAAAATCTTTACAAAATCTTCTAAAAAAATAAATGTTGACATACTTTTCTATAAAAATAAAATTTTGACAAAATTTGCTCTAATTTTTTTTTTTTTTGACAAAATGGTCTATAAAAATAAAATTTTGGCATAATTTTCTTAAACATTTTTTGGCAAAATTTTCTATAAAAATAAAATTATGACAAAATATTCCATTGGAATAAAATTTTTCAAAATTTTCTATTAAATATAAAATTTTGTGCAGAAATAAAATTTTGACAAAATTTTCTATAGAAATTAAATGTTGACAAAATGTCTTATAGAAATGACAAAATTTTCCATAAAAATTAAATTTTGATAAAATTTGCTATAGAAATAAAATTCTGACAGAATCTTCTATAAATATAAAATTTTGACAAAATCTTCAATAAAAATAAAATTCTGTCAAAGTTTTCTATAAAAATAAAATTTCACAAATTTTTGTATATAAATAAAATTTTGGCAACATTTTCTATAGAATTAAAACTTTGAGAAAATTTTATATAGAAATTAAATTGTGACAAAATATAAAAATAAAATGTTGGCAAAATTTTCTATAAAATTAAAATTTTGGCAAAATTTTTTATAAAAGTAAAATCTTTACAAAATTTTCTAAAAAATTAAATTTTGACAAACATTTCTATAAAAATAAAATTTTGACAAAATTTGCTCTAAAAATAAAATTTTGGCAAAATTTTCTATAAAAAATGTTTGGCAAAATTTTTTATAAAAATAAAGTTTTGCCAAAATTTTCTATGAAAATAAAATTTTTGGCAAAATTTTCTATAAAAAATTTTGGCAAAATTTTTTATAAAAATAAAATTTTTACGAAATTTTCAAAAAAAAAAATAAATGTTGATAAACTTTTCTATAAAAATAAAATTTAAAAAAAATGTGCTCTAAAAATAAAATTTTGACAAAATGTTCTATAAAAATAAAATTTTGGCAAAATTTTCTAAAAAAATTGTTGGCAAAATTTTTTCTATAAAAAAAATTTTGACAAAATTTGTTTTAAAAATAAAATTTTGACAGAATCTATATATATAAAATTCAATCTATGTTTGTTTGTTTGATTGTTTGTTTGTATGTTCCGAGTTGGCTCCGAAACGGCTGAACCGCTACTTTTTTTCGACATTTTGTTCGACTTTTTTTAAAGTACAGTGAAAAAACTAAAATTCTCTAAATTATCTGAGATTTACAGAGAACATGCGGCGAGGTTATGGAATTAATATGGGATACCTGACGATTTCGTAGGTGGACGGGGAGGGAACCTCCCCTAGCCCTACTTTTTGAAACTTGGAATAAAATTATGCGATTTGCTTGAAATTTTCATTGAATGTTGGGGTTGGCATCTAGACAAAAATCCGCTACATTATTTTTCGATATTTGGTCGGGGAGGAGGACCACCCATTTTTACCGACTTTTTTTTAAAGTACAGTGAAAACAACACTAAACTCCTCCGACTGAAATTTTACGGAAAAATGGGTGAGGTTATGAAATTTATATCAGGTTCCTGAATTTTTAATATTTGGTCGGGGAAAAATAAAAGGGCATAGGGAGACATCCGCTTCTCTTAAGTATGTTACATACAGAGAAACCATTAAACTTTACCAAATTTACAGAGGACTGGGGAGAGGTTACGATATTAATAGTTGATACCTGATTTTGTGATATTCGGACGGCCTCTCCCCTTTAGGCTTATAATTTGCTTGACATTTTCTGGGACTTTTACCAAAGATACACTACATCACTTTTCGATATTTGGTCGGGGAGGAGGTCCTCCTCTAAAACTGCAAAAAAAACAAAAATTCTTAAGTTTTCTTGAAATTTACAAAAGCAGTGGGGGAAAGTTATGAACGAAGAGGCAACCTTCCTTGCCCCACACTTGAAGGAAAGTTTCAAGAATTTTCTGCGAAGGTTAGGGGTGCTATTCACTACGGTGTTTGTGGATATTGTATCGGGGAAAGTGACGTCCCTTTAAAACAATAGAGCAAAAATTTGAACATCTCCGATCTACTTGAAATTTACAGGGAACGTGGGAGGAGGTGATTAAATTTATATATGATTTTTAAATTAGTATATGATTTTTCGATATCTGGTTGGGGAAGTGGAAAATTGAAATAAACTTTGTCGATTTACTTCGATAGAATTTGTAGGGACCAGTGAGTAGTTGTGAAATTAATATAGGGTACGTGAAAATCCGATATCAGGTCGGAGTGGAGCGAAGGTGGGGAGAGGGTTCCCTTTCGTCCGTTTTTTATACCCTCCACCATAGGATGGGGGTATATTAACTTTGTCATTCCGTTTGTAACACATCGAAATATTGCTCTAAGACCCCATAAAGTATATATATTCTGGGTCGTGGTGAAATTCTGAGTCGATCTAAGCATGTCCGTCCGTCCGTCCGTCTGTCCGTCTGTCCGTCTGTCCGGCTGTCCGTCCGTCTGTGGAAATCACGCTAACTTCCGAACGAAACAAGCTATCGACTTGAAACTTGGCACAAATAGTTGTTATTGATGTAGGTCGGATGGTATTGAAAATGGGCCATATCGGACCACGTTTACGTATAGCCCCCATATAAACCGATCCCCAAATTTGGCTTGGGGAGCCTCCCGGAGCAGCAAAATGCATCCGATCCGGTTGAAATTTGGTACGTGGTCTTAGTATACGGTCTCTAACAACCATGCAAAAATTGGTCCATATCGGTCCATAATTATATATAGCCCCCATATAAACCGATCCCCAGATTTGACCTCCGGAGCCTCTTGGAGGGGAAAAATTCATCCGATCCGATTGAAATTTGGTACCTGATGTTAGTATATAGTCTCTAACAACCATGCAAAAATTGGTCCATATCGGTCCATAATTATATATAGCCCCCATATAAACCGATCCCCAGATTTGACCTCCGGAGACTTTTGGAGGGGCAACATTCATCTGATCCGGTTGAAATTTGGTACCTGATGTTAGTATATGGCCTCTAACAACCATGCAAAAATTGGTCCATATCGGTCCATAATTATATATAGCTCCCATATAAACCGATCCCCAGATTTGACCACCGGAGCCTCTTGGAGGAGCGAAATTTATCCGATCCGGTTGAAATTTAGTACGTGGTCTTAGTATACGGTTTTTAACAACCATGCAAAAATTGGTCCATATCGGTCCATAATTATATATAGCCCCCATATAAACCGATCCCCAGATTTGACCTCCGGAGCCTCTTGGAGGGGCAAAATTCATCCGATCCGGTTGAAATTTGGTACCTGATGTTAGTTTACGGCCTCTAATAACCATGCAAAAATTGGTCCATATCGGTCCATAATTATATATAGCCCCCATATAAACCGATCCCCAGATTTGACCTCCGGAGCCTCTTGGAAGAGCAAAATTCATCCGATCCAGTTGAAATTTGGTACATGGTGTTAGTATATGGTCTCTAACAACCATGCAAAAATTGGTCCATATCGGTCCATAATTATATATAGTTCCCATATAAACCATCCCCAGATTTGACGTCCGGAACCTCTTGGAGGAGCAAAAGTCATCCGATACGGTTGAAATGTGGTAAATTTTGTCAATATATGGCCTCTAACAGCCATGTAAAAATTGGTCCATATCGGTCTTTAGTTATATATAGCCGATGACTTATTACACAAAAATTGGTCCATATCGCCAAAAATAATCTACCAAAACAATATTTCCATAGAAAATTTTGTCAAATTTTATTACTATAGAAAGTTTTGTCAAAATTTCATTTCTATAGAAAGTTTTGTCAAAAGTTTATTTCTATACAAATGTTTGTCAAAATTTTATTTCCATAGAAAATTTTGTCAAAATTTTATTTCTATAGAAAATTTTGTAATCTACCAAAACTTTATTTCCATAGAAAATTTTGTCAAATTTTATTACTATAGAAAGTTTTGTTAAAATTTCATTTCTATAGAAAGTTTTGTCAAAAGTTTATTTCTATAGAAATGTTTGTCAAAATTTTATTTCTATAGAAAATTTTGTAAAAAATTTATTTCTGTAGAAAATTTTGTCAACATTTTATTTCTATACAAAATTTTGTCAAAATTTCATTTCTATACAAAATTTTATCAACATTTTATTTCTATAGAAATTTTTGTCAAAATTGTATTGTTATAGAAAATTTTGTCAACATTTTACTTCCATAGAAAATTTTGTCAACATTTTATTTCTATAGAAAATTTTGTCAAATTTTTATTTCTATAGAAAATTTTGTCAAATTTTTATTTCTATAGAAAATTTTGTCAAAATTTTATTTCTATAGAAAATTTTATCAAGGTTTCATTTCTATAGAAAATTTTGTCAAAATTTTATTTCTATAGAAAATTTTGTCAAACTAGATTATATACGTATTTAATCGACCTTTTTTTGTTTAATATATACCCCGTATGGGCTAACTTACAATTTAGAAGACAGTGCTAAAAAGTTTTACGATACCTTGCCATCGGCAAGTGTTATCGCAACCCAAGTAATTCGATTGTGGATGACAGCCTTTAGTAGAAGTTCCTACGCAATCCATGGTGGAGGGTACATAAGATTCGGCCTGGCCGAACTTACGGCCGTATATACTTGTTTTTTCTTAAATTGATATTAGAGGGAACTCGGTACATAATTTTATGATTTTTGCACAGGCTTCTGCCAGACTTCTTTTTAGTAAAGAACTTAAATTTACATGAAATTGGGAGCCAACGTAGAGGGTCATTTTCCAACATTTTAGCAAATGTTAATGTGGTAAAATTTTTTACTACTTTTGCTTTTTCCGATTTATTGGATTGGAAACAGTAATTCTTTGTATGTTATTATAATATAGTGCTTAATTATACCCTGCGCCACACTGTGGAACAGGGTATTATAAGTTAGTGCATATGTTTGTAACACCCAGAAGGAGACGATATAGACACATGGTGTCTTTGGCAATAATGCTCAGGGTGGGTCCCTGAGTCGATATAGCCATGTCCGTCTGTCCGTCTGTCCGTCCGTCCGTCCGTCCGTCTGTCTGTGAACACATTTTTGTGATCAAAGTCTAGGTCGCAATTTAAGTCCAATCGCCTTCAAATTTGGCATATGTTCCTGATTTGGGTCAGAATAGAACCCTATTGTTTTTGGAAGAAATCGGCTCAGATTTAGATATAGCTCCCATATATATCTTTCGCCCGATATGCACTAATATGGACCCAGCAGCCAGAGTTTTATACCGATTTGCTTGAAATTTTGTACAAACATAACATTTAGTCGTATAGTCAAGTGTGCAGAATTTGGTTGAAATCGGTTCAGATTTAGATATAGCTCCCATATATATCTTTCGCCCGATATGGACTTATATGGCCCCAGAAGCCAGATTTTTGGCCGAATTTGGTTGAAATTTTGCACTAGGGGTACAATTAGTAGTATAGTTATGTGTGCCAAATTTGATTGAAATCGGTTCAGATTTAGATATAGCTCCCATATATATCTTTCGCCCGATATGGTCCTAAAAGCCAGAGTTTTGGCCCAATTTGGTTGAAATTTTGCACAGGGAGTAGATTAGCATTGTAGCTATGCGTGCCAAATTTGGTTGAAATTGATTCAGATTTAGATATAGCTCCCATATATATCTTTCGCCCGATATGAACTTATATGGACCCAGAAGCCAGAATTGTATCCCGATTAGCTTGAAATTTTGCACAAGGAGTAAAATTGGTAGTATAGTCATGTGTGCCAAATTTAATTGAAATCAGTTCAGATTTAGATATAGATTCCATATATATTTTTCGCCCGATATGGACTTAAATGGCCGCAGAAGCCAGAGTTTTGGCCCAATCTGGTTGAAATTTTGCACTAGGAGTATAATTAGTAATATAGTCATGTATGCCAAATTTGATTGAAATCGGTTCAGATTTAGATATAGCTCCCATATATATATTTCGCCCGATTTACACTCATATGACCACAGTGGCCAATATTTTACTCCGATTTAATTGAAATTTTGCACAGGGAGTAGAATTACCATTGTAGCTATGCGTGCCAAATTTGGTTGAAATCGATTCAGATTTAGATATAGCTCCCATATAAATGTTTTTCTGATTTCGACAAAAATGGTAAAAATACCAACATTTTCCTTGTAAAATCGCCACTGCTTACTCGAAAAGTTGTAAAAAGACTCTAAGTTTCCTAAACTTCTAACACATATATATCGAGCTATAAATCATAAATAAACTTTTGCGAAGTTCCCTTAAAATTGCTTCAGATTTAAATGTTTCCCATATTTATACCCTGCGCCACACTGTGGAACAGGGTATTATATGTTAGTGCATATGTTTGTAACACCCAGAAGGAGACGAGATAAACACATGGTGTCTTTGGCAATAATGCTCAGGGTGGGTCCCTGAGTCGATATAACCATGTCCGTCTGTCCGTCCGTCTGTCTGTGAACACATTTTTGTGATCAAAGTCTAGGTCGCAATTTAAGTCCAATCGCCTTCAAATTTGGCACATGCTCCTAATTTGGGTCAGAATAGAACCCTATTGATTTTGGAAGAAATCGGTTCAGATTTAGATATAGCTCCCATATATATCTTTCGCCCGATATGGACTCATATGGCCCCAGAAGCCAGAGTTTTACCCAAATTTGGTTGAAATTTTGCACTAGGAGTACAATTAGAAGTGTAGTCAAGTGTGCCAAATTTTATTGAAATCGGTTCAGATTTAGATATAGTTCCCATATATAGCTTTCGCCCGATTTACCCTCATATGACCACAGAGGCCAATTTTTTGCTCCGATTTAGTTAAAATTTGGCACAGGGAGTAGAATTAGCATTGTAGCTATGCGTGCCAAATTTGGTTGAAATCGGTTCAAATTTAGATATAGCTCCCATATATAGCTTTCGCCCGATTTACTCTCATATGACCACAGTGGCCAATCTTTTACTCCGATTGAATTGAAATTTTGAACAGGGAGTAGAATTAACATTGTAGCTATGCGTGCCAAATTTGGTTGAAATCGGTTCAGTTTTAGATATAGCTCCCATATATATGTTTTTCTGATTTCGACAAAAATGGTCAAAATACCAACATTTTCCTTGTAAAATCGCCACTGCTTAGACGAAAAGTTGTAAAAATGACTCTAATTTTCCTAAATTTCTAATACACATATATCGAGCGATAAATCACAAATAAACTTTTGCGAAGTTTCCTTAAAATTGCTTCAGATTTAAATGTTTCCCATATTTTTTACTAACATTGTGTTTCACCCTAGTGCATTAGCCGACTTAAATTTTGAGTCTATAGATTTTGTAGAAGTCTATCAAATTCTGTCCAGATCGAGTGATATTTAAATGTATGTATGTGGGACAAACCTTTATATATAGCCCCCAACACATTTAACGGATGTGATGTGGTATCGAACGTTTAGATCTACAAAGTGGTGCAGGGTATAATATAGTCGGCCCCGCCCGACTTTAGACTGTCCTTACTTGTTTTCAGATATGTTGAGGAGAAGGATACTTTTCCTTCACAAACCACACTTAAAATTCACAAGAAATATCGAAGATTGTCCAACTACTTGAATACAGAACATTATTTAAAAAATTTGGAGGAAAGGGTACACACTCTCCCCAACATTTTTTAAGACGAACCGTTTTACATATGCATATCCGCCGTATTTGTACCTATAAACGAAAAAGCAAGTAGTCCGATTTGTTTGAAAGAATTCAAATCATTTCGAATTTGTTTTAAGCACGAAGGATATGATTGACTAAGTTAAAGCAAAATGTTCCTACAAATACGCTTCGGAACGCGCAGCGAAGCGGGCCGGGTTACGCTAGTATTCAATAAAAACAAAACTTGGACAAAATTTGATGTAAAAATTAAATTTTCACAAAATTTTCTATAAAAATAAATTTGTCACAAAATTTTCAATTGATTAAAAATATCAGCGACATAAGACGATTTCCTTTATGTTAGCTGGCATCAATTGACTTTCGATATATTGGTCGAACAGTCAACTGTAATTGGAATTGCTCATTATTTGATTCTCTATTTTTCCACGTCAGGCCCCTCAAAGGGTTAGGAAAACATTTAACTTTTTCCATTGGATCTCGAATCTGTTGAAATGTCACCCGTTGCCTTTGTGAGAAACCAGTATCCTAGATTAAAAATTATTTGAAATTAAGTTTCTTTGTTTTCATGCCAAAAAAATTGTCTCTCAGGTAAATAGAAATTGTAGCGTATCCATAAATCGCACAATGCTTCCTTAAAAAAACTAAACAAATGAATTGCTACCAAAAAATCAAAATTAGACACACAACATGGAGTAAGATAGTAAAAGCAAGTCATTATAATTTAATGGGCCCCATAATAATGGACAGCATAGGAAGTGAAAGTAGAAAGACCATGTTATTCTGCTATTAGATTTCCAAGGCATTGTCTTCTAGGTTTTCATATTTTATGCGCCGTGTTCCATAACTACGACAAAATTTCGTACTTTAGCTTGAACAAAATAATGTAGATTTTAATATCCTGCTGTGCCATCTGTGCTGATGTTGTTCTGGGATTCTGGAATTCTGCTGCTGAGATACTTGAGACAGTTCTGTTTGTGTAATAAGACCGTACTTGGGTGTCATTTTTGATGTGTTTGCTTAGTACTTAATTTAAGGGCACATTACTTATTTCCAAATGCGATTATTAGATGAAGACAATGCTCCTGTAAGTGGCATATCAAAGCCACATGGCTTACGAGAGTCTGAAGATGCAAGACAAAAAATAAAGAAGATGGTCATAACAATCGTAATAATAGGCAACTTAAAGATGATGCAACTTAAAAGATAAAAGAGGTTAAAGCAAAGAAATACGGCCGGACCAACTCTTAAATATCTACCATAAGACAAGTAGATGAAATAATCCCTTTCAAATGATTCAAGACCAAAATTCACATACCAAAACCTGTATCAATATAGTCCATCTTGGAACTTGAACTGCTCATACATAAAAAAACTCATCTAAATTTCAGGGCGACTTCATACTGATTGATGGCTCGTTGGATTGCTTATACAGACAGACAGCCGATAGCAAGCCGGACTGACGGAAGGACATCATTAGGTCTTCTTAGAATTTCCCTATTTTAAGCTTTATTGTTAACTTTAGAAAGAATTATGGCTGACAAATCCATAATCAACTGCACGAAAAAAGCAGTATTTTGGCCCATTCCCGGCGACACACCGTCTTAGGATGATCGACAATTTAATACTTTTTAGTGCAAATCTCACTGTCCAAAATATTGCAAACTTTACTCTCCAAAATACAAAAGTGAAACGGATTGAGATCAATGTTGCCACTCGAGTCAAAAATAATCTACCAAAATTTTAAAAGAAGTGTTTTTTTTTTTTGAAAGAAATATTTTATTATTTTTTGTTAGAAGTTTATTTATTATATGATAATCACACATAAAAGCGACAATCTATATAAAGGGTGATTCTTTTGAGGTTAGGATTTTCATGCATTAGTATTTGACAGATCACGTGGGATTTCAGACATGGTGTCAAAGAGAAAGATGCTCAGTATGCTTTGACATTTCATCATGAATAGCCGAACGATCTGCCACAACGTCGAATTTTCAGTGAATGGGCCCTAGAAAAGTTGGCAGAAAATCCGCTTTTTTATCGACAAATTTTGTTCAGCGATGAGGCTCATTTCTGGTTGAATGGCTACGTAAATAAGCAAAATTGCCGCATTTGGAGTGAAGAGCAACCAGAAGCCGTTCAAGAACTGCCCATGCATCCCGAAAAATGCACTGTTTGGTGTGGTTTGTACGCTGGTGGAATCATTGGACCGTATTTTTTCAAAGATGCTGTTGGACGCAATATTACGGTGAATGGCGATCGCTATCGTTCGATGCTAACAAACTTTTTGTTGCCAAAAATGGAAGAACTGAACTTGGTTGACATGTGGTTTCAACAAGATGGCGCTACATGCCACACAGCTCGCGATTCTATGGCCATTTTGAGGGAAAACTTCGGAGAACAATTCATCTCAAGAAATGGACCGGTAAGTTGGCCACCAAGATCTTGCGATTTGACGCCTTTAGACTATTTTTTGTGGGGCTACGTCAAGTCTAAAGTCTACAGAAATAAGCCAGCAACTATTCCAGCTTTGGAAGACAACATTTCCGAAGAAATTCGGGCTATTCCGGCCGAAATGCTCGAAAAAGTTGCCCAAAATTGGACTTTCCGAATGGACCACTTAAGACGCAGCCGCGGTCAACATTTAAATGAAATTATCTTCAAAAAGTAAATGTCATGGACCAATCTAACGTTTCAAATAAAGAATCGATGAGATTTTGCAAATTTTATGCGTTTTTTTTTTTAAAAAGTTATCAAGCTCTTAACAAATCACCCTTTATATAAAATTCAATCTATGTTTGTTTATTTGTTTGTTTGTATGTACCGAGTTGGCTCCGAAATGGCTGAACCGATTTACTTGAAACTTTCAGAGATCGTAGGGGGCGTTCATGTGGTGAAAATAGGGTACCTCATTTTTTGACACCTGGTCGCGGAGGGGGACCTCCCCTTTGTCGGACTTTTTGAAAATTGGACCAAAGTTGACCGATTTGGTTGAAATTTTCGTTGAAGATTGGGGTTGGCATCTAGACAAAGATCCGCTACTTTTTATTTCGATATTTGGTGGCGGAGGGGGGCCTCCCCTTTGTTCGACTTTTTTTAAGAACAGTGAAAAAACTAAAATTCTCTAAATTATCTGAGATTTACAGAGAACATGTGGTGAGGTTATGGAATTAATATGGGGTACCCGATGATTTCATATGTGGATGGGGAGGGGGACCTCCCCCTTGCCCTACTTTTTGAAACTTGGAACAAAATTATGCGATTTGCTTGAAATTTTCATTGAATGTTGGGGTTGGCATGTAGACAAAAATCCGCTACATTATTTTTCGATATTTGGTCGGGGAGGGGACCACCCCTTTGCCCAAATTTTTTTTTTGTGAAAGTTCAAACAAAACTAAACTCCGCCGACTGAAATTTTACAGAAAAAATGGGTTACGAAATTTATATCAGGTTCCTGATTTTTTAATAAAAATAAAAGGACATAGGGAGACATCCGCTTCTCTTAAGTACATACACAGAAACAATTAAACTTTACCGAGTTACTTGAAATTTACAGAGGACTGGGGAGAGATCGTAACCTCCGTCAACCGTAATAGTTGATACCTGATTTTGTGATATTTGGACGGAAGAGAGGCCGCCCCTTTAGGCTTATAATTTGCTTGACATTTTCTGGGACGTTTACAAAAGATACGCTAAATCACTTTTCGATATTTGGTCGGGGAGGAGGTCCTCCTCTAAAACTACAAAAAAATTTAAGTTTTCTTGAAATTTACAAAGGCAGTGGGGGAAGGTTATGAACGAAGAGGCAACCTTCCTTGCCCCACACTTGAAGGAAAGTTTCAAGAATTTTCAGGGAAGGTTAGGGGTGTCGATAGAGCAAAATTTAAACATCTCCGATCTACTTGAAATTTACAGGGACGTGGCAGGAGGTGATTAAATTTATACATAATTTTTAAATTACTATATGATTTTCCGATATCTGGTTGGGGAAGGGCAGAATTGAAATAAACTTTATCGATTTACTTCGATAGAATTCATAGGGACCATTGAGTAGTTGCGAAATTAATATTGGGTACGTGATAGTCCGATATCAGGTCGGAGGGGAGCGAAGATGGGGAGAGGGTTCCCTTTTGTCCGTTTTTTTTTTTCTTAAATTGAAAGTAGATGGTTGTCCGTAAATGGGAACTCGGTACATAATTTCATGATTTTTGCACAGGCTTCTGCCAGACTTCTTTTTAGTCTTCTTTTTTGTAAAGAGAGGGTTCCCTTTTGTCCGTTTTTTTTTTTTCTTAAGTTGAAAGTAGAGGGTTGTCCGTAAATGGGAACTCGGTACATAATTTTATGATTTTTGTACAGGCTTCTGCCAGACTTCTTTTTAGTAAAGAACTTAAATTTACATGAAATTGGCAGCCAACGTAGAGGGTGCATCATTTTCCAACATTTTAGCAAATGTTAATGTGATAAAATTTTTTACTACTTTTGCTTTTCCCGATTTATTGGATGGGACACAGTAATTCTTTGTATGTTATTATAATATAGTGCCTAATTTTCAGATATGTTGAGGAGAAGGATACCTTTCCTTGACAAACCCCACTTAAAATTCACAAGAAATATAGAAGATTGTCCAACTACTTGAATACAGAACATTATTAAAAAAATTTTGGAGGAAAGGGTACACCCTCTCCCGCCGTATTTGTACCTATAAACGAAAAATTAAGTAGTCCGATTTGTTTAAAAGAATTGAAATCTTTTCGAATTTGTTTTCAGCACGAAGGATATAGTTGACTAAGTTAATGCAAAATATTCCTCGAAATACGCTTCGGAAGGCGCAGCGAAGCGGGCCGGGTTACGCTAGTTTATTTATATAAATGTGTCGAACTTTTAAATATTTTTTGTTTGGATCAACAAGGTAAAGTTACTACTTCTACAAGAAAGAAGAATTTACCCACATTTGACTTTGATAGTATGAGCTAAAGCGAAAATAATATTTTTAAACATATTGGCTTAATGAACACTTTAGTCAAATGTTATTATTTTAGAAAATTTTGCCCAAATTTTATTTTTGTACAAAATTTTCTTTCCTACAGCAAATTTTTTCACATTTTCTTTTTTATAGAAAATTTTTCAAAATCTAAGAAATTTTTATTCCTGAAAAAATTTGGTCAAAACTATTTTCTATAGAAAATTTTGTCAAAACTTTATTTCTATACCAAATTTGTCAAATTTTTATTGCCATAGGAAACTTTGTCAAAATTTTATTTCTCTAGGACATGTTATCAAAATTTTATTTCTATAAATAATTTTGTCAATATGTTGCTTCTATAAACATTTTTGTCAATATTTTATTATTTATAGAAATAAAATTTTGTTAAAATTTTCTAGAGAAATAAAATTTTCTAGAAAAATAAAATTTTGACAAAGTTTTTCTATAAAAATAAAATTTTGACAAAATTTTCTAGAAAACAAAATGTTGACAAAATTTTTTTCAGGAATAAAAATTTCTTAGAAATTAAATTTTGAAAAATTTTCTATAGAAAAGAAAATGTGAAAAAATTTGCTGTAGAAAAGCAAATTTGACAAAATTTTATTTCTGTAGAAATTTTTGACAAAATTTTATTTATATAGAAAATTTTGTCACACTTTTATTTCTATAAAAAATGTTTTCGAAATTTTATTTCTATCGAAAACATTATGATAAACATTGCTATGGAAATAAAATGTTGACAACATTTTCTATAGAAATAAAATTTTGATAAACATTGGTATGGAAATAAAATTTAGACAAAATTTTCTAGAGATAAAAAAATTTGACAAAATTTTCTATAGAAATAAAAGTTTGGCAAAATTTTCTTTAGAAATAAAACTTTGACAATATCTTCTATTGAAATAAAATCATGAAACAGTTTTCTATAGAAATGAAATTTTGACTAAATTTTCTATAGAAATACATTTTTGACAAAAAATCCTATAGAAATGAGATTTTGTCAAAATTTTCTATAGAAATAAAATCTTGACAAATTTTTCTTTTGAAATAAAATTTTAACAAAATTGTCTATAGTAATACAATTTTGACAAAATTGTCTGTAGAAATAAAATCTGATAACACTTCCTATAGAAATAAAATTTTGACAAAATTTTCTATGAAAATAAAATTTTGACAATATTTTTCTGTAGAAATAAAATTTTGACAAAATATTCTATAGAAATAAAATTTTGGCAAGATTTTTCTACAGAAATAAAGTTTTTATAAAATTTTCCATAGAAATAATATTTTGACAACATTTTCTATAGAAATAAAATTTTGACAAAATTTTTATAGACATAAAAAATTTTGACAAGATTGTCAATAGAAATAAAATTTTGACAAAATTCTCTATAGAAATAAAAAAAAATTGACAACATTCTCTATAGAAATAAACTAGAAATAAAAATTTGACAAAATTTTCTTTACAAATAAAATTTTAACAACATTTTCTATAGAAATAAAATTTTGACAAAATTTTCTATAGAAATAAAATTTTGATAAAATTTTCTACAGAACTAAAACTTTTATTAAAAAAAACAGTTCTCTATAGAAATAAAATTTTGACAAATTTTTCTATAGAAATATTTTTTTTACAAAAATCCTATAGTAATGAAATTTTGGCAAAATTTTCTATAGAAATAAAATCATGACAAATTTTTCTTTGAAATAAAATTTTGACAAAATTGCTATCATACAAAACCTTTTTTCGGAAGGTTCAAGTGTGGTTCATTGTTGGGTTTAATGAACTGCCTGAATTTATTCTGATAATTGGTTGATAGTTTTGCTGCAAGTAGAGGATGCTGATGAGGAATGTGGTAATTCCGAAACGTGCGTCCATCGAACTATCTTGCAGTCTACAGGGCTTTGCCCAAATAAATTTGACAAACATTCTTTTCCTCTGTTGGTTAAGCTACACTTGTAGTTTAGTCAATGCATGGTTTTAAGCTGAAATAAAAAACAACAACAATGTAATAAAATTTTGACAAAATCGTCTGTAGAAATAAAATTTTGATAAAATTTTCTATAGAAATACATTTTGATAAAATTTCTATAGAAATAAAATTTTGACAAAATTTTCTATAGAAATAAAATTTTGACAAGATTTTTCTACAGAAATACAGTTTTGATAAAATTTTCTATAGAAATATTATTTTGACAACATTTTCTATTGAAATAAAATTTTGACAAAATTCTCAATAGAAATAAAATTGTGACAAAATTCTCTATAGAAATAAAATTTTGACAAAATTTTCTATAGAAATAAAAAATTTTGACAAAATTCTCTATAGATATAAACTTGAAATAAAAATTTACAAAATTTTCTTTAGAAATAAAATTTTGATAAAATTTTGTATAGAAATACATTTTCATAAAATTTTCTATAGAAATAAATTTTGATAAAATTTCTATTGAAATAAAATTTTGACAAAATTTTCTATAGAAATAAAATTTTGACAAAATTTTTTATAGAAATAAAATTTTGATAAAAATTTCTACAGAAATAAAACTTTGATAAAATGTTCGATAGAAATAAAATTTTGACAATATCTTCTATAGAAATAAAATTTTGACAAAATTTTCTATAGAAATAAATTTTTGACAAGTTTTTCTTTTAAAATAAAATTTTGACAAATTGTCTATAGTAATAACATTTTGACAAAATTGTCTGTAAAAATAAAAATTTTGATAAAATTTCCTATAGAAATACATTTTGATAAAATTTATATAGAAATAAAATTTTGAAAATTTTCTATAGAAATAAAATTTTGAAAATTTTCTATAAAAATAAAATTTTGACAAAATTTGGTATAGAAATAAAATCTTGACAAGATTTTTCTACAGAAATAAATTTTTGCTAAAATTTTCGATAGAAATAATATTTTGACAAAATTTTCTATAGAAATAAAATTTTGACAAAAGTTTCTATAGACATAAAAAATGTTGACAAAATTGTCTACAGAAATAAAATTTTGACAAAATTTTTCTATAGAAATAAAAAATTTTGTCAAAATTCTCTATAGAAATAAAATTGACATAAAAAATTTTGACAAAATTGTCTATAGAAATAAAATTTTGACAAAATTCTCTATAGCAGCGCTTCCTAAATGGGGGGCGCGCCCCCCTAGGGGGCGCCACGAGGTTGCTGGGGGGGGGCGCAACGTCATTTCTAGTTGAGCAGGTTTTGTATCATTCAATTTGTTAAAACAACACAAACTTGTGGGTTCGACGAAACATTAATAATATACTACGAAATAAAGTATAAAATGTTTCGAAATGTTAATTTATAACCAACGTGAAAAAGTAGAAGTTACATGCATTGCTTGTTGTAGGTTTTCCATTATTACTTGTTTACTACCTTTATTTGCAACGGTTTAGTACCTATCTACCTTTTACTTATCACTGTTTAAATTTGCCATCTCTATGCACACGATCATATGTTTTTTGGTTTTGTTGCGCATATTAAATATTGTCGAATTAATGACTTAATTACATTCCAATATGACATCAAAGAACAAAATACGGCTTTACAATACAGAATATATTAAATTTGGTTTTTCTTGTGTTGCAAAAAACAATGAAAATTTGCCTCAATGTGTTATTTGTCACAAAATTTTGTCTAACGATGCAATGAGACCAATACGATTAAAAAGGCATTTGTCATCTTTGCATCCAGAATACGAAGACAAACCTCCTGCTTTCTTTGAAGCAAGGTTGTCGACATTAAGAAATATGAAGATAAATTCAACGTCTGTGTTTAATCTAGAGGCTGAAAAAGCATTGGAAGCATCTTTTGAAATTTCATGGATAATAGCCAGGAACAAAAACCCCACACGATTGGTGAATTGGTTATAAAACCGAGCATAATAGCAGCTGCAAGTAAAATGCTGGACAACAATGCAGTGAGACAACTTTCAAAAATTCCACTTTCGAACAATACAGTAAAAAGACGTATTGATGAAATGGCTAATGATGTCAAGTCCCAATTAATTCAACACATCAAGGACTCGCCATTAATTGCACTGCAGTGTGATGAAACAACAGATGTATCTTGCTCCTGTCAGTTGTTGTTTTACTGCAGATATATCAAAGAGGATTCTATATGTGAGGAGCTAATTTTCTCTAAACCTCTAACAACTACATCAAAGGGAGAAGATATTTTCACAGCGCTTTCGGATTTCTTGGATGCCAATGATATACCTTGGGGAAAGATTGCCGGCATATGTACTGATGGTGCTCCTTCAATGACGGGATGCAAATCTGGATTTATTCATTACGCCAAGCAAAAAAACAATAACATCATATTCACTCATTGCGTTATCCACAGACAAGCCCTAGCCGCCAGAACATTGCCTGACGAATTAAGAAGTTCCCTAAATTGTGCCATAGAAGTTGTCAATTTTATAAAATGCAGTGCCCTACGAACGCGTCTTTTTGAAACTTTATGTCTGGATTTAAACGCTGACCACAAAAATTCATTGTTTCATACGCTGGCTTTCAAAGGGAAATATGCTGGGAAGACTATATGAATTAAAAAATGAAGTAGAAATTTTCTTGTTAAGTACCAAAAATGAAATACTTTATGATTGTTTCACAAACAAAAATACCATTATTTTCTTGGCTTACCTAGCCGATTTTTTTGAAATTTTAAATAACCTAAACTTAAAACTCCAAGGAGAAACTACAAATATTTTAACAGCACTTGACTCCATAAATTCATTTATGGAAAAAATAAAATTGTGGAAAAAACGAATTTTATCGCCTTTCCCTAAATATACATCTTTTCTTCGGTTAAACGATATATTAGATTCTGAGGATATTGAAAATAGAAATTTGGACGGAATTCTATTGCATTTGGATGCACTTTTGGGTGAATTCAATAGATATTTTCCAGATATGACCACTGATTGTTGGCAGAACAAACTGTTTCGTAATCCCTTTCTTCTGGACGTTATGGTACTACCTGAGGATATCCAGGAAGAAGCTATTGATTTGAAAAACGATTCAATCGCAAAAGATGATTTTGATATATTAACAACTGAAAATTTCTGGCTAAAATATCGGAACTTGTATCCACTTTTGTCTTCACACATGTTAAAAGTTTTGATACAATTTTCGTCAACCTATCTATGCGAAAAAAGTTTTTCAACACTTTTAAATATAAAGTCAAAATATCGGTCTTGCCTTAATGTTGAAAATGATTTGAGATGTGCTTTATCAGTACTGTCACCAAATGTTAAAAAACTAGTTAATGAACAGAAAAATTGCCAAATTTCCCACTAAGTGCTCACACTTTTATATACATTAAAATTGTTATTGTTAATTGAAAGTATTAATAGCGAATCAAAAATTCGCATTATATATGTTATTTTAGTAAACCTGATCTCAACATATCTCGTTCATGACTATTTATGTTCCTTTTTAGTCCTTGAATTACATTTTTATTACTAATTAATTGTAATAATATTATCCATCTTATATAATTTTATATTTTTTACTTGAATTGAAATTAAAAGAACTTTTGTTTTTGTTATTTTTTTGTTTGAAATTGAAATTAAAACCCTTTTGTTTTTATACATATTTTTCTGTTTCTTTGGGTAAACATTTTTTTAAAGGAAACTTGTTTTTAGAAGAAACTGGGGGGGGGGCACAGCAAAATCCAAAAATTTTTTGGGGGGGGGGCGTAAAGCAAATTGGGTTGGAAAGCCCTGCTCTATAGAAATAAACTAGAAATAAAAATTTGACAGAATTTTCTTTAGAAATAAAATTTTGATAAAATTTTCTATAGAAATACATTTGGATAAAATTCTCTATAGAAATACATTTTGATAAAATTTCTCTAGAAATAAAATTTTGACAAAATTTTCTATAGAAATAAAATGTTGACAAAATTTTCTATAGAAATAAAATTTTAACAAATATGTCTATAGAAATAAAATTTTAACAAAATTTTCTATAAAAATAAAATTTTATCAAAATTTTCTATAGAAATAAAAGTTTGACAAAATTTTCTTTAGAAATAAAAGTTTGACAAAATTTTCTATAGAAATAAAATTTTGACAAAATTTTCCATAGAATTACAATTTAGACAAAATTTTCTATGGAAGTTAAATTTTGAAAACACTTCTATCACAATAAAATTTTGACAAAATTTTCTATAGGATTAATATGTTGACTAAATTTTCTATAGAAATAAAACTTTGACAAAATTTTCTACAGATTTTTTTTTTTTTGTAAAACTTAATATTTCTGTTAAGCCTTTGCTATTACCAATTAAATGGCAACATTTAAACATACTTATTTTCCCAACAAGCTAATCCTTGATTAATATTTAATACCATTCACGATGTTGCTATAACTATGATATTTTAAGCTGTTTTCTTTTTTTATTGCTTTCGAGTAAAATGTTTAAGAGTGAAATATACTTCAAAAAGACCAGGAAGCTAAAAATATTGAAATCCATTTTAATTCCTAACAACCACATAGATCTATGTACATATGTACATATATGTTTATGAGCATTATACTCTCCAAGCATAGAAAATAAAAGCAAATATCTGCTATGGGGGTTTCCAACAAGCACATAATAACAAAATCAACAGCCTTTTTTGTATTTCGGTATCCTCAGACACAAGTAAGGCTTACAGAGAAATCCTTGTCATTTACATAAAGCAATCACAGCTTTGCTAAGAGCAACGGTGTTTAGGTCTTGGTGGCAGTCAGGAAACGGAAATCATGCAACTGAAGCTAAGCATTTAAATAATGTAAATTATTCATTACTCCCCTGTGTATTGTGCCCCATTGCCATCCTTAATGTGAGGCCCATACAAATCGCATATGGATTTAAAAAAACAACATCCACTTGCCTTCGCAAATCAAATGCAGATTCCACATACAACTTTTGTTTTGCTTTTGCTGTAGGCTTAAAAAATGCCGGAGTTTGAGGAGTAACCTGTTTGCAGCTGGTTTCCCTTCATGGTTTCTATGGTGGGTTGAATGGTGTTTCGTTTTACTTGGAATTTTACGCACATAAGTGTTGGAGCGTATACGCTAAAAAGTTAACAAACCATGTTAGATTATTACAAAATGTCCTTGGTGATGATGATGGTGGGGGCGGAGGAGGATGAAAAAAAGTGAGGTTTGTGAAACAATAACGAGGGATGGAGAGCCAGGAATTTCTACCTTTTATTACAACCAGAAGTTTAGGCTTTCATGTACTCCAAATGCCTGGGAGGTAGGGTTCATACTTAAGCCTGTTAAGGCTAATTTATGGATACAAAAGTAGTGGAAAAGTAGTTTTGATTAATTGAACTTTTGTCAAAAATCAGTCACCGTCCACTCTCTGAAAATTAAAAATAGATTTTGGCGTTTTTTCGAATCGAAGTTTTACAAATGACCAAAATCTATAGATCGAACTTTAACGAAAAAATCAAATTTGAATTGAAAGAAGAATGTGATGATGTTCTTATGGACTCGTGGCAAAGAGGACCATGTAAGCAAGGGCATAGGAGATAATATTGAATATAAGGCCAAGAGTGAGATGATCACGACAGTCAATAAAAATATGAGAGAATGGCTCGTGAGAAGCTCGGATGATTACATCTGCAGAAACATAGAATTGTTTGACAGACAGAGATTTCGATTGCCCAATGGCTTAAGATGATCTCTACGCCGACCATCACCAGGAGGGAGAGACCGTATAACATTCATCGAGGCAGTCTGATGATCCACTACATCATCCTGGCATGTAGTCAGTTTGACCAAACTTCCGCAGTGATGGTAGACCGGAACAGTTCGGGAAGCGCACTCATCCACCCCTGGCCCTACTTACATCTCACCGAAATCGAATGGTGGCCCGTGAGAAGGAATGGCTGCATCTTACGAAACATACGTCACGTAGTTTGTATGGCTATACTCTCGCTACAATGTTGGGGCGAAACAGTTTCGCATCCAACCACCCAGACACCAGTTAGGTTAGGTTAGGTTAGGTGGCAGTCCGATGTATCAGGCTCACTTAGACTATTCAGTCCATTGTGATACCACATTGGTGAACTTCTCTCTTATCACTGAGTGCTGCCCGATTCCGTGTTAAGCTCAATGACCAGGGACCTCCTCTTTATAGCCGAGTCCGAACGGCATTCCACATTGCAGTGAAACCACTTAGAGAAGCTTTGAAACCCCCAGAAATGTCACCAGCATTACTGAGGTGGGATAATCCACCGCTGAAAAACTTTTTGGTGTTCGGTCGAAGCAGGAATCGAACCCACAACCATTGCACCACGGTGGCTCCCCAGTCACCAGTTACAGCTCACTGAAACCGAATAGTGGCCCGTGAGGAGTGAATGCATTTGTCAATGCATCGTATGTTTTGGCTAACAAATGTTTCGATCGAAAACGGAGAAGAGGTTCAAAACACTATGCCAACCATCTTCCAGAAGGGAGATTCTGATGATCCACTGCTGCATCGTGCCACGAAGTCTGTATGGCTATACTCTCGCAACGACCACAGAATATGCGAAATAACTGCTACACCGATGGATGGAATATGGGCGAGAGGATGGGACTGAACGTATATATGAAAGACGCAAGCACAGAAATCCTATACCAATTCACGGACCCCAGCAATCGTTGCAAATCCAGGCAAAAGTGTTTGCCATAACGTTAAATAATAATGTTAAATAATACGAATGCACAAAAAGTGAACATTTTCACACATCGCAATGACGGATCGATCGCAAACCGTAGTAGAATGCAAAAGAATGGTCGACGAATACTCGGAATACGGCAGGATATTCATCATATGGATGCCTGGACATGGCGGAATAAGAAGAAACGTAAGGGCAAATGAACTAGCGAGAAGAGCTAGAACATATAGGGAAGTGAACTTAGATAACGCAAAGTCAATACAGGCAACGCGGTCCGAGTTGGATGAATGGGTAGGGGATGTGCCCATGTGGACCAATACAATAGTCGGAAGAGCGACGAAAACACTATGGGGTGATCGAGATAAGAAAAAGACTGGAGAACTACCCATGGAGATTTGGACGAGAGGAGAGCAATCCGTGGGAATAATGACAGAGCACTAAGAATTGAGAGCCCATCTGTGGCGAATAGGAGCAGCAGAGGATGGTGAATGTGGAGAATGATTTGAGGATGATAAGATTTTGGAATACTACCTTTGTCAATGCCTTGTCTTTACTGCCCAAAGTTTTAACCATATCGAGGAAAAGGTGATTCGGGACCTCGACCAGCTGGGAACAGTGACTGAAAAAAATAAGAGAATTCGTTAGAGACACAGAATTAATGCCGAATATTATCGGGAAATTTCCTAAAGACCGTTTTGAAACCCTTGGCAGATGAACATTTCGGTTGCATGCCATGGATATTGCAATAGGAGTCAACTGTGGGATGACCCAGATAAGAAATCAAATGACCTAAATGACCGGTCACCTAGACTTGAAAGCACCCAATAAGAACTGCAGAGGATGCTAGATTTGGGTCGTGTTTTGTGGATGATGAAACCTTGAAATACTACCTTTGCCACTGTACTGGCTTTACTAGGCTAAGACTTAACCATAACCGAAGAGTAGGAGCTTCCGAACCATACCCACTGAAAATAAATTAGGGAATTCTTCGGAGAAAAAGAGTCCCTTTATTTAAAGAACGATACAATGGAAGATTGGGCACACAAAAAGCCGAATACTGGATTAGGTGTATGTCAGCCGAAATGATACATAGCAACTTGACTCCTTTTTCCAACCTACACCTCACCGAACGATGGAAAATCTGGTTTTGGCAGACTGAACAATACTATGGTCCAGACTCGGACCATAGGCAAACGGAGGAAGCTCCGGGATGAATATCCGTCAACACAAACAAAAAGGCATACACATTATACACAGCTTATGCTGCAGACTATATTGCACACATTGAATGGCTGTTATGTGGGTATAACCCATTGGTGCTAGGAAACTTCAATTGCGACCATGAAGTTTGGCATTCTCTCCTGGGTAATGATCAGAGACGCATAGCTTGGGTAGAGCAGATCGCTGACTTCATACGGGAATCAGGCCCCCACGACAATTATGGGTGATTGCAGAATTTCTCCAGATATATATTTCGCGACACGTTGTCTTTTCAATGATGGCAATCCACCACCTCTCCGTTGACTGACGCTCAGATTGCATAAACTCTGAGCACTGGACGTTCCCATCTTCATGTTTCCCAGAGGGACATCATAAACGCTGCAAACGTTGGTTTCATATCCGCTGGCCGAATTGTCTTGTTAAGTGGGACTCGCAGACGAGCCTGATGAACGCCGTCGTTCTAACCCTGCTAAACCTGCAATCAGGGAACTAAATCTAGAGATTAGATAGTCGGAGAGCAAAAGATGACTTGGATAGAGCAACTGAAGCAATGTAAATTAGGCACAACGAAAATGTGGTCGACAGTAAAAACCCTCTTGAACCCCACTGCCAGGGATGATGGGATATAATTTAACTTTGGCAACGTGACGCTAACTGATCTAAAGGGGTGCGCGAGGTTTTTCAATCTACTGTTTGTAGAACATCACAAGAGTGGTAGAGCAAAATGGAAACCACTCGTCACATTCGTGGCCTCCGATCCAGCGGCACACAACAATTTACTTCAGCCGAAGCTACAAATGTCATAAACATCTTCAAATAATCCAAGGTGCTGGTCCCCGATGCAATTTCTATGCTAATGTCGAAGCCTTTGGGAATACTGCGAGTTAAGTACTTGCCTTGGAATCACTCATTATTCCTGAATATCTGGAAAATGGGTAGGGTGGTTCCAAGTACTGAAGCCAGGCAAAGACTCGAGCAAGGCAAAATCGTACAAACCAAACTCCCTTCTCTCGCCAGTAGCCAAAACACTTGAGGCTCTACTCCTCCCTAGCAAGACTGTTCGAGGTTAGCGAAAACATGTCCCTACCGCCAGGAACGAAACGTGGGGTTTCCTATGTGGAATAGAAAGATAGAAAGTCAGAGGCTTGCAGAGAGAAACTCGGCGTTCTCCAAAGTATGATGATATCTCCGACATTGTTCAACCTCTACCTATAATCTATTCCACCTCCTCCTGGCTTTGAGATTGGATCATATTCGGACTACTGTACAATCATGGCATTCGGGTGATGCCACCGTGATGACATCTGCGATCGATTAAACATCAACTTTGCTCATCTTACAAGCACTGCTAGAAATTTCACTATATCCCTCACTATATCAGCCACACTGTGGGGACTGCAGAAATACGCAGGCAATTGATTGTTAGAGCCGATGACTTAATTTCCAACAATAAATTGCCGCTATGTATTCGGGGTCACATTCGACATCCTCTTTAGGTCGTCTGACCACGCCACTGCGACTTGATGAAACAAGGTCTTCAAGTCGATTTTCGCATCACTAGAACCTATGTTAACTTCTGTAAGACAATTGGCCGATTAGTGGTAAACTATGCATCCCCAGTGTGGATACTTCGGCCAAGTAACACACAGTGCCTACAGGTTGCCTCCACATTACATACCTGGGTAATCTTTATGTGGAGACGAAGATCCTTCCTATGAGTAGACACATTTAAATGTTGTCCAACAGTATATAAGGTTTTATCTTCTGCCAGGTCCCGCGTTACAAGTGGGAGCCTCTAGATTCGACGGCATATCAGATAGGTCTGAATAGAATTATTCATTAGGATAATGCAGCCGAAACGGTGAGAAGCTATCGGGTTAAATACCATATGTTCTCAGAGTTCGAAACGGAACCGGAAAAAAGAGACCTCCCACGACGATTGATACCAGCGTAGCTGATGTTTTTCCCTTCCGTAAACAAGGGCCTCATGACACGCGTCACCTACTCACAGGCAGCTCAGAACAGGGCCCATGAGGATAATGTAGCTGAAGCGATGAGAAAAAAAGTAAAAAAAGGAAAAGTACCTCCCACGGCAGACCAGAAGAGTTTTCGCTCAACTTCTTAGTTAAGCAGGTTCAACTCCTACCCAGCAGTGATTGTTGGCATAGCAGTTGACGTGGTTCGTATCTGTAACCAAGATCAAAATTAAACGCGTCACCCGTTTGCTTCCTCATCTAGATTCGACGGCATATCAGATAGGTCTGAATAGAATTATTCATTAGGATAATGCAGCCGAAGTGGTGAGAAGCTGTCGGGTTAATTACCATATGTTCTCAGAGTTCGAACCGGAACCGGAGGAAAGATACCTCTCATGACGATTGATATCAGCGTAGCTGATGTTTTTCCCATCTGTAAACAAGGGCCTCATGACACACGTCACCTACTCACAGGCAGCTCTGAACAGGGCCCATGAGGATACCGTAGCTGAAGCGATGAGAACCTACAGGTTTATCCTGTTCCCGGAGTTCGACCACCGCCCGTAGCACCGGAGGAAAAGTACCTCCCACGGCAGACCAGGAGAGTTTTCGCTCAACTTCTTAGTTAAGCAGGTTCAATTCCTACCCAGCAGTGATTGTTGGCAGAGCAGTTGACGTGGTTCGTATCTGTAACCAAGATCAAAATTAAACGCGTCACCCGTTTGCTTCCTCATCCCAACCTACTTGACTCTCCAGCGGATCACTCTGAACGCATCGCACCTTAGTCGCAGAGTTCCTTGATCTGGATACAAGCTAATGTACCAAAAGCGCAACACCTAATGAGTGACTGTTACACAACAACAACTATGTAAGCCGTCACAGAATTTGATTTCAGTTTCAATTTTTATTGGAGGTTTCCCATATGATTTGAAATGCCGTTCGAAATTGGCTTTAAAAACGAATCGGTTATTGTTAAAAGAAATATTTCACTGCCTGGTCCTTGATAGCGCTTATCTAACTTATTTATATTCTTTCTCCATCTCCGCTTCTATTGAACTTTTAATTTCCATCATGACTACAGGAAGACATTTATAACGTCACACCTTATCAAAATTGAACTTAAATAAGTCAGCCATTCCACAAATACAAATTTTAATCATTTCATCCTCCACCTTCTGTGCTATTCACCATCAACAGAATTCTCATTCATTCATTTGTTTCATTCATGACGGTAATATAGGATTGCCTAAAGCTATTCCTGGTTGTTGAGTGTTTTTTGCTTCCTCGAAAATTCTACTCTCATTTAACTTTCAGCCTTTCTATGACGCCCCCAACTACAAAACAAATCTACATTGGCATTTTGCCTGCAGCTCCTTGGGGAGGTAATCAGCATTTGGCAACAAACCATTCAGCAGAAGTGATTCATTCATTCATTCATTCGTTCATGTAGCTCCAGCGCACCCGTAATGTATGTTTGCACGTGCATTACGAAAATTTTTCCGTTTCCGTCCCATGCCCATTTGCCCATTTGCCCATTGAAGCGAGCCCCCATCTCCGAGCATCATCTCCGGTTACTTGGCCATTTTTGTATGGTCATGTTTCATGATATTTTTCTATAGTTAGGATTGGTAATGGTGTTAGTGGTCTTTGTGTTGTCTCTGCTGTCTACTTGTTCGCAGGATAATTCCTGTGAATCTATGATGCCATTTGAGCATTTGATATGGAGAACAACGAAAAATGAGATGTTTTATTGGAAAATTATGCAAAGTGACTTTTTGAATCAAATAAAGAAACACATACAAGTCTCTGGGACAATAGCAAATATAAATGCCGTTTGCAAATGAATTCCAGAGGTCGGAAGGTAGCCTCCAGCACAAATAGGATAGAAGATCAACTTGCATTGCGACTCATCACCCGATCTAATTCGAAATTTCGTAAAAGAGGTCCCAATATCTATTCCAGAATCGCAGAATTTTTTGTTTACAAAGTTAGGTAAGTTTCCAGAATTCCTAATTGTTAGGACTCTCTGCCAAAGTCTAATAGGGATCTTCATCCCGCTCCCATTCATCCATCCGTTCTGTCGACTCCACACTCATCTCTTCTTTAAATTTTCTTCATTTCCAAACCCTGGCAATAATCCAACACGTTTTCCACACATTTATCACTCGCAATTACTTTATGTATTTTATTTTCGTTACTATGCAAGGGGGGAAATCTGAATAAATCTTTAGTGAGAAATGTAAAAATGGCACGTCTTTACTTTGTGTCGTTGCGTACGCAGGCTAATAGATTAATCTCCTTTTAGGTGTTTAAACTAAATCGGGCAGGCTGTTAGATTAAGTATGCCCCAAACCAAAAGTAAACATTACCGAATAGAGATGCCGTACATGAAAAGTATACTATAGTCACTAATGTGGGTGACAACCATACCCGGCTTCCTAAGAATTTCGTTCTACAGGGAACGGATGCAGGGAGACGGAGTGGAACCTAAGGATGCCATCTGACTGGACAATACCCATGGGTCTAAATGTTAACCCGACTAAGACAGAATTAATGATTCCGTTCTGCAGGGAACGGATTCAGGAGGAGGGAGAAGGCTCCGAATGTTAACCCGGAGAAGTCAGAATTATGCCTATTCACTAGAAGGACTAGGTTAGGTTAGGTTAGGTGGCAGCCCGATGTATCAGGCTCACTTAGACTATTCAGTCCATTGTGATACCACATTGATGATCTTCTCTCTCTTAGAGAAGTTTTGAGACCCTCCGAAATGTCACCAGCATTACTGAGGTGGGATAATCCACCGCAGAAAAACTTGTTGGTGTTCGGTCGAAGCAGGAATCGAACGAATCGACCTTGTGTATGCAAGGCGGGCATGCTAACCATTGCACCACGGTTGCTCAAGGACTAAAATTCCATAATAGAATCTAATCGAGTTTTTTGGGAAAGAGGATGCCAGTGTCTTCACTTAGGAATAACCTTAGACAGGAAACTGATTTGAAAGATCCACATCAAAGAGGGATCAGAAAAAGCCTACAAATGTTGGATATTGTTCAAAAGAGCGTTGGGCTTTCAATGGGGCCTGAAGTCAAAGGTGACACGCTGGATATATGAGATCATAATAAGGTCACTCCTGACATACACATCGATAGTCTAGTGGATATCAATGGAGAAAAAGGGCAACATAGCAAATTTTACAACGTGCCCTACTGACACGTTGCTTTAGCATAACTCTGGCAATGAAGACCACGTCAACCAGAGCCTTTGAGATGATACTTGACTTAAGACCTATAAAGCTTCAAATCAAAATGCGAAACCGCCATAGTAGCGATGAGATTGAAGATGCGGGAGAATAGACGTAAAGACGAAGCGTGACGAACCGATAATAGAGGAGACGGTGGGTATAATCGCGGACGCTGCAACAATCCATGATCGTATAACTGATGTGGCCATAGCTGCCGAGTGTGACATTCTTACGTCAGTATGGAGCCACCGTGGTGCAATGGTTAGCATGCCCGCCTTGCATACACAAGGTCGTGGGTTCGATTCCTGCTTCGACCGAACACCAAAAAGTTTTTCAGCGGTGGATTATCCCACCTCAGTAATGCTGGTGACATTTCTGAGGGTCTCAAAACTTCTCTAAGTGGTGGAACGCCGTTCGGACTCGGCTATAAAAAGGAGGTCCCTTGTCATTGAGCTTAACATGGAATCGGGCAGCACTCAGTGATAAGAGAGAAGTTCACCAATGTGGCATCACAATGGACTGAATAGTCTAAGTGAGCCTGATACATCGGGCTGCCATCTAACCTAACCTAACCTACGTCAGTATGATGGTCCTGGGAGAATGGGATCCCAGAACAGATACCAGAGGGAAATAACTGTTACACCGGTGGACCGAATGTGGATGAGAGGAAGGGACTGGGTGTATATTTGTTAGAACACAGACACCGAGGATCTCGGGGATTCCGATTAACGGGACACATCACAATCCTGCAGGTAAAAGTGCGAGGCCACAAAACTTGAACATTTTCATAGATTGCAAGGGGGCAAGAGCAGAGAGTAAGATGATCGCCATAGTAGTGATGAGATTGAAGATGCGGGGAGGATAGACGGAAAGACGAAGCATGACGAACCGTCAAAAGATAATAGGGGAGACGGTGGGAGTAATCGCGGATGCCTCAATAATCCATGATGGTATACCTGATGTGGCCATAGTTGCCGAGTGTGACATTCTTACGTCAATATGATGGTCCTGGGAGAATGGGATCCCACAACAGATACCAGAGGGAAATAATTGTTACACCGGTGGACCGAATATGGATGAGAAGAAGGGACTGGGTGTATATTTGTTAGAACACAGACACCGAGGATCTCGAGGATTCTGATTACCGGGTCACATCACAATCCTGCAGGTAAAAGTGCGAGACCACAAACGGTGAGCATTTTCACAGATTGCAAGGGACAAAAGTAGAGAGCCACCGTGGTGCAATGGTTAGCATGCCCGCCTTGCATACACAAGGTCGTGGGTTCGATTCCTGCTTCGACTGAACACCGGTGGATTATCCCACCTCAGTAATGCTGGTGACATTTCTGAGGGTTTCAAAGCTTCTCTAAGTGGTTTCACTGCAATGTGGAACGCCGTTCGGACTCGGCTATAAAAAGGAGGTCCCTTGTCATTGAGCTTAACATGGAATCGGGCAGCACTCAGTGATAAGAGAGAAGTTCACCAATGTGGTATCACAATGGACTGAATAGTCTAAGTGAGCCTGATACATCGGGCTGCCACCTAACCTAACCTAACATGGTTCTGGCAGAATGGACACCCAGAACAAATACCAGAGGGAAATAACCGCTGTAAGTGGGAGGCCACAAAACTTGAATATTTTCACAGATTGCCAGAGGGCAAAAGCAGACAGTAAGATAGTCCTAAGAGAATGGGACCCCAGAACAGATGCAAGAGGGAAATAAGTGGGCGTATGTGTGAAAGACACAGACGCCGAGATCCTATTACGTTTACGTGACCACAACACAATCCTGCAAGCGGAAGTGCGTGGCTACAAAGTGTGAACATTTTCACAGATTGCCAGAGAGCAGCAGCAGACATTATGGACTACGATAGGGTCTCCGTCATATGAAAGCGTTCCGAGTTGGATGAATTGACATGGGAGATACATAAAGCGGTGTGGACCAATGCAATAGTCGGAAGAGAGACGAAAATATTTTGGGGTGATTCAGATAAGAAAATGTCGTGAGAACTTCTCAAGGAGAGGCAAAGAGTTGGCCATATTGGTGAGGTGGTCATAACAGCCGAGGGTGACATTCTGACGCCATTATGATAGTCCTGGGAGAATGGAATGGGAAGAGCAGATACCAGACGGAATTAACGCATACACTGATGGATAAAAGATGTGCGAGCAGACGGAACTGGCCATATATATATGGAGGCGCAAACACCGAATTCATATTCCGATTACCGGACCACAACACAATCCTGCAATGTGAACATTTTCACAGATTGCCAGGGGGCAAAATCAGACAGTAAGATGATCCTGGGAGAATGGAAACCCAGAACAGATACCAGAGGGAAATAACTGAAACCTATGGATCGAAGATGGGTGATGACGGGACTGGGCGAACATGTGGAGGTCCCAGACACCGATATCGTATTCCCGACCACAGCACAATCCAGCAAACAGAAGTGCGAGGTCAGGTCACAAAGCGTGAACATTTTCACAGATTGTCAGAGGCCAATATTGGACATTAGTTAATGCGGTAGGATCATCGTATGGATGCCGGTACAAGCCAGAATTAGAGGAACTGTAAAGGCAAATGAACTGACGATAAGAGGTGGGATACATAGGGAAGTAAAATTAGATAAAGTAAAGCCAATAGAGGCAACGTGGGCCCAGTTGGGTGAATTGGCCCGTGAGATACAGGAAGCGGTGTGGACCAATGCAATGACCAAAAGAATGGCGCCAATACTTTGGGATGACTCAGATAAGGAAAAGCATCTAGAACTATTCAAGGAGAGCACGACAAGGTGGGAGATGAGTATGATGAGACCTAAGAACACTACTTTTATCACTCATCTGCCTTTACTAGCCCAACAGTTAAATATACCGTTTAGAAGGCGATTCTGAGATAGTTATAGCTGCCGAGTGTGCCATTCTCATGTCATCAAGATGGGTCTGGGAGAATGGGACCTCAGAACAGATACCAGAGAGAAATAACTGCTACACTGATGAATCCAAGATGGGTGAGATGACAGGACTGGATGTATATTTGGAGGACCTGATACTGAGTTCCAATTGCAGGTCCACACCAGAATACTGCAGACAGAAGTGCGACGATACAAAACGTGAACATTTTCACATATTGTGAGAGGAAAATGAAGGCGACATTACGGAATACGGCAGAAACCGCATCATTTGGTTGCCGGAATAAGAGAAAAACGTTAAGGCAATTGAAGTGGCGATAAGACCGAACACCAAAAAGTTTTTCAGCGGTGGATTATCCCACCTCAGTGACGCTGGTGACATTTCTGAGGGTTTCAAAGCTTCTCTAAGTGGTTTCACTGCAATGTGGAACGCCGTTCGGACTCGGCTATAAAAAGGAGGTCCCTTGTCATTGAGCTTAACATGGAATCGGGCAGCACTCAGTGATAAGAGAGAAGTTCACCAATGTGGTATCACAATGGACTGAATAGTCTAAGTGAGCCTGTAATATCGGGCTGCCACATAACCTAACCTAACCTGACTTAGGACGCATAAAGAAGTGAGCTTAGAGAATCCAAAGCCTATAGGAGCAACGCGGGCCGACTTAGATGAATGGACACAGAGGATACATAAAGCGGTGTGGACCAAAACAATGATCGGAAGAGCGACTGGAAGAACTAGAGGGAAATAACTGTTACACTGGTGAATCGAATATAGATGACAAAGCGGAACTGGGCGTATATGTGGAGGACCCAGACACCCAGATCCTATTCCAGTCCTGCAGGCGGAAGTGCGTGCCATAACGGAATGTGTTAATTGGCTCGGAAATAACACGAGGCCACAAGAGGTGAACACTTTCACAGATAGCCTGAGGGCAAAGAATGCAATAACAGTCATTACGGTTCGATCCCGAACCGTATTATGATACAAAAGAATGATCAACAAACACGGGGAATACGGCAGGTTCAGCATCATATGGGTGCCGTGACATGCCGTAATAAGAGGGAAATTAAGGCTATAAAAACTAGGACACATAAGGAAGTGAACTTAAAGATCACAAAGCCAATAGAGACAACGCGAGCCAAGTTGGATGAATGGGCCCTGGAACGATGTGGACCAATGCAACGGTCGGAAGGATGACGAAAATACTATGGTGTAAACCAAACAAGAAAAAGTCTGGTGAACTTCGCAAGGAGAGGAGGACGGTCAGCATTCCCAATGTCGTGGGAATATTGACCGGGCATTTATAATCGAGAGCACATCTGTGTCGAATGGAAGCAGCAGAGGATGGAGCATATGGGGTCAGTTTTGACGATGATGAGACAAATAGTTAAACATATTGGAGGTGATTCGGAACCTGGCCCTGCTTGGAACGAATTAGGGAATTCGTTAGAGACACAGAGTTCCTGGAATTAATGCCGAATATAATACGGAAAATGTCCTAAAGACAGTATTCGGCCGCAGACCATCGACATTGCATTGCCAGCACCATCGCAGTGATGTTACTGGAACATGCCGGAATAAGAGGAAGCGTAAAGGCAAATGAACTGGAGATAGGAGCTAGGATACATAGCGATGTGGACTGAGAGAACGCAAAGCACATAAATGCTACGTGGGGCGTGTTGGATGAATACGAGCGTGAGACACATAAAGCGATATGGATCAAGCCAACGGTCGGAAGGATAACGAAAATACTATGGGGTGACGTAGTTAAGAAGAAGGCTCGAAAATTATTCAGATAGTAGGAGAGTAGGACAACAGTAAGGAAGACCATGGGAGTAGTGATCGGGCACCTAGAATTGAGATCACATCTGTGCCGAATAGGAGTAGCAGAGGAATGCGTGCATAAAGGTGTGTTTTTGAGGACGAAGAAACCTTGGAACACAACCTCTGCCACTGTCCAGTATTTACTAGGCAAAGAGTTAACCAGATCGAGGAAGAGGTTATTCGGAGCCCGGTCCATCTGGGAAACAGAGACTGGAAACAAATTAGGGAATTCCTTAGAGACACAGAGTTTCTAGATTAAAAGAAGGACACGACGGAAAGAAGAAGTTAGAGCGCACAATAGGCTAAATGCTGAGACTGGGCAACTTGAATCCTGTTTTCAACCTGACTTAACCTACGCAGTAATATGCATACCTGATTTTCCTGCCAATTGACATCCCTAATTTATGTTACAATAAAAGTGAAAAAGCAACAAGGCCACAACATCTATGGATTTGGGCAACTTGAATCCTGTTTTCAACCTGACCCAACCTACGCAGTAATATGCATACCTGCTTTTCCTCCCAATTGACATCCCTAATTTATGTTACAATAAAAGTCAAAAAGCAACAAGGCCACAACATCTATGGATTTGCTACAGTGTTTGATTTTTTTTTTGTTATTTTGTCTTGCCTTAAAACACAATATTTTATGCTATTGTATCCCAAAAAAAAGATATATATTAAATAATGTTGTTTTTGTTGCTGTTATTACTAACAATATATTTGTTGCTGGTCCTGTAGAGAGAGCAACAAATCTTATATCCTGTGATTCAATCTACTGTGTAACTTGTTAAAATGCCTGTGGCAACTTAATTGCGTGCCATTGCTAGTGAATTTTTTTTTTTGTGGGTGAGGGGATGCCGGTTTCATAGTTGTCAGGAATTTGTAACACGATTTTCCATGAAAAAGCGAATAGCGAATACCTCAGGCGAAAACTGGGAACTGGGAGAGGAGTTAGAGACAACCAACGAAATGTATCTACTTTCTCTCACACACACACCTATACATAATGATAAAGTTATACAAAAATTAATTTAAATTGTCGGAATTTTCATTAAGGTTTGATTAAGTGTGTCATCTGGCACGCAAGGTACTTTACCTAGGCATTGCAAACATAGATGACTGGAAGCTACTCAAAATGTAGAAATGTCATAAAGTCATTGTGGTAGTAGGGAAAGCGAGGGATATAAGAAAGGCCTTAAGTAATAAGGTCTGGTTTAAAAAAAAAAAAAAAAAACAAGTATATACGGCCGTAAGTTCGGTCAGGCCGAATCTTATGTACCCTCCACCATGGATTGTGTAGGAACTTCTACTAAAGGCTGTCATCCACAATCGAATTACTTGGGTTGCGATAACACTTGCCGATGGCAAGGTATCTTAAAACTTCCTAACATCGTCTTCTAAATTACAAGGTAGTCCATACGTAGTATATATTAAACTAAAAAAAGGCCGATTAAATACGTATATAATTCTGTTTGACAAAATTTTCTATAGAAATAAAATTTTGACAAAATTTTCTATAGAAATAAAAACTTGACAAAATTTTCTATAGAGATAAAATGTTGACAAAATTTTCTATGGAAGTAAAATGTTGACAAAATTTTCTATAGCAATAAAATTTTGACAAAATTTTCTATAGAAATAAAATGTTGACAAAATTTTCTATAGAAATAAAATGTTGACAAAATGTTCCATAGAAATAAAATGTTGACAAAATTGTCTATAAAAATAAAATGTTGAAAAAATTTTCTACAGAAATAAATTTTTTACAAAATTTTCTATAGAAATAAAATTTTGACAAAATTTTCTATAGAAATAAAAACTTGACAAAATTTTCTATAGAAATAAAATGTTGACAAAATTTTCTATGGAAGTAAAATGTTGACAAAACTTTCTATAGTAATAAAACTTGACAATTTTTACATGGCTGTTAGAGGCCATATACTATTGAAATGTACCAAATTTCAACCGCATCGGATGACTTTTGCTCCTCCAAGAGGCTCCGGAGGTCAAATCTGGGGATCGGTTTATATGGGAGCTATATATAATTATGGACCGATATGGACCAATTTTTGCATGCTTGTTAGAGACCGTATACTAACATCAGGTACCCAATTTCAAACGGATCGGATGAATTTTGCCCCTCCAAGAGGCTCCGGAGGTCAAATCTGGGGATCGGTTTATATGGGAGCTATATATAATTATGGACCGATATGGACCAGTTTTTGCATGGTTGTTAGAGACCATATACTAACACCACGTACCAAATTTCAACCGGATCGGATGAATTTTGCCCCTCCAAGAGGCTCCGGAGGTCAAATCTGGGGATCGGTTTATATGGGGTCTATATATAATTATGAACCGATATGAACCAATTTTTGCATGGTTGTTAGAGACCGTATACTTAGACCACGTACCAAATTTCAACCGGATCGGATGAATTTTGCTGCTCCGGAAGGCTCCGCAAGCCAAATTTGGGGATCGGTTTATATGGGGGCTATACGTAAACGTGGGCCGATATGGCCCATTTTCAATACCATCCGACCTACATCAATAACAACTACTTGTGCCAAGTTTCAAGTCGATAGCTAGTTTCGTTCGGAAGTTAGCGTGATTTCCACAGACGGACGGACAGACGGACAGACGGACGGACGGACGGACATGCTTAGATCGACTCAGAATTTCACCACGACCCAGAATATATATACTTTATGGGGTCTTAGAGCAATATTTCGATGTGTTACAAACGGAATGACAAAGTTAATATACCCCCATCCTATGATGGAGGGTATAAAAAACAATTAAGAAAAGTCTAAATTCGGGCAGGTCTATTCTGTGGACCAACATTTTTGATACCATCATAACTTTTTTAAAAATTTTCAGTGCGCGAAAAAAATATTTTTTCTTTGGTTGTAGGGATATAAAAGCCGAAAATTGACTTTTAAAATTCGATTCAATTTTTTAACACCGATTGAAGTCGCCTAATCGAACTTTAGTTTTGGTAGTAATTGATTAATTGACTTTTGTTAATGACCAAACTGGAAAAAAATCGATTCGGAAAATATCGAAAGGTTACGTATTGCAAATTTCGAAAGTCGAAAGTTTGTCATATTTTTCAAATTAAAAAAAAACAAAATTTCCAAATTTTTCAAAAATAGAAAAATCTGTTTTTTTTTTCTTCTATAAATTGTGAGCTTTCAATAAAGGCGACCAGTTCATGGAATATAATCTCAAATGAATTCCAATTTTTAAAATGTTCTCCTTAAAAAGGCCCCCTAAAACATCATCTCTCTGTTTTATGTAAAGGCAATTGCTAGTTTAATATTTAGCACTCTCTCAGTCGCCCATCATACTTTTGACTTCACAGTAGACCGCAATACACACACCTTCAACGCAACCACTAACCGACGACGGCATCATCACCTACAACACAAACACCCACACAAAATTTGGTGTAGCCACAGCAGCCAGTGTTGCCAACTCCCCAAGGCCAAAAAGCACCAAAAATATATTATAAATTCTAACATACCACCTTCCACCACAAAATTAAATGCTCTACTAAAAAAAAAAAAAACTTCCGAAGATGTATTATAGAACTTTTGTGAATTGAATTTTAAGAAGTTAAGGTGGGTATTAAGATCGAGTTTAGCTGCTACAATAGTCATTTTTGCACAATTACAACTTCTTTAATAATTCATTTTAAGGAATATAAACTTTGTGAAAATTTGCTTTTGGCTATTCCCCATCAAGTTATAATAAAATTTGCAGCAAATATGCATAATTTTTTGCCTTTTTTACTGATATAGTTTTCACTTTAGCGGCAAAACTCGAACTTAGTACTCACCATTATGAACCGTTATTCAAGTATACACTTTGATCAGTTTTAATGCTTTCGTCCAATTAATTTTGATCAGTGAACATCACTGATCAAAATATTTATGTATGGAAGGAATCTATTGCTTATTTCAGTTTTGCGTGCTTTTGTGAATTTAATACAAACGTTTTTAATGACATCTTTACCAAATTCAAAAATTCGACACTCATCGCTCGACTTTCCTACAGAATACCCTAAATAACAATATTAATTAAAAAATAATCAATACCAACTTCATAACAATCAAATTCTATATTTGGCAATAAATTTGAGTTTCTTCGGCTCTTGAAAGTCTAATCAAAATTTTTGTATCAATTAAACTTAATACTGTTCAAAATAAAAAAAAGCACCAAAAGCACTAAATGAAAATGCCAGAAAGCACCAAGTTGGTGCTTTTTTTGAAAAGGCACCAAAAAGGCAATTTGGTGCTTTTTAGAAATCAAAAAGCACTAAATTTGGTGCTAAAAGCACCAAATTGGCAACACTGACAGCAGCAGTGTAAATGTAACGAATACCTCTGTGAAATCATCAAAAAGCCTAAAGCTTCTCTTCGTTTTTTTTTTTTGTTGTTTTGGCCTTTGAGACTTCGACTCAATTTTCATTGACTTACGAATTAGGGATGTGCTAGTCTGCCACCATCCAGCCATCCGTCCGTCCATCCGTCTGTCTTTCTGTTTATGCTCATCCAGTAATTTAGCACGTGGAATATTTTACGAGTGTTTAATGGGTGGACATAGCGTAATGGCCTTGTCTCCTTATTAGTGGCTAATTATAATTAGATTTTCATAATTTTCTTAGGAGTATTTTGCATTTTAGATTTCTATTATTATTCTTTTATCTCATAATGAGGGTTTTTTGTAAGAAAAGCATAGAGAAAGAGACCTGGAGAGATGAATATGATGTCCTTGGATTACAAAAAATTGAATACATTTACAAAGATTGAAATCAACAAATAAAAAAATTAAATTTTATATACGGCAAAGTGGAATGTGATTATTCTCTATACGCGACAAGAAGGCATTCCACAATTTCATAACAAAATAAAAAAAAATTGATCAAATTTTCTATAGAAATAAAATGTTAATAAAAATTTTCTATAAAAATACATTTTGGGATAAACTTTCTATAGAAATAACATTTTGGAAAAAATGTTCTATAGAAATAAAATTTTGGGAGAAATTTTCTATAGAAATAAAATGTTGACAATTTTTTTTTTATAGAAATAAAATGTTTGACAACATTTTCTATAGAAATAAAAAATTGGGAAAATTTTTCCAAACAAAATTAAATTTTGACAAAATTTTCTATAGAAATAAAATTTTGACAAAACTTTCTATAAAATAAATATTTGACAACATTTTTATAGAAATAAAATTTTGACAAAAATTTTCTATAGAAATAAGATTTTGATAACATTTTCTATAGAAATAAGATTTTGACAAAGTTTTCTATTGAAATATAATTGTGAAATTCTATAGAAATAAAAATTTGGGAAAATTTTTCCAAAAAAAATTAAATTTTGACAAAATTTTCTATAGAAATAACATTTTGACAAAATTTTTTATAGAAATAAAATTTTGACAAAATTTTTATAGAAATAAAATTTTGGGAAAAAGTTACTATAGAAATAAAATTTTGACAAAATTTTCTATAGAAATAAAATGTTGACAAATTTTTTATAGAAACAAAGTTTTGACAAAATTTTCTATAGAAATAAAATTTTGACAAATGTTTTATAGAAATAAAATTTTGACAAAATTTTCTATATAAATAAAATTGCACAAAATTTTCTATTGAAATAAAATTGTAAAAAATTTTCTTTAGAAATAAAATAATGGGAAAAATTTTCCACAAAATTAAATTTTGACAAAATTATCTAAAAATGTTGACAACATTTTCTACAGAAATAAAATTTTGGGAAAATTTTTCCAAACAATTAAATTTTAACAAAATTATCTATAGAAATAAAATTTTGACAAAACTTTCTATACAAACAAAATTTTGACAAAATTTTCTATAAAATAAATATTTGACAAAATTTTCTATAGATATAAAATGTTTGACAAAATTTTCTGCAGAAATAAAATGTTTGACAAAATTTTCTATAGACAAAAAATTTTCGATTGAAATAAAATGTTTGACAAAATTTTCTATAGATATAAAAATTTGACAAAATTTTTTATAGAAAACAATTTTGACAAAATTTTCTACACAAATAACATTTTGGCAAAATTTTCTATAGAAATAAAATTTTGACAAAATTTTCTATAAAATAAATATTTAACAAAATATTCTATAGAAATAAACTATTTGACAAAATTTTCTGCAGAAATAAAATTTTCTATAGAAATAACATTTTGACAAAATTATATTTAGAAATACATTTTTTACAAAATTTTCTATAGAAATAAAAATTTTGACAGAATTTTCTAAAAAAAAGCAATTTTGACAAAATCTTCTATCGTAATACAATTTTGACAAATTTTTCTATAGAAATAAAATTTTCACAAAATTTTCTATAGAAATAAAATTTTGACAACATTTTCTATTGAAATAAAATTGTAAAAAATTTTCTATAGAAAAAAAAATTTGGGAAAAATTTTCCAAAAAATTAAATTTTGACAAAATTGTCTATAGAAATAAAATTTTGACAAAACTTTCTAAACAAATAAAATTTTGACAACATTTTTTATAGAAATAAAATTTTGACAACATTTTTTATATAAATACAATTTTGCCAAAATTTTCTATAGAAATAAAAATTTCACAAAATTTTCTATAAAAACAAAAATTTGGGAAAAATTTACTATAAAAAGAAATTTTTGGAAAAAGTTTCTTGAGAAATAAAATGTTGACAAAATTATCTATAGAAATAAAATTTTAACAAAATTTTCTATAGAAATAAAATTTGAACAAAATTTTCTATAGAAATAAAATTTGAACAAAATTCTCTATAGAAATAAAATTTTGACAAATTTTTCTATAGAAATATAATTATGACAAAATTTTCTATAGAAATAAAATTTTGACAAATTTTTTTATATAAATAAAATGTTTAACAAAATTTTCTATAGAAATAAAAATGTTACAAAATTTTCTATAGAAAAAAATTTTGACAAAATTTCCTATAGAAATAAATTTTTTTACAAATTTTAGAAATAAAAATATGACAAAATTTTCTAAAAAAAAAACAAAAAAACAATTTTAACAAAATCTTCTATAGAAATAAAATTTAAGGAATTTTTTTCTATAAAAACAAAAATTTTGGAAAAATTTTCTATAAAAATAAAATGTTTGACAAAATTTTCTATAGAAATAAAAATTTGACAAAATTTTCTATAGAAAAAAATTTTGTCGAAATCTTCTACAGAAATAAAATTTTAGGAAAATTTTTCTATAGAAATAAAATTTTTGGAAAATATTCTATAGAAATACAATTTTGAAAAATTTTCTATAAAAACAAAAATTTGCGAAAAATTTACTATAAAAAGAATTTTTTGGAAAAAGTTTCTATAGAAATAAAATGTTGACAAAATTATCTATAGAAATAAAATTTTAACAAAATTTTCTATAGAAATAAAATTTGAACAAAATTTTCTATAGAAATAAAATTTGAACAAAATTCTCTATAGAAATACAATTTTGAGAAAATTTTCTATAGAAATATAATTATGACAAAATTTTCTATAGAAATAAAATTTTGACAAAATTTTTTATATAAATAAAATGTTTAACAAAATTTTCTATCGAAATAAAAATTTTACAAAATTTTCTATAGAAAAAAATGTTGACAAAATTTCCTATAGAAATAAATTTTTTTACAAATTTTAGAAATAAAAATTTGACAAAATTTTCTAAAAAAACAAAAAAACAATTTTAACAAAATCTTCTGTAGAAATAAAATTTTGGGAATTATTTTCTATAAAAACAAATATTTGGGAAAAATTTTCTATAAAAATAAAATGTTTGCAAAATTTTCTATAGAAATAAAAATTTGACAAAATTTTCTTTAGAAAAAAATTTTGTCGAAATCTTCTACAGAAATAAAATTTTAGGAAAATTTTTCTATAGAAATAAAATTTTTGGAAAATTTTCTATAGAAATACAATTTTGACAAAATTTTCTATATAAATAAAATGTTTAACAAAATTTTCTATAGAAGTAAAAATTTGACAAAATTTTCTATAGAAATACAATTTTGACAAAATTTTCTATAAAAATAAAATTTTGGGAAAAATTGTCTATAAAAATAAAATTTTGGGAAATATTTTCTATAAAAATAAAATTTTTTGAAAAAGTTTCTATAGAAATAAAATGTTGACAAAATTTTCTATAGAAATAAAATTTTAATAAAATTTTCTATAGAAATAAAATTTTGAATTTTCTATAGAAATAAAATGTTTAACAAAATTTTCTATAGAAAAAAAAATTGACAAAATTTTCTATAGAAATAAAATTTTGGGAAAAAGTTTCTATAGAAATAAAATGTTGACAAAATTTCCTATAGAAAAAAATTTTACAAAATGTTCTATAGAAACACAATTTTGACAAAATTTTCTATAGAGATAAATATTTCACAAAATTTTCTGTAAAAACAAACTGTTTGACAAAATTTTTCTATAGAAAAAAATGTTTTTCTATAGAAATAAAAATTTGACAAAATTTTCTATAGAAATAAATATTTGACAAATTTTTCTATAAAAACAAAATTTTGAGAAAAATTTTCTATAGAAATAAAATGTTGACAAAATTTTCTATAGAAATAAAATTTTAACAAAATTTTCTATAGAAAAAAATGTGGACAGAATTTTCTATAGAAATACAATTTGAACAAAATTTTATATAGAAAAAAATTTTGACAGAATTTTCTATAGAAATATAATTTTGAAAAAATTTTCTATAGAAATAAAATTTTGGGAAAAAGTTTCTATAGAAATAAAAAGTTGACAGAGTGTTCTATAGAAATAAAATTTTAACTTTCTATAGAAATAAAATTTCTATGCATATAAAATTTTAACAAAATTTTCTATAAAAATACAATTTTAACAAACATTTCTATAGAAATATATATTTGACAAAATTTTCTATAAAAACAAAATTTTGGGAAAAACAAATTTTGACAAAATTTCGTACAGAAATAAAATTTTGACAAAATTTTCTATAGAAATAAAAATTTGACAAAATTTTCTATAGAAAACAATTTTTACAAAATTTTCTATAGAAATAAAATTTTGGGAAATTTTTTCTATAGAAATAAAATATTGGAAAATTTTCTATAGAAATACAATTTTGACAAAATTTTCTTATAAATAAATTTTCAACCAAATTTCCTATAGAAATAACATTTTAACAAAAAATTTTTTATAGAAATAAAATTTTGACAACATTTTCTATAAACACAATATTTTGGGAAAAAATTTCTATAGAAATAATATGTTTGGCAACATTTTCTATAGAAATAAAATTTTGACAAAATTTCCTATAGAACTAAAATTGTGACGAAATTTTCTATGATGTGTTACAACCGGAATGACAAAGTTTATAAACCCCCTATACTATGGTGGAGTTTATAAAAAATGTACCACCTATATGAAATGTCTCGAATATAAAGTGAACTATGTTAGTAACTTTTTTCATTAAAATAAGTACTATTACAAATTCATAACCACAATTAAGTCCTCTTTCAACCACCTTTCATGATTTAGTCCTTTCAAGCAGTAGTAGTATTAATAGGATTTTCAAATTGTTAACCACATAAAATCCCTATTGAATGTTAATATTTCAATAATTACACTTGTGCTTTATCTCACGGTCTAGTTAAAAATTGTTTAGTGTTCTTTTTTATTGAATTCTTAACAACCCTTAATTTTGCATAGACAGTGAATGACACAATTTCATTGGAAGAAAATTACCCCCAACTTCGTTTTATCATTCTCGCTGCTACAAAAAAAAAATACGCCTATAAAACCATTTTGTGACATTCATGCCACGTAAAAGTGAATTGTATGTAATTATATATCAATCTATGGCGGGTCATATGGAAGCCTAGGGACATTCTCTAATTATAGATTTGTGGGAATCATGGGCATTCTGTTGATCTGTGAGATTGCGACAGATGTTTTTCAATTGACCTAATTCCCTAACGAGGGTTTCTATTGCACGATATGGATTTTTCAAGGATTTGAAAATATTTATAATTTATGAGAGCATATTATTACTATGTGGTTAGTATTAACTATTAACCTACTGAAAACGCTCGAAAATTAGTCCAAACTACTATATTATATACAGTGAAAAGAAAAAATTGTCCGTTTCCAAAGAGTTTTTTCTTTACACTAATATTTTTGTAGTCTCGAAAATAATTGATCTTATTATTTTTTTTTTTACTTCACTTCCATAGAAACTTTACACAACATTTTATTTCTATAGAAAATTTTAACAAAATTTAATTTCTATGGAAAATTTTGTCAAAAGTTTATTTCTTTAGAAAATTTTGCCGAAATTTTATTTCTATAGAGAATTTTTTCAAAATTTTATTTCTATAGAAAATTATTGTCGATAGTTTATTTCTATATAAAATGTGGTGAAGATTTTATTCCTAAGGAAATTTCGTCAAAATTTTTTTTTTCAATAGCAAATGTCAAAATTTTATTTCGATAGAAAATTTTATCAACATTTTATTTCTATAGAATATTTTGTAACGATTTTATTTCTTTGGTCAAAATTGAATTTCTATAGAAAATTTTAACAAAATTTAATTTCTATCGAAAATTTTGTCCAAAGTTTATTTCTTTAGAAAATTTTGCCGAAATTTTATTTCTATAGAGAATTTTTTCAAAATTTTATTTCTATAGAAAATGTGGTCAAGATTTTATACCTAAGGAAATTTCGTAAATTTTTTTTTTTCTATAGGAAATGTCAAAATTTTATTTCGATAGAATATTTTGTAACGATTTTATTTCTTTTGGTCAAAATTGAATTTCTATTGAAAATTTAGTAAAATTTTTTTTCTATAGAAAATTTTGTCAAAATATTGTTAAAAATTATTTGTATAGAAATTTTTTTCAAAATTTTATTTTTATCGAATGTTTTGTCAACTTTTTTTCTATAGAATTTTTTGTCAAAAATTTATTTTTATAGGAAATTTTTTCAAAATTTTATTTCTATAGAAAATTTTGAAAAAACATTTTGTCAAAATGTTATTTCATATTTATTGTTTTGATTTTAGCTTAAGATTTAGTGAATTACCCGAATTTAGTCTGATAATTGGTTGATAGTTTTGATGCAAGTAGAGGATGGTGATGATGAATGCGGTAATTAGAAAATTTGGTCACCTTTTTTATACCCTCCACCATTGGATGGGGCGTATTTTAACTTTGTCATTCCGTTTGTAACACATCGAAATATTGCTCTAAGACCCTATAAAGCATATATTCTGGGTCGTGGTGAAATTCTGAGTCGATCTGAGCATGTCCGACCTTCTGTTGAAATCACGTTAACTTCCGAACGAAACCAGCTATCGACTTGAACCTTGGCACAAGTAGTTGTTATTGATGTAGGATGGTATTGCAAATGGGCCATATCGGTCCACTTTTACGTATAGCCCCCATATAAACGGACCCCCAAATTTGGCTTGCGGATCCTCTAAGAAAAGCAAATTTCATCCGATCCGGCTGAAATTTGGTACATGGTGTTCGTATATGGTCTCTAAAAACCATGCAAAAATTGGTCCATATCGGTCCACTTTAACGTGTAGCCCCCATATAAACGGACCCCCCAATTTGGCTTGCGATTGCTCTAAGAGAAGCAAATTGCATACGATCCGCCTGAAATTTGGTAAATGATGTTAGTAGATGGTCTCTAACAACCTTGCAAAATTTTGTCCATATCGGTCCACTTATACGTATAGCCCTCATACAAACGGACCCCCAAATTTCGCTTGCGATTGCTCTCGGAGAAGCAAATTTCATCCGATCCGGCTGAAATTTGGTACATGTGTTTCTATATGGTCTCTAACAACCACGCAAAAATTGGTCCACATCGGTCAATAATTATATATAGCCCCCATATAAACCGATCCCCCGATTTGGCTAAGAGAAGCAAATTTCATCCGATCTTGCTGAAATTTGGTACATGGTGTTGGTATATGTTCTCTAATGACCATGCAAAAATTGGTCCACATCGACCCATAATTATATATAGCCCCCATATAAGCCGATCCCCAGATTTGACCTCCGGAGCCTCTTAGAGGAGCAAAATTCATCCGATCCGGTTGAAATTTGGTACGTGGTGTTAGTATATGGTCTCTAACAAACAAGCAAGAATTGGTCCATATCGGTCCATAATTATATATAGCCCCCATATAAACCGTTCCCCAGATTTGATCTCCGGAGCCTCTTGGAGGAGCAAAATTCATCCGATCCGGTTGAAATTTGCAACGTGGTGTTAGTATAAGGCCGCTAATGACCATGCCTAAATTGCTCCATATCGGTCTATAGTTATATATAGCCGATTCCCAATCACACAAGAATTGGTCCATATCGGTTCATAATCATGGTTGCCACTCGAGCCAAAAATAATCTACCAAAATTTTATTTTTATAGAAAACATTGTCAAAATGTTATTTCTATAGAAAATTTTGTCAAAATTTTATTTCTATAGTAAATTTCGCCAAAATTTTATTTCTATAGAAAATTTTGTCAAAATTTTACTTCTATAGAAAATGTTGTCAAAATTTTATTTCTATAGAAACTTTAAACTTAATTATGTACGTATTTAATCAGCCTTTTTTGTTTAATATATACCACGTATGGACTATGTGGTATATATTACGGTGTTAGGAAGTTTTAAGATACCTTGCCATCGGCTTCAGTAGAAGTTTCTACTCAATCCATGGTGGAGGTAACACAAGCTTCCGCCTGGCCGAGCTTACGGCCGTATATACTTGTTTCTTATTATAATGGCCAATATATTATTTCTATAGAAAATTTTGTCAAAATTTAATTTCTATTGAAGTATTTTTGCAATTTCGTACTCCAAGTAAAATTGATAAAAAATTTTAACTTATTTTTATCATATGGGTGTTTAGTTAAAAGTTTCTAAAATTATTCTAATTTTTTCCTAGTTATTTCAGTGTTTTGAGTGTACTTTGTTTTTTTTCAGTTCAACAAAAATTCTTCATTCTCATATAATTAACATGTCAATTTGTCCATCTTTATCATTAAAATATAAAACCAAAATCATTTAATGCTATGCCATTCATTATATTGCTTGGCATATTGTGTCCGCCATTTGACAGTTTTTGGTTTAGAAAAATCGATATAATCATAATTTCTTTTACTGACAATTGCCGATTTTGTTGTTGATTTCGCTTTTTTGTTGTTTTTGTTTTTGTTTCACCCATAGTCAATTGTCAGTATGTCAGTCCTTTGTTTAGGCCATTAGTTGTTTACAATTGTGATGTACTTTTTGGTCAATTAAATAAAACATTTTCAATTTTCTATGACAAAAACCCAACAACAACGGCAAAATCCAACAAAAAAAGGCAATAGAAATCGAATTATTACAAAGCACCATAGGACTGTTATGGACATATGGGTTGGTCCTGTAAAAACACAACAACAAAAACACATAAAGACAACAAAAACAGACTAGTAAACTAGCTTCAATAATAATAACAGAGCAATAATAATACATGAACAACAATGAAATATGATTTTGTTTATTTGCTTATTTGTTTATATTACGATACTAAATTGACTCTGTAAAATCATTGCCCATAGCTTTGGACCATTGGATAAATTTGTAATGCATGAAATTCTCTCTATGCACATATCGAACGTCATGGGGCGCTCAAATGCAAAAATCGATTTAGGTATACGAGGTAGAGGAGTGCAAGTGTTTGAGTGAAGAAAATCTCAATTTTGTAAAATCCATAGTCACAAACACGATTTTATTGAATTTCAAGAATGTTATAGTCAAAAAAAAAAGCACGCATTTCTATATTACGCGTCCACACGAACACTTTCTAGATGAGAAGTTATCGCTTGCTTACTGAAATAAGGCAAATCAAAAACTACAAAAAAATATTATTTTGCAAAAATTTTGTCAAAATTTTATTTTCTTTTTTGTCAACATTTTATTTCTCTAGAAAATTTTGCAAACTTTTATTTCTCTTGAAAATTTTGATGGAAAATTTTATCAAAATTTTATGTCTAAAGAAAATTTTTTCAAAATTTTATTTTTATAGAAAATTTTGTCACAATTTTGTTACTAATGAAAATTTTGCCAAAAATTTATTTCTATAGAAAATTTTGTCAAAATTTGATTCTTAGAAAATTTTTAGAAAATTAAATTTTTATAGAAAATTTTTTCAAAATTTAGTTCAATAGAAAATTTTGTCAAAATTTTATTTCTATAGAAAATTTTATCAAAATTTTATTTCTAAAGAAAATTTTTTCAAAATTTTATTTTTATATAAAATTTTGTCAACATTTCATTTCTAAGGAAAATTTTGCCAACAATTTATTTCTATAGAAAATTTTGTCAAAATTTGATTCTTATAGAATTTATAGAAAATTTAATTTTTATAGAACATTTTTTCAAAATTTTATTTCAATAGAAAATTTTGTCAAAATTTTACTTCTATAGAAAATTATGTCAAAAATTTATTTCAAAAGAAAACTTTTTCAAAATTTAATTTTCATAGAAAATTTTGTCAAAATTTTATTTCTAAAGAAAACTTTTTCAAAATTTTATTTTCATAGTAAATTTTGCCAAAATTGTATTTCTAAGGAAAATTTTGTCAAAATTTTTCTTCTATAGAAAATTTTGTCAAAATTTAATTCTATAGAAAATTTTGAAAAAAATTTATTTCTATGGATTTTTTTGTGAAACTTTTATTTTTTATGGAAAATGTCAAAATAGTCAAAAACACGATTTTATTGAATTTCCAGAATGTTTTAGTCGACAAAAGCTCGTGTTTCTATATTACGCTTCCACACAAACACTTTCTAGATGAGAAATTATCGATCGCTTACTAAAATAAGGCGAATCCAAAAAATTACAAAAAAATATTATTTTGCAAAAATTTTGTCAAAATTTTATTTTATTTTTTGTCAACATTTTATTTCTATAGAAAATTTTGCCAAAATTTTATTTCTATAGAAAATTTTGCTAAAATTTAATTTTTGTAGAAAATTTTATCAAAATTTTTTTTCTAAGGAAAATTTTGTCAAAATTTTATTTCTAAGGAAAATTTTGACTAAAATGTATTTCTATAGAAAATTTTGTCAAAATTTGATTCTTATAGAATTTATAGAAAATTTAATTTTCATAGAAAATTTTGTCAAAATTTTATTCCAATATAAAATTTTATCAAAATTTTATTTCTATAGAAAATTTTGTCAATATTTAATCCCATAGAAAATTATGTCAAAATTTAATTCTATACTAAAATTTTTCAAAATTTTATTTCCAAGGAAAATTTTGCCAAAAATTAATTTCTATAGAAAATTTTGTCAAAATTTGATTCTTTATAGAAAATTAAATTTTTATAAAAAATTTTTTCAAAATTTTATTTCAATAGAAAATTTTGTCAAAATTTTATTTCAATAGAAAATTTTGTCAAAATTTTACTTCTATAGAAAATTATGTCAAAATATAATTCTATACAAAAATTTTTCAAAATTTTATTTCTATAGAATTTTTGTGAAACTTTTATTTTTTAAGGAAAATGTTGTCAAAATAGTCAAAAACACGATTCAAGAATGTTTTAGTCGAAAAAGCACGTGTTTCTATATTACGCTTCCACACAAACACTTTCTAGATGAGAAGTTATCGATCGCTTACGCTTAAGGCGAGTCAAAAACTACAAAAAATATTATTTTGCAAAAATTTTGTCAAAATTCTAAAAAATATTATTGTAAAAAAATATTATTTTGCAAAACTTTTGTTAAAATTTTATTTTGTTTTTTGTCAACATTTTATTTCTCTAGAAAATTTTGCCAAAATTTTATTTTTATAGAAAATTTTATCAAAATTCTATTTCTATAGAATTTTTTTTCAAAATTTTATTTTTATAGACAACTTTGTCTAAATTTTATTCCTAAGGAAAATTTTGCCAAAAATTTATTTCTATAGAAAATTTTGTCAAAATTTGATTCTTATAGAATTTATAGAAAATTTCTTTTTTATAAAAAATTTTGTCAAAATTTTATTTCAATAGAAAATTTTGTCAAAATTTTATTTCTAAAGAAAAATTTTTCAAAATTTTATTTTTATAGAAAATTTTGTCAAAATTTTATTTCTAAGGAAAATTTTGCCAAAAATTTATTTCTATAGAAAATTTTGTCAAAATTTGATTCTTAGAGAATTTATAGAAAATATAATTTTTATAGAAAATTTTTTTAAAATTTTATTTCAATAAAAAATTTTGGCAAAATTTTATTTCTATAGAAAATGTTATTAAAATTTTATTCCTAAAGAAAATTTTTTCAAAATTTTGTTTTTATAGAAAATTTTGTGAAAATTTTATTTTTAAGGAAAATTTTGCCAAAACTTTATTTCTATGGAAAATTTTGTCAAAATTTGATTCTTAGAGAATTTATAGAAAATTTTTTCAAAATTTTATCTCAATAGAAAATTTTGTGAAAATTTTATTTCTATAGAAATTTTTATCAAAATTGTATTTCTAAAGAATTTTTTTTAAAATTTTATTTTTATAAAATTATTTTGTGAAACTTATATTTTTTTATTTTGCAAAAATTTTGTTAAAATTTTATTTTATTTTTTGTCAACATTTTATTTTTATAGAAAATTTTGCCAAAATTTTATTTCTATAGAAAATTTTGATGGAAAATTTTATCAAAATTTTATTTCTAAAGAAAATTTTTTCAAAATTTTATTTTTAAAGAAAATTTTGTCAAAATTTTAATTCTAAGGAAAATTTTGCCAAAAATGTATTTCTATAGAAAATTTTGTCAAAATTTGATTCTTAGAGAATTTATAGAAAATTTTTTTTTAAATTTTATTTCAATAAAAAATTTTGTCAAAATTTTATTTCTATAGAAACTTTTTTCAAAATTTTATTTTTATAGAAAAGTTTGTCAAAATTTTATTCCTAAGGAAAATTTTGCCAAAAGTTTATTTCTAAAGAAAATTTTGTCAAAATTTGATTCTTATAGAATTCATAGAAAATTTAATTTTTATAGAAAATTTTATCAAAATTTTATTTCAATAGAAAATTTTGTCAAAATTTTATTTCTACAGAAAATTTTGTCAAAATTTTATTTCTATAGAATTTTTTTGTGAAACTTTTATTTTTATAGAAAATTTTGTCAACATAGAGATTTGGTGGGCAATTTTTGGATTTTTTTTTCGCAATCGATTCTATATAACAAATCACGTTTGTAATAATGGTTTAAATAAAATTCTTTTTATTTCAATATTATTAAAAAATAAATACACAAAAAAGAAAACTTTGATCCTTTTCATTCCACTAAAAAGGTGCAAATCGAACATTTTGATTAGAAGCGGGCAAACGATTTTATTTTGGGGAACCAAGCGCTAATATGTAATTTTTACTAACGCATTTTTCCACAATACGAAAATTGAAGAAGATCGGTTTAAAAATATGTCATTGATGACCAGATAGACAGAATCTTAACTGATTTTTTCCAAAATTAAAATCGATTCTTGAGCCGAAAAATGACACTGCTCCAAATTTAAGTACGATACCATAGTAGTGGTGAATGGTATAAAAATACCATCGGTTGCAGTTCTCCGATTTCAAATCTCTGAGAAATTCAACAATTTCTCACACTTTTTGATTTACCACTCGTTACGCCTGCCAATTGCAGCAGATGTTTGTGTTCAATGGTATAGAATATATCCTACTGAAATTATATTAAAAAGGTATAAATATTCAGCAATTGTTATGGGGAAAAATAATCTAATCTCTTTTTCAATATACTCTATTCACAAATTTCTATTGTCATGTGAGTGTATGTGTTATTACATACCAGCAAACATTTTCTATCGAAAATGTATCTAAATAGTTTCGGCATGGAAGGATAAAACATTCACTGGCGATATCCTGTTCCTAGGCCAATCGAACCAGTGGCTAAGAGAAGTCTATCGTTTTATAGATATTTTTACAAATGTTCTAAATTAAATGTCCTAAAGACAATATTTATGCCCTGGAAAGACAATCAGCGTTCAAGAGATCTCTGTACCATTGCACTCAGCACACGTCAACCAAGAATGGCTTAAAATCAAAAAGAAATAAAACTTTGACAAAATTTTCTATAGAAATAAATTTTTGAGAAAATTTTCTATAGAAATCAAATTTTGACAAAAGTGTTTATAAAACTAAATTTTGACAAAATTTTCTATAAAAATAAAATTTTGACAAATTTTTTAAATAGAAATAAAATTTTACTCAAATTTGGTATAGAAATAAAATTTTAACAAATATGACAAAAATTTGAAAAAGAAATTTATAGAAATAAAAAATGTCAATAAAACTTTCTACAGAAATTATTTCTTTTGTTGAAATTCTTTCAATTCAAATTCTGACAAAATTTGCTATGGCCATCAAATTTTGACAAAATTTTCTATAGAAATAAAATTTTGACAAAATTGCCAGAATTTGAAAAAAAATTTGACATAAAAGAAATTTTTATCAAAATTTTATTTCTATAGAAAATTGTGACAAAATACATTTTTGACCAAATTTTTCTATAGAAATAACATTTTGACAAAATTTTCTATAAAAATTAAATTTTGACAAAATTTTCTATAAAAATTAAATTTTGACAAAATTTTCTATAGAAATAAAATTTTGACAAAATTTTCTATAGAAATAAAATTTTGACAAAATTTTCTATAGAAATAAATCTTTGACAAAATTTTCTATAGAAGTAAAATTTTTAAAAAATGTTCAATAGAAATAAAATGTTTACAAAATTTTCTATAGAAATAAAATTTTGACTAAATTTTCTATAGAAATAAAATTTTGACAAAATTGTCTATAGAAACAAGATTTTGACAAAATGTTCTATAGAAATAAAATATTAACAAAATTTTCTATGGGAATAAAATTTTGACAAAATTTTTTATAGATATCATGATATAGAAATAAAATTTTGAGAAAATTTTCTATAGAAATAAAATTTTGATAAAGTTTTTTATAGAAATAAAATTTTGACAAAATTTTCTATAGAAACAAAATTTTGAAAAAATTTTCAATAGAAATAAAATCTTAAGACAATGTTCTATGGAAATAAAATTTGGCAACATTTTCCATAGAAATAAAATTTGGCAACATATTCTATAGAAATAAAATTTTGACTACATTTTCTACAAAAATGACATTTTGATAAAATTTTTTATAGAAATAAAATTTTGACAAAATTGTCTATAGAAATAAAATTTTGACAAAATTATCTAAGAAATAAAATGTTGACAAAATTTTCTATGAGAAATAAATTTAGATAAAAATTTCATTGGGAATAAAATTTTGATGAAATTTTGTATAAAAATAAAAGGTTGACAAAATATACTAAAGAATTAAAATTTCGACAAAATTGTCTATAGAAATAAAATCTTAAGAAAAATTTATATTCAAATAAAAGTTTTGCAACATTTTCTTTAGAAATAAGATTTTGACAAAATGTTCTATAGAAATAAAATGTTGGCAAAATTTTCTACAGAAATAACATTTTGGAAAAATTTCATATAAGAAGAAAATATTGACAAAATTTTCTAGAAAAATAAAATTTTGAAATGGATGTTTATAAAAACGAAAAATTTTAATAAAACGTTCTACAGAAATTATTTTTTTTTGTTGAAATTCTTTCAATTCAAATTCTGACCAAATTTGCTATGGACATCAAATTTTGACAAAATTTTCTATAGAAATCAAATTTTGAGAAAATTGCCAAAATCTGAAAAAAAATTTAGACACAAAAGAAATTTTTGTCAACATTTTATTTCTATAGAAAATTTTGACAATATGCATTTTTGACCAAATTTTTCTATAGAAATAACATTTTGACAAAATTTTCTATAGAAATAAAATTTTGACAAAATAGTCTATAGAAGTAAAATTTTAAAAAAATGTTCAATATAAATAAAATTTTGAGAAAATTTTCAATAGAAATCAAATTTTGACAAAATTTTCCATAAAAATCACAATTTTGACAAAATTTTCTATAAAAATCAAAATTTTGACAAAATTTTCTATAGAAATAACATTTTGGAAAAATTTCCAATAGAAAGAAAATTTGGCAAAATTTTCTAGAGAAATAAAATTTTGACAAATATAAAAAAATTTTGAAAAGGAAGTTTATAGAAATAAAAAATTTTATTAAAACTTTCTACAGAAATTATTTTTTCTTTGTTGACATTCTTTCAATTCAAATTATGGCAAAATTTGCTATAGACATCAAATTTTGACAAAATTATCTATAGAAATCAAATTTTGATAAAATTTTCTATAGAAATCAATTTTTGACATAATTGCCAAAATTTGAAAAAAAAATATAGAAATCGAATTTTGACAAAATTTTCTATAGAAATAAAATTTTGGCAAATTTTTGACAAAATTTTCTATAAAAATCAAATTTTATTTTGTTATTGTTGGTTTTTGTTCTTTAATCATTGATGTTGTTTTTGTGTCAACTTTATTTTGGCAAAGCCAAATAGACTGCAAGATGGTTGGATGGACGCACGTTTCTGATGAGGAATGTGGTAATTCCGAAACGTTCGTCCATCCAACCATCTTGCAGTCTATAGGGCTTTGCCCAAATAAATTTGACAAACATTCTTTTCCTCTGTTGGTTAATCTACACTTGTAGTTTAGTCAATGTATGGTTTTAAGCTGAAATCAAAAAAACAACAACAAAAATCAAATTTTAACCAAATTTTCTATAGAAATAAAATTTTGACAAAATTTTCTATAGAAATAAAATTTTGACAAAATTTCTATAGAAATAAAATGTTGACAAAATGTTCTATAGAAATAAAATTTTGACAAAATTTTCTATGGGAATAAAATTTTGACAAAAATTTCTTTGGGAATATAATTTTTTATAAAATTAAAAATAAATATTCTATAGAATTAAAATGTTGACAAAATTTTTTATAGAAATAAAATCTTAAGAAAATTTTCTATTCAAATAAAGGTTTTGCAACATATCCTATAGAAATAAGATTTTGACAAAATATTGTATAGAAATAAGATGTTGGCAAAATTTTCTAAGGAATAAAATCCTGACAAAATTTTCTATAGAAATAATATTTTGAAAAAATTTCCTATAAAAAGAAAATTTTGACAAAATTTTCTATAGAAATAAAATTTTGGCAAATATGAAAAAAAATTTTGAAAAACAAGTTTATAGAAATAGATAATTTGAATAAAACTTTCTACAAAAATTATTTTTTTATGTTGACATTCTTTCAATTCAAATTCTGACAAAATTTGCTATGGACATCAAATGTTGACCAAATTTTTTATAGAATGCAAATTTTGACAAAATTTTCTATGAAAATAAAATTTTGACAAAATTGTCAAAATTTGAAAAAAAATATAGAAAAAAAATTTTGACAAAATTTCCTATAGAAATAAAATTTTGGAAAAATTATGACAAAATTTTCTATAAAAATCAAATTTTGACAAGATTGTCTCTAAAAATCAAATTTTGACAAAATTTTCTATAAAAATAAAATTTTGATAAAATTTTCTATAGAAATGAAATTTTTACAAAATTTTCTATAGAAGTAAAATTTTTACAAAATTTTCTATAAAAATCAAAATTGTATTTCTATAGAAAATAAAATTTTCTATAGAATTAAAATTTTGACAAAATTTTCTATAGAAATAAAATTAAAACAAAATTTTCTATGGGAATAAATTTTTCACAAAATTTTCTATAAAAATAAAAGGTGGACAAAATTTTCTATACAATTAAAATTTGGACAAAATTTTCTACAGAAATAAAATCTTAAGAAAATTATCTATACAAATAAAAGTTTGGCAACATTTTCTATAGAAATACTATTTTGACAACATTTTCTATATGAATAAAATTTTGACAAAATTTTCTAGAGGAATAAAATTTTCAATAGAACTAAAATTTTGACAAAATATTCTATAAAAATAAAATTTTGACAACATTTTATATAGAAATAAAATTGTGGCTAAATCGTTTATATAAATAAAATTTTGGCAAAATTGTCTATAGACTTTTTTGACTATTTATAGACTATTTGGACAAAAAATTTTTTAGAAAAAAAATTTTGACAAAATTTTCTGTACAAAAAATTCGTAGGGATGGGTAGCGAGTATTTTAATATTTAATGTATTTTATATACATATGAAGAGACTTGAATACGAAAACCATTCAATCAGTACTGCTGCCTTACGAAAAGAAGTGTTTGATATATATGTGAATACGATGAGAATTCAAACATTTCAGTTGGCATTGCTGCTTCCAAATGTTTGCAGGGTTTAGCCATACACCCACATGCCATACACACACACGCACACAAATTATAGGCAAGTAAATATGTTGGCATACTACAAACACATTTTCGCTTTTAGACTTAAACTAAATTGGAGAGCAATAACAAAAACATTGATAATAACAGCGATGACAATGGCAAAAAGTTATAAACAATTTACAATGTAATGATGGCAAATCAGAATTTCATTTATAAATTAGCTTTTGTATGAAGTTTTATGAGAACAATCAAACCTATATATGCTCACTCTCTCTCCTGCTCACACTCTAGCTCTCGTTCAAAAGTTTCCCAATGAAATTGAAATCCCCATTTAGCTTTACTCACAAACACACTCACTCCCACACACATGGTGGTAGCATATATCCGGCTGATTTTTAATAAAGTCAAACTCACAAAGAAAGTTTTATGCCATTACAAAATGTATATTTATATTTGCCTATGGTGAGAGGTAGAGAGAGAGAGAGAGAGGGGAAAGTAGAACAAGAAATCCTGTGGAGTCTAAATGATTAGAGATTAAAATTAGTTGCTATTTTTGGGGGTGAGTGAGTAACGGTTACAGCAACAGGCTATAGTTAAAAGGGATTATTGATGCGTGACGATAATGGGGAAAGTGGGAGGGTGATAGATACCAACCTAATTGAATTTTAGTGTTTGTTTAGTAAAGATACGAGAACTTATTGTTTTTTTTGTATACTTCTATTTAATTTATATCTTTTCTTTTCTTTTTTTTTTGTGAACAGTAATACAACAATGACAACTGGCAACGGTAATGCTAGCAGTTGCGAATCAAATATGGAAAATGAGATTACAAACGAAATGTCCTCATCTAATGAAAATTTAGCCATAGTCCCCTTTACACCTATGGAATGTTCTACCAATATGGGAACTACTGATGAATTTTCCAAAGAACAACCCGATGCTGATACCATAAAAATGTTTGTGGGTCAAGTTCCCAAGGCATGGGATGAAATTAAATTACGTGCATTATTTGAACAATATGGAAGAGTTCATACTTTGAATGTGCTGCGTGACAAGGTGACCATGATGAGCAGAGGTAAGTTATTGATTACATGCTAAGCTAGAAGTTAAGCGTAATTTAGAAAGTAAAAATGCCTAAGTGAAAAATCTTTAAAATGATTTTAAATTAAACAAATGACAAATACAAAGCAAATTTAATAGATCATATAACGTTTTCTGTATAGACCTATAGTAAATAATTTAACCCTCCGATGGATGGTAAGTTTTTTTTGTGGAAGTTTTTGACTTTCATAATTCTTTATTTTACCTGATCGCAAACTTTATAGTTTCTGACTAGCTATACTAATTAGTACAGGAAGTGATAAACCATTTACACATGAATGAAGTCCACAGGGACTTCACCAGCCATGAGAGGTTTAATATAAAATAACAGATTTTAGCAACTATGTCAATATAAAAAAGAAAATTTCATTAAAATTGAGCTAACGAATTTTTTCATTGATATGAGAAGCAATTTTCATTAAGACATTAAAAATGTTCATATATATTAGTATAAATAATTTCATTATTATTTAATAATTTAATTCAAAAAATTTCATTGGCTTAATTGTAATGAAAATTTTCTTTAATATTTTCTTTAATATTGCGAAGCTTTTTTTCAGCAATGTATCATACCATACAATCTAATCTTAATATTTGTAGGATTTTTAAAAACGATCATTTAAGATTTCCCATATCTTATTATTATTCTCATAAGCGCAAAAATGGGGTTCTAATGAAATATAACTCTAGATTGGATGTCTAGCTGGTACCCTTGAAGTCAAGTACCCTAAAGGAATTTCATATACTCGGTGGTGACGAACTAAAAAAAAATTCGTAATCACCCCCCAAAAAAATACAAAATCGCAAATCCTCGAAAAATTTAAAATTTTTATATGAAAAAATTATTTTGGTCATACCTCCTAAAATAGAGCCAAAAAGGCATTTATTCGTGACCATCCACAATAAATCATAAATTCTATGAAAATGCTCGAAAAATTAAAATTTTTATACGAAATACTTATGTTGGCCATTCCTCCTAAATAAGCGTTCTAGAGCGAAAAGAATGTTAAATTTAAAAGAATGAAAAATTTAATTTAAAAAAAAATCGAAATTTATATAACAGAATTATTTGGGCGTTATTATTTATTTCATAGAGTGAAATTAATGAAAGAAAACCTCCACAAAAGTTAAACAAATGAACATTTTGTTAAAAATCTTATAAAATCAAAATTTTTATATAAAAAATCATTCATGAAACCTAATTAACTCCAAGAAAAAAAAAAATAAAAAAATATTTTGGCCATACCGCGTTAAATATGAGTGCCAGAATCGGTTATCACAGTTGGTAGAATTATACTAAAAATGGTAAATTTTTTACTGTTTGGTAGATTTGTAGAATTCTTGATGTTTTGGTAGATTTTGCAAAATATACCTCTACAATTAATTTTCTACAAAAATACAATTTTGAACAATTTTTCAATTAAAATAAATTCTTGATAAAATTTTCTCTAGAGATGAAATCTTAACAAAATTTTCTATAGCGCAAAAATCTTCAATTGACAAAATTTTCTATAGAAACAAAATTTCGACAAAATCTTCTATAGAAAATAATTTTGACAAAATTTTCTATAGAAGTAAATCTATTACAAAATATATATCTATTACAAAACTGTCTACAGAATTAAGATGTTGACAAAATTTTCTATAGAAATAAAATTTTAACAAAATTTTATATAGAAATAAAATTTTGACAAAATTTTCTAAAGTTTCTATAAAAATAAAATTATGACAAAATTACTATATAAATAAAATTTTTACAAAATTTTCTATAGAAATAAAATTTTGAGCAAACTATCTACAGAATTCAAATGTTGACAACATTTTCTATAGAAATATATCTTTGACAAAATTTTCTGTAGAAATATATCTTTGACAAAATTTTCTATAGAAATAAAATTTTGAAAAATTTTCTATAGAAATAAAATTTTGACAAAAATTTCAATAGAAATAAAATTTTGACAAAATTTTCTATACACATAAAATTTTGACAAAATTTTTTAAAGTTTCTATAGAAATAAAATTTTGAGAAAATTTTCTATAGAAACAAAATTTTGACAAAATTTTCTATAGAAATAAAATTGTGACAAAATTTTCTATAGAAATACAATTTTGACAAAATTTTCTATAGAAATATAATTTTGACAAAATTTTCTATAGAAATAAAATTTTTGACAAAAATTTCAATAGAAATAAAATTTTGACAAAATTTTTTAAAGTTTCTATAGAAATAAAATTTTGAGAAAATTTTCTATAGAAACAAAATTTTGAGAAAATTTTCTATAGAAATAAAATTTTGAGAAAATTTTCTATAGGAATAATATTTTGAGAAAATTTTCTATAGAAATAAAATTTTTACAAAATTTTCTACAGAAATAAAATTTTGACAAAATTTTCTATAGAAATAAAATTTTAACAAAATTTTCTAAAGTTTCTATACAAATACAATTTTGAGAAAATTTTCTTTAGAAATAACATTTTGAGAAAATTTTCTATATAAATAAAATTTTTACAACATTTTCTATACAAACAAAATTTTGACAAAATTTACTATAGAAATAAAATTTTGACAAAATTTTCTATAGAAATAAAATTTTGACTAAATTTTCTATAGAAATAAAATTTTGACAAAATTTTCTATAGAAATATATCTTTGACAAAATTTTCTATAGAAATATATCTTTGATAAAATTTTCTATAGAAATAAAATTTTGAAAAATTTTCTATAGAAATAAAATTTTGAAAAATTTTCTATAGAAATAAAATTTTGACAATTTTTTTTTTATAGAAGTACAATTTTGACAAAATTTTCTATAGAAATATAATTTTGACAAAATTTTCTATAGAAATAAAATTTTAACAAAAATTTCAATAGAAATAAAATTTTGACAAAATTTTCTATAGACATAAAATTTTGACAAAATTTTTTAAAGTTTCTATAGAAATAAAATTTTCAGAAAATTTTCTACAGAATAAATTTTGAGAAAATTTTCTATAGAAATTAAATTTTTACAAAATTTTCTATACACACAAAAATTTTTTTTCTGATTCAATCACGAAATTAATTGATCCAATTAATTTTTTAATTGAAATGTCTTCAATCACGAAAATGATAGTATCAATCACAGTTTTAATTGGGCATAGAAAAAATTCTTGATTAAAATATTAATTGATGTCATTAGCAATTTTCAATTAATTTTTTAATTGATTCAATTAAAAATTTAATTGATTTTGAATGCAAACCCAAATTAATTTTTTATTTAAAAAGGTAACTATTTTCAATTACTTTCTGAATTGGCTTAGAGTTTTTATTTGGATTAAGAAATGTTCATCACTTTTTTTAACTGACTTAGTCTTCTGAATTTGATTAAAAAGTTAATTGTATCAATTAATTTTTTAATTAAAAATTTTAAAATTTTCAATCATTGACTTAATTAACTTTATGTTCTATCTTGATTAAAAAGTTAATTGTATTAATTGAAAAAATATTCAACTTCAAATTACTTTTTAATTGGAAATATTTTGGTGATATTTTTTTCTGTGTACAAATAAAATTTTGACAAAATTTACTATAGAAAGAAAATTTTGACAAAATTTTTTATAGAAATAAAATTTTGACAAAATTTTCTATAGAAATAATAGTTTAACAAAATTTTCTAAAGTTTCTATACAAATACAATTTTGAGAAAATTTTCTTTAGAAATAACATTTTGAGAAAATTTTCTATACAAATAAAATTTTTACAAAATTTTCTATACAAATAAAATTTTGACAAAATTTACTAGAGAATTAAAATTTTGACAAAATTTTCTATAGAAATAAAATTTTGACAAAATTTTCTATAGGAATAAAATTTTGACAAAATTTTCTATAGAAATAAAATTTTGACAAAATTTTCTACAGAAATAAAATTTTGACAACATTTTCTATAGAATAAAATTTTGACAAAATTTTCTATAGAAATAAATCTTTGACAACATTTTCTATAGAAATAAAATTTGGAAAAATTTTTTTATAGAAATAAAATGTTAACAAAATTTTCAATAGAAATAACATTTTAACAAAATTGTCTGCAGCAATAAAATTGTGACAAAATTTTCTAAAGTTTCAATAAAAATAAAATTTTGTGTTTGTCGTTGATATTGTTGACCTTTTTATATTAATTTTTATGATTTTTTATCTCATAATCTCGGCTATAGGTCTATAAATTAAATGAAATTGTTTTTTTTATTTTCCGATATTTCGGTTGACTTCGTCAGAACCGTTTTTGACGAAATTTTATATAGAAATAAATTTTTTACAAAATTTTCTATAGAAATAAAATTTTGACAAAATTTTCTATAGAAATAAAATGTTGACAAAATTTTCTACAGAAATAACATTTTGGGAAAAATTATATATAGAAATAAAATTTTGACAAAATTTGCTATAGAAATAAAATTTTGACAAAATTTGCCATAGAAATAAAATTTTGGCAAAATTTTCTATACAAATAAAATTTTGAAAATGTTTCTACAGAAAAAAAATTTTGACAAAATTTTCTATAGAAATAGAATTTTGACAAAATATTTTGTAGGAATACATTTTTGGCAAATTTTCTATAGAAATAAAATTTTGACAAAATTTTCTATAGAAATAAAATTTTGACACATTTTTCTATAGAAATAAAATTTTGACAAAATTTTCTATAGAAATAAAATTTTGACACATTTTTCTATAGAAATAATTTTGTTTTTGTTTTCGAAATTTTGGTAGATTATTTTTGGCTCAAGTGGCAACCGTGATATCATTACACATTTGCTACAAAACCTAAAAGCAATTGAAATAATTTTTAGTATTTCCCTATACATTTTTCTTTATGCTGGCTTTCTCTCATGATGCTTACAAACAGATTTAATCAAAGTTATAAACATTACAAAATATTGTTATGATGACCCACATAGATGAAAAACAAAAAAAGGCATCCACATATTCCTCGTAATGGTGTTAATAAAGTTTTATGGATGATTTTACATATTTGCAACCCCACCAAAACCATTTCATCCATTACTGTATACACAAATCGGATATGAGTCCTAAACGCAATTGAACTAAAACTGTGTGTTCGTACTAGGGACGTGCGATGGGAAGTTCATGCTAAATTGTCTACAATTTTACTATTACTACCTGTACCTAGTCTAGTATCAATAATGCTAGTATGTTCAACAAAATATTCCATAATAATAGCCAAAAGTACAAAAAAAAGGAACTACACTGTTAATTCTATAGCATATGAGGAAAGTTTTAGCCAAAAAATCCTTATTTTATAACATGTTTGCAATGCAATCTGTTGAACAATGGCTAGTATCGTGGTTGTAGCAAAATGGTAAGGGTATGAAAATGATTTAGATATCATAAAAGGTGGGGTCGACTACAAGATACACTACTCTATGTAAGGCCGATTGTTCTTGTCTGACATTGGGAATCACGATACTCTCAGCAAAAATGCTTTCAGATAAATTAAGTGCATAGGAGGAGAGATTTACATGTCCAATTTCCTATATAGCCATCATTTGATTCGTGCTGGCTTAGACCCCAAGGCCATCGAACCGTTGTACCGAAAGTTGCCTCTCGAACCAAGAATAATCTACCAACATTGGGAGAAAGTTTTACCAAAAACCTACAAAACAAAAAATCTTTTATTTTCAAAAACTTAGTTTTATAAAATCTTATTCCTATAGAAAATTGTGTAAAAATTTTATTTCTATAGAAAATTGTGTCCAAATTTTATTTCTATAGAAAATTTTGTCAAAATTTTATTTCTACAAAAAATTTGGTCGCTTTTTTTAATAGAAAATTTTGTCACAATTTCATTTCTATAGAAAGTTTTGTTAAAAATTTTATTTCTACAGAAAAATTTGTCAAAATTTTATTTCTATAGAAAATTTTGTCAACATTTTATCTCTTTAAGAAAATGTTGTCAACATTTTGCCAAAATGTTATTTATGTAGAAACTTTTATCAAAATTCCATTCTATAGAACATTTTGCAACGTTTCATTTCTATAAAAAATTTTGTTCAGCATTTATTTCTTTAGAAAATTTTTTACAAATTTTACTTCTATAGAAAATTTTGTCAAAATTTTATTTTTATAGACAATTTTGTCAAAATTTTATTTCTATGAGAAATTTGGTCAACATTTTATTTCTATAGAAAATTTTTTCAAAATTTTATTTCTAAAGAAAATTTTTTCAAAATCTTATAGCTTACATATAGAAAATTTTTTCAGAAGTTTATTTTTATACAAAATTTTTTCAAAATTTTATTTCTATAGAAAATTTTGTCAAAATTTTATTTATACAGAAAATTGTGTCAACAGTTTATTTATTTAGAAAATTTTGTCAACATTTTATTTCTATAGAAACTTTTGTCAAAATTTTATTTATACAGAAAATTGTGTCAACAGTTTATTTATATAGAAAATTTTGTCAACATTTTATTTCTATAGAAAATTTTGTCAAAATTTTATTTCTATCGAAGGAGTTGTGCCGAAAATGGTGAGTAGCGGTCCAGGGTTTGGTATAGCCTCCATATATACCGATCTCCCGATTTTACTTCTTGGGCTTCAAGAATCCGTAGTTTTTACCCAATTTGCCTGAAATTGGAAATCTAGAGGTATTCTAGGACCATAAAGAGGTGTATCGGTACAGTTTTTGATACAGCCCAGTTTATAAGGGGGCCCTCCAATTTGGGGTCTAGTTTCTAGAACTATAATAAGATGTGCTGAATATTGTATGTTTTTTTTTTTTGGCATAGCCCCCATTAGATCAATGTCATTTTCTTGCACACTTAAAAGAAATGTTTATGATTCCTCTAAAACCCAAATAAAAAATGGTTCTTATAAATCCAGAATCTCTTCTAGTCTTCATAGGTAAAATCTTTACATTTATTTTTGGGAAGCGTACTGGTTGAACTGATCTGATTGGGAAACTCTTCCATCAAACCCCCCTGAATTTTTCAAAGGAAACTATTAATAGAAAATTTTGTTAAATTTCTATAGAAAATATGGTCAATTTTTTTCTATAGAAAATTATGTCAAAATTTTATTTCTATAGAAAATTTCGTCAAAATTCTATAGCAAATATGATTAATTTTTTCTATAGAAAATTTTGTAAAAATTTTATTTCTATAGAAAATTTTGTAAAAATTTTATTTCTATAGAAAATTTTGTAAAAATTTTATTTCTATAGAAAATTTTGTAAAAATTTTATTTCTATAGAAAATTTTGTAAAAATTTTATTCCTATAGAAAATTTTGTAAAAATTTTATTTCTATAGAAAATTTTGTAAAAATTTTATTTCTATAGAAAATTTTGTCAAAATTGTATTTCTATAGAAAATTTTGTCAAAATTGTATTTCTATAGAAAATTTTGTCAAAATTTTAGTTCTCTAGAAAATTTTGTCACAATTTTATTTCTATAGAAAATTTTGTCAAAATTATATTTCTATAGAAAATTTTGTCAAATTTCTATAGAAAATATGATAACTTTTTTTATAGAAAATGCGGTAAATTTTTTTCAATAGAAAATTTTGTCAAAATTGTATTTCTATAGAAAATTATGTCAAAATTTTATTTCTATAGAAAATTTTGTCAAATTTCTATAGAAAATATGATCAATTTTTTTCTATAGAAAATTATGTTAACATTTTATTTTTATAGAAAATTTTGTCAAAATTGTATTTCTATAGAAAATTTTGTCAAATTTCTATAGAAAATATGATCAATTTTTTTTTCTATAGAAAATTTGGTAAATGTTGACAAAATTTTATTTCTATAGAAAATTATGTGAAATATTTATTTTATATAGAAAAATTGGTCAATTTTTTTTCTATAGAAAATTTTGTAAAAATTTTATTTCTATAGAAAATTTTGTCAAAATTTTTTTTCTCTAGGAAATTTTGTCAAAAATTTATTTCTATAGATTTTGTCAAAATTTTATTTCTATAGAAAATTTTGTCAAAATTTTATTTCTATAGAAAATTTTTTCAAAATTTTATTAGTATAGCAAAATTTTATCAAAATTTTATTTCTATAGAAAATCTTGTCAAGATTTCATTTCTATAGGAAATTTTGTCAAAATTTTATTTCTATAGAAAATTTTGTCAAAATTATATTTCTATAGAAAATTTTGTAAAAATTTTATTTTTATAGGAAATTTTGTCAAAATTTTATTTTTATAGAAAATTTTGTCAAAATTTTATTTCTATAGAAAATTTTGTCAAAATTTTATTTCTATAGTAAATTTTGTAAAAATGTTATTTCCATAGGAAATTTTGTCAAAATTTTATTTCTATAGAAAATTTTGTCAAAATTGTATTTCTATAGAATTTTGTCAAAATTTTATTTCTATAGAAAATTTTGTCAAAATTATATTTCTTCAGAAAATTATGCCAAATTATATTTCTATAGAAAATTTTGTCAAATTTCTATAGAAAATATGATCATTTTTTTTTTTGTATAGAAAATTTGGTAAATTTTTTTCTATAGAAAATATTGAAAAAATTTTATTTCTATAGAAAATTATGTCAAAATTTTATTTCTATACAAAATTTTGTGAAAATTTTATTTCTATATAGAATATGTTGTCAAAATTTTATTTCTATAGAAAATTTTGACAAAATTTTATTTCTATAGGAAATTTTGTCAAAATTTTATTTCTATAGAAAATTTTGTCAAAATTTAATTTTTATAGAAACTTTGGAAAATTTTGTCAAAATTTTATTTCTGTAGAAAATTTTGTTAAAATGTTATTTCTATTGAAAATTTTGTCAAATTTTTTATTTCTATAGAAAATTTTGTCAAATTTTTTATTTCTATAGAAAATTTTGTCAAAATGTTATTTCTATAGAAAAATTTGTCAAAATTTTATTTCTATAGAAAATTTTGTCAAATTTCTATAGAAAATATGATAAATTTTTTCTATAGAAAATTTGGTAAATTTTTTTCTATAGAAAATTTTGTCAAAATTTTATTTCTGTAGAAAATTATGTCAACATTTTATTTTTTATAGAAAATTTGGTCAAATATTTTTCTATAGAAAATTTTGTGCAAAATTTTATTTCTATAGAAAATTTTGTCAAAATTTTATTTCTATAGAAAATGTTGTCACAGTTTTATTTCTATAGAAAATTTTGTCAAATTTGTATAGAAAATATGATAAATGTTTATACCCTTCACCACTACTGTGGTACAGGGTATAATAAGTTTGTGCATTTGTATGTAACGCCAAGAAGGAAAAGTCTGAGACCCATCGTTTAGTATACCGATCGTCTTAGAATTAAATTCTGAGTCGGTTTAGCGATGTCCGTCTGTCTGTCTGTCTGTCTGTCTGTCTGTCCGTCTGTCTGTCTGTCTGTTGATGTATTTTTGTGTGCAAAGTACAGCTCGCAGTTTTAGTCCGATTGTCCTAAAATTTGGTATAGGGTCCTGTTTAGGCTCAAAGACGATCCCTATTGATTTTGGAAAAAATCGGTTCAGATTTAGATATAGCTGCCATATATATTTTTCACCGATCTGGTCATAATTGGCGTGTATATCAACCGATCTTCCTCAAATACCGTACATCCGAATATTTTATGACTCTCGAAAAACTTGCAAAATATCAGCCAAATCGGTTCAGATTTAGATATAGCTCCCATATATAGCTTTCGCCCGATTTACACTCATTTGCCCACAGAGGCCAATTTTTTGCTCCGATTTCGTTGAAATTTTGCACAGGGAGTAGAATTAGCATTGTAGCTATGCGTGTCAAATTTGGTTGAAATCGGTTCAGATTTAGATATAGCTCCCGTATATAGCTTTCGCCCGATTTACACTCAAATGACCACAGAGGCCAATTTTTTGCTCCGATTTAGTTGAAATTTTGCACAGGCAGTATAATTAGCATTGTAGCTATGCGTGCCAAATTTGGTTGAAATCGGTTCAGATTGAGATATAGCTCCCATATATAGCTTTCGCCCGATTTAAACTCATATGACCACAGAGCCCAATTTTTAACTCCGATTTAGTTGAAATTTTGCGCAGGGAGTAGAATTAGCATTGTAGTTATACGTGCCAAATTTGATTGAAATCGGTTCAGATTTAGATATATCTCCCATATATAGCTTTCGCCCGATTTACACTCATATGACCACAGAGGCCAATTTTTAACTCCGATTTAGTTGAAATTTTGCAGAGGGAGTAGAATTAGCATTGTAGCTATGCGTGCCAAATTTGGTTGACATCGGTTCAGATTTAGATTTAGCTCCCATATATATGTTTTTCTGATTTCGACAAAAATGGTCAAAATACCAACATTTTCCTTGTAAAATCGCCACTGCTTAGTCGAAAAGTTGTAAAAATGACTCTAATTTTCCTAAACTTCTAATACATATATATCGAGCGATAAATCATAAATAAACTTTTTCGAAATTTCCTTAAAATTGCTTCAGATTTAAACGTTTCCCATATTTTTTTACTAACATTGTGTTCCACCCTAGTGCATTAGCCGACTTAAATTTTGAGTCTATAGATTTTGTAGAAGTCTATCTAATTCGGTCCAGATCGAGTGATATTTAAATGTATGTATTTGGGACAAACCTTTATATATAGCCCCCAACACATTTGACGGATGTGATATGGTATCGAAAATTTAAATCTACAAAGTGGTGCAGGGTATAATATAGTCGGCCCCGCCCGACTTTAGACTTTCCTTACTGGTTTTCTATAGAAAATTTTGTCAAAATTTTATTTCTATAGAACATTTTGTCAGCATTTTAGTTTATATATAAGATTATGTCAACATTTTATTTTATATAGAAATTTTGGTCAAATTTTTTTCTATAGAAAATTTTGTCAAAATTTTATTTCTCTAGAAAATTTTGTCAACATTTTATTTCTCTAGAAAATTTTGTCAAAATTTTATTTTTACAGAAGCTTCAGATTTGTTTTTTTTAATTTTTTTATTAGTTTCTGAAAAGAACTATATGGGAAGTGAGAAATTTCAGCGTCGGATTTTACCAACATTAACTCTTTATATTTTCAAAGTGTGTTACTTTCGTCTGAAATTTCGAAATTTTAATAATTTCGCTATAAACGAGAAGGTATTCACCATATTTGGTAGGGCATCTAAGTAAATACCATCCAACATTGCTGACATTCTTGTTCTTGTGTTCCAATATTAAGCTCACTTTTATCCAGCACCCATTAATTTTTATCCTGTGGTAAGCATAATGGCCTTAGCAGAGTTAGCAGAGAGTATTTTGTTATCGTCTATGGACTACAAAATAATCGTGCATAGAGCACCAAAAAGTATCCACCATATGCATTGGGTGTATGGACACGCACACACACCCACAAACCATTGCCAACATTAACGTCCAAACATTTTATATGAAAATTAGAATATTTTCATACATTATTAGCACTTTCGCTGGGTGGTGATGGGAGGTAGGTGATGAGGGGGAGTTTTGGTACCAACAAAAACCATCATCATACGGGAGCTTAAACACACACCCACATACACACACACTCGTATATATTCAAAAACTTCAGTGGCGTTGTGAAGTGTTTGTGGTATAGTGGAGTTGGGAAGTTTGCGAATCCTTTGAGAGCAATCTTGAAAGGTAATTTGTGCCACAATTTGTGAGTGTTTACCTTATTCACTCTAGTGTAGCGGTGGCCAAAGAGGATTCTAACACATTTTGCCCGCTTTACTCAACTCGACCATTTGCATTGAATGGACATATGACGGAAATTGGGGTATGAGTGCGTGTGTGTCATTATTACATAGTATTTGATTATCCAAATGTGTGTGTGTTCCTTCAAGGACATAATCGTTAACATTAAAGAACATAACATCGAAAATTATGTTTATTAACATGCACGGGTATATGTATGTGTCTTTATATACAAATATAGGCAAGGAAACAAAACCAGCAATTTCCCCTATACCTCTATAATCATAGAACCAAAGCATGCATATTAACGATAACAATGATTAGACTACAATGTCCTTTCAAAATATTAACCTACGAGCAAAGGTCTCTAGTCATATTTAGTAATGGTTATTATGTGCTTGGCATATGGATTAACAGGTTTGAATAGTTTTAGTTTTTATAAAGATCTTCGGGCAGGGTTGCGTAACTTATAGTGTTTTCTTTTCTGAAAAATGTGCTTTACCTTCATTTTGTCTGTCCGGAACGCGCATTTTTAAAATGTTGCCAGCAACCTAAAAAATGCTATAATTTCAGCAGGCAGAAAAGAATTCAAAGGAGCAAACAGGGCAATCGCAGCACTCTAGTTTGTCGGCAGTGCTGAAAATGCCCGCAATTTGCCTCTATGCTTTGCACTATTTTCACAACAGAATTCGAACCCTTTTCGCACTTTTGCCTGTTTTTTAGAAAAGAACCTAAAAAGATAATTTTCCGGGCCAAATGCAAAAAAAGTGCGCATTTTTTACAAGAAAAGAAAACAACAATAGTTTTCTTCCCAATTTTCTATGTGCGTATTAACAAGGAGAAGTCTGAAGTTTAAAGTCGGGCGAAGTCTATTATATTATTCCCTTCACCCTACTGTATACCAATATTTTCGTAGCAATCCAAAATCATTCAAATCTGCTGGCAGCTACATAAATTTCGAGCAAATCAATGTGACTCTATGGTCCCTGGTGTCATTAGGCGTAATAAGACAATGTACAAAATTTTCTAAAGAAATAAAATGTTGACAAAATTTTCTAAAGAACTAAAATGTTGAGAAATTTTTCTATAAAAAATTAAAAAAATTTATACAGAAAAAAAATTTTGACAAAAATTTCTACAAAAATTAAATTTTTATACAAAATCAAAATTAAAATGTTGACAAAATTTCTTATAGAAATAAAAATTTAATAAAATTTTTCTATAAAAATAAAATTTTGAGAAATTTTTCTATAGAAATGAAATTTTGAAAAAATTTCCTATAGAAATGAAATTTTGACAAAATTTCTATAGAAATAAAATTTTGACAAAATTTCTATAGAAAAAAATTTTGAAAAATTTTTCTATAAAAATTAAATTTTGATGACATTTTCTATAGAAATGAAATTTTGACAAAATTTTCTATAGAAATAAAATATTGAAAAAAAAAATTCTATAGAAATAAAATTTTTAAAAATTTTCTATAGAAATAAAATTTTAACAAAATTTTTTAAAGAATTAAAATTTTGACAAAATTGTTTAAAGAAAAAAAAATTGTGACAAAATTTTTTTAAAAAGTCTATTAAATTATTCCCTTCACCACATTGTATACCAATATTTTTGTAGCAATCCAAAATCATTCAAATCTGCTAGCAGCTATATAAATTTCGAGCAAATCAATGTGAAACTATGGCCTCTGGTGTCATTAGGCATAGTAAGACAATTTGACAAAATTTTCTAAAGAACTAAAATGTTAAGAAATTTTTCTAAAAAAATAAAAAAAAATTATACAGAAAAAAAATTGACAAAATTTACTATAAACAAGTATATACAGCAGTAAGTTCGGCCGGGCCGAATCTTAAATACCCACCACCATGAACCAAATATTAGGGGTTCCTTTGAAATTTCAGGAGGGCTTGAGGACTTGAGGACACTTCCCGAAGATAAATTTAAAGATTTCACGTATGAGGACTATATCAGATTCTGGATTTATAAGAACCATTTTTGTTTGAGTTTTAGAGGAATCGTTAACATCTCTTGTAAGTGTGCAAGAAAATTATAAAATAACGTCTTGATTTGAAATCTTAAATCTGTAGAAGTAAAATCTGGAAATTGATCATTGATTTTCAAGCAATTTTCATGATCAGTATTTACAATTTCAGGCAAATCAGATAAAAACTACGGTTTCTAGAAACCCAAGGAGTTAAATCGGGAGATCGTTCTGATGGGGGCTATGCTAAAATATGGACCGATACTCACCGCTTTCGGCACACCTCTTTATGACCCGAAAATACCTCTAGATTTCCAATTTCAGGCAAATAGGATAAAAACTTCGGATTCTAGAAGCCCAAGAAGTAAAATCGGGAAATCGGTCTATATGGGGGCTATACAAAAATATGGACCGATACTCACCATTTTCGACACACCTCTTTATGGTCCCAAAATACCTCTAGATTTCCAATTTCAGACAAATTGGATAAAAACTACGGTTTCTATAAACCCAAGACCCCAAATCGGCAGGTCGTTTTATATGGGGACCATACCAAAACATGGACCGATACCCACAATTTTTGGCACACGTATTTGTGGTCCTACAATACCTCTAGATTCCCAATTTCAGGTAAATTGAATAAAAACTGCGGTTTCTATAAGCCCAAGAAATAAAATCGGGAGATCGGTCTATATGGAGGCTATACCAAAATATGGACCGATACTCACCATGTTTGGCACACGTATTTGTGGTCCCACAATACGTCTAGATTTCCAATTTCAGGTAAATTGAATAAAAACTGCGGTTTCTATAAGCCCAAGAAGTAAAATCGGGAGATCGGTCTATATGGGGGCTATACCAAAACATGGACCGATACTCACCATTTTTGGCACACCTCTTTATGGTCATAAAATACCTCTAGATTTCAAATTTCAGGCAAATTGGATAAAAACTACGATTTCTATAAGCCCAAGACCCCAAATCGGGAGGTCGGTTTATATGGGGACTATATCAAAACCTGGACCGATATAGCCCATCTTCGAACTTGACCTGCCTGCAGACAAAAGACGAGTTTGTGCAAAATTTCAGCACGATTGCTTCATTATTGAAGACTGTAGCGTGATTACAACAGACAGACAGACAGACAGACAGACATCGTTATATCGTCTTAGAATTTTTCCCTGATCAAGAATATATATACTTTATATAGTCGGAAATCGATATTTCGATGTGTTACAAACGGAATGACAAACTTATTATACCCCCGTCACCATTTTATGGTGGTGGGTATAAAAATGCATTTTTATACAAAATCAAAATTAAAACTTTGGCAAAATTTCTTACAGAAATAAAATTTTAACAAATTTTTCTATAAAAATAAAATTTTTGAGAATTTTTTCGAAAGAAATGAAATTTTGAAAAAATTTCCTATAGAAATAAAATTTTCCAAAACGTCTATAGAAATAAAATTTTGCCAAAAATTCTATAGAAATAAAATTATGCCAAAACTTCTATAGAAATAAAATTCTGACGACATTTTCTATAGAAATAAAATTTTGAAAAAAATTTCTATAGAAATAAAATATTGAGAAAATTTTCTATAGAAATAAAATATTGAAAAAAAAAATTCTATAGAAATAAAATTTTGAAAAATTTTCTATAAAAATAAAATTTTAACAAAATTTTTTAAAGAAATAAGTTTTTGACAAAATTTACTAAATAAATAAAATTTTGAGAACATTTACTAAATAAATAAAATTTTGAGAAAATTTACGATAGAAGTAAAATGTTGACAAATATTTCTAAAAAAAAAATACATTTTGACTAAATTTTCTAAAGAAATAAAATTTTCACAAAATTTTTTTAAGAAATAAAATTTTCACAAAATTTTCTAATGAAATTAAATTTTCAAAATATTTTCTAAAGAAATAGAAGTTTGAGAAAATTTCTAAAGAAAATGACTTATACGAAAATTTTCTATAGAAATAAAATTTTCTATAGAAATAAATTTTGACAAAATTTTCTATAGAAATAAAATGTTGACAAAATTCTCTAAAGAAATAAAATTTTTAAATTAAATATTTCTAAGAAAATTACATTTTGACAAAATTTTGTAAAGAAATACAATTTTAAGAAAATTTTCTATAGAAATAAAATTTTGAAAAAATTTACTACAGACATAACATTTTGAGAAAATTTTCTATAGAAATAAAATGTTTACAATATTTGCTATATAAACGATATATTGACAAAAATTTCTATAGAAATAAAAGTTTGAAAAAAATTCTTATAGATATATAATTTTGACAAAATTTTCTATAGAAATAAAATTTTGATAAAATTTTCTATAGAAATAAAATTTTGAGAAAATTTTCTATAGAAATAAAATTTTGAGAAAATTTTCTATAGAAAAAAAATGTTGACAACAATGTGCTTTAGAAATAAAAATTTGACAATATTTTCTATAGAAATGACATTTTGACAACTTTTTCTAAGAAAAATAAAAATTTGACAAAATTTTATATAAAACAAAAATGTGAGAAAATTTTCTAAAGAAATAAAATTTTCAGAAAGTTTTCTATGGGAATAAATATTTCAGAAATTTTTTTTATAGAAATCAAATTTTCAGAAAATTATCTATAGCAATAAAATTTTGACAAAAAATTTTTAAGGCATAAAATTTTGACGAGATTTTCGAAAGAAACACAATTATGGCAAAATTTTAAAACAAAATGGTGACAAAATTTTCTAAAAAAAAATTGGTGATAAAATTTTATAAAGAAATAAAGTTTTGACAAAATTTTCTATAGAAATAAATTTTTGAGAAAATTTTCTATAGAATTAAAATTTGGAGAAAATTTTCTATAGAAATAAAATTTTGAAAAAATTTTCAACACACATAAAATTTTGAGAAAATTTTCTATAGAAATAAAATTTGGAAAACATTTTCTATAGAAATAAAATGTTGACAAAAATGCTCTTTAAAACTTTCAGAAAGTATTCTATAGAAATAGAATTTTCAGAAAGTTTTCTATAGAAATAAAATTTTCAGAAAATTTTCTATAGAAATAAAATGTTGACAAAAATGCTCTCTAGAAATAAAATTTTGACAATATTTTCATTAGAAAATATTGTCAAAATAAAACTTTCAGAAAGTATTCTATAGAAATAGAATTTTCAGAAAGTTTTCTATAGAAATACAATTTTCAGAAAATTTTCTATAGAAATACAATTTTCAGAAAATTTTCTATAGAAATAAAATTTTCAGAAAATTTTCTATAAAAATACAATATTTTCATTAGAAAATATTGTCAAAATAAAACTTTCAGAAAGTATTCTATAGAAATAGAATTTTCAGAAAGTTTTCTATAGAAATAAAATTTTCAGAAAATTTTATATAGAAATACAATTTTCAGAAAATTTTCTATAGAAATAAAATTTTCAGAAAATTTTCTACAAAAATAAAATTTTCAATAATTTTTCTATAGAAATAAAATTTTCAGTAAATTTCCTATTGAAATAAATTTTTCAAAAAATTTGCCATTGAATCTCCAGGCATCATGTGTTTTAGTTTAGGTGTGTATAGACTGATATCTGGCATTTTCTTTTTAATCACACAATTGATCACAAAAATGTTTTTCATAATAGTCCATAAATTATTGCGAATGCATGCCTCATTCTTATGTTCCAGTTTACAAGACACCAGATTAGAGACCATATTGATATGAAAATTAATGAAATTGTGGTAGACTCATATTAGCTTCAATTAAAATTATAATCATTACAAATAAGACATGGTATATGAGAATACATACGTATGCTTTTGTAAGATATAATTGCATGTTATCTGTTTTGAATTAAGTCCCTAATTAACAACATTCACAGCATGAAGTAATGCCCCCAAAAGGATGGCTTGAGTGCCATCCTACTGCCTGCAGAGCTTTTAACAAAAAAAAAAAAAAAAAAACAAAAAGCTTGAAAATATATTCAAAAAGGTTATTCCATAAACCGCTTTTTCCAATTTAGAATATACGAAAACAAACCAACTATGTCTTTATGGCGCCTTATTTGTATCCTTAAATACTAGGAATATTATTCTATGGTAACCTGAGACCGAACAGACGGATCGTATGTTTCTTTCTCCCATCACAAATAATTTCTACTAATTTCTTTTCTGTCTGTGTTCCTTTGTGATAGAATAATGAATTATGCGACAGGGTAATAAAATGTAATGCGTAGTGTCTACACTGAAAAAACAGTGAACCCACCAGGAAGAAAACTTTTGATTAATTTTAGAAAATTTTGAATATTTTTAGAAATTTTTAACTAAACAGTATTACAAGCGCTGGCATCGCGCCGATATCATAAAAATAAGTAAATATTTTTCGACAAATTCAAGAAAATTTATTAAACATATATAATTTTTTTCACTTTTTAAAGAAAATTTTGTAGTTTGAAGGAAAAAATTGGAGTTCAAAATTGCAAGAATGTCTTTAGTGACATACGAAGTTCATCATGGTCGCTTTTGTAGTAAAATTTACAAATTCGAAGAAATAATGAACTATTTTATGGCAAATACGAATTTAGTAAATCTCTATCCTTAACTTGTGTATAATTTTTTCCTGTATTTTAGTTCATTTAACTAACGTACGCAAAAAATTATTAGAGTAAATGAAACTTTCACCAAATATAATAAGTTCATGAACTAAAATATAGTTAAATTGGCTTTAGTGAAATAGTGAGTTCACTTTTTTTTGAGTGTATGTACTGTTTTGTACGATATCGAGTCCTTAAAGTATCCTTTATGTTTTAATAATTATCGTACTTACGTTACGTTACGTACTTGTAATTTTGTCAAATGTTATAAGAGTTCCTTGTAAATGTCTGTTTCGTTTTTTGCTTCTTTTCTCCGTTTCTTTTTTCTTTTTTTGGTCTCGTTTCATGATCCTCCTCCAGGATGCTGTTTTGTGACATACTATACGCGTAAGGCTGCTTTGAGGGCCCAGGATGCTTTACACAACATCAGGACCTTAGATGGGGTAAGTAATTGACAAAGCTCTACTCTACATGCAATTCATAAAGAAATTTTGAAAAAAATATATATATATATAATTTTTTGAAATGAAAAACCCATAGCATAGAAAAAAAGCTTAAGCTGTATGTTTATCTATGTATGTATGAGTGTGTTTGTGTATATTATACATGTGAATGTTTTTCATGTTATTCTCCTATGTTTTCTATTGCAAGTATTAATTTTTGTTTTTTTTTTTTTTATTTTTACTTTTTATTTTGTATCTGTAAATGTAGTCAATTGATGTATGAGTCGAAAAACAAAAAGAAAAAAATCTTTTTTTCTGCATAGTGTTCATTAGCTTTTCAGAAAAACATGCATTCACATATACATACATATGCATGCATTTAAATTATCACACATAGATACATACATAAATGCATGCATGAAATGGAAAACATTTTAACACTGTGGAAATTTTAAAAAATATATGAAAAATAATATTAAATTTAAAAAATTTGTATTTTGAATTTTATGCCCATATAAAAAAAAAAACATCCATAGGTTATCGAAGGAATTTTTATGAAAAAATAGGTTTAACTTTTACTTAAACTTTTTTGTAAAGGAGGGGGGTGTGGTAGTGATTGTATGCCGTACCGGGAACGAAAACGTTATACAACGGTGCAAGTCGACTCTTCAATGCAGGCAAATGTCTGAATTCAAATTTTTGTTTTTTTAATTTTAGATAAGTTGGAAAATTAAATTTTAAAAATTTGGGAAAAGTCAGAAAGTGGACTTTTACGTTGTTTGAAGAGTCGATTTTTTCAAATTTTGAAAACCTCGAAAAATTTACTTTTTTGTTCTCATTAAATGACCCAGTACCAGGGCTGTGGAGTCGAGTCAATTTTGCTCGACTCCGACGACTCCAGCATTTTTCATCAGCTCGACTCCGACTCCGACTTCGACTCCGGAGTCGACTCCGGGTAATATAACTAAATCTCATGTTAATACCACTAATTTGTAGTTCTATTTTGGGGGTACCGTAAGTGGATCGATATAAAGTATCGTATTTATTTACGTGTGCAAAAAAAGGTCTTAATTTCACATTAAATGCCAATTGAACTCTATATTTCAAATTTAGGGCAATGTTTAATAAATAAAATAATGATATAAATACCCGTCATAATATGAGAAGATACCAACAGTAAATATATGTTATGTATTTGTGGACCAAAATTATTGATACTATCTCAAATCGTTTAAATTTGTTGCGAGCTATATAAAGGTTTATATTCCTATATGCATGAATTTGAATCTGAATCAATTTAGACAAAATTGTATATACTTTTACAAAATCTATGTACTTAAAATTTAAATCTAACGTTATGGGACGTAACACAATTTTAACAAAAAATAAAAATGCAAGGAAAGTCTAAAGTCGGACGGGCCGATTATAATATACTCTGCACAACATTGTATTTAGATCTACATTTTGATAAAATCTCAAATCAGACTTCTACAAAATCTCGGGCAATATTTGGGAAATATTTATAATTGTTTAGACAATTTCGCAAAAATGTATTTATGGTTCATTAATTGAAAAATTTGAAAATTTGAGTCATTTCAACAAGTTTTCGACTTAGCAGTGAGTATCAGTGAGCATACAATTTTGGAAAAATTTTTGTCTAGTAAATAAAATTTTGCAAAATTTTATATAAAAATAAAATTTTGCAAAATTTTCTACAGAAATAAAATTTTGACTAAATTTTCTAGAGAAATCAATTTTTTACCAAATATATAGAAATAAAATTTTGAATACAATTTTTTAGAAATAAAATTTGGCAAAATTGAAAAGAAAAAAAATTTGAGAAAATTTGCTATAGAAATAAAATTTGACAATTTTTTCTTATAGAAATAAAATTTTGAAAAAATTATCAATAACAAGTATATACGGCCGTAAGTTCGGCCAGGCCGAAGCTTATGTACCCTCCATCATGGATTGCGTAGAAACTTCATCTAAACACTGCCATCCACAATCGAATTACTTAAGTTGCGGTAACGCTTGCCGATTGCAAGGTATCTTAAAACCTCCTAACACCATCTTCTAAATTGTATGTAAGTCCATACGTGGTATATATTAAATCAAAAAAGATCGATCCAATAGGTATATAATTCAGTTTGACAAAGTAGACATACAATTTTGACAAAATTTTCTACAGAAATACAATTTTAACAAAAATTCCTATAGAAATAAAATTTTCACAAAATTTTCTATAGAAATAAAAATTTTGACAAAATTTTCTATAGAAAGAAAATTTTGACAAATATTTCTACAGAAATAAAATTTGAACAAAATTTTCTATAGAAATAAAATTTTGACAATGATGAAAATTTTATTATGAACCGAATAAAATTTTAACAAAATTTTCTCTAGAAATAAAATGTTGATAAAATTTTCTATAGAAATAAAATTTTGGTAGATTATTTTTGGCTCTAGTGGCAACCATGACTATGAACCGATATGGACCAATTTTTGTGTGATTGGACCAATTTTGGTATGGTTGTTAGCGACGATATACTAACACCACGTTCCTAATTTGAACCGGATCGGATGAATTTTGCTCCTCCAAGAGGCTCCGGAGGTCAAATCTGGAGAACGTTTTATATGGGGGCTATATATAATTATGGACCGATATGGACCAATTCTGGCACGGTTGTTAAAGATCATATACTAACACCATGTTCCAAATTACAACCGGATTGGATGAAATTTGCTTCTCTTGGAGTCTTCGCAAGCCAAATCTGGGGATCGGTTTATATGGGGGCTATACATAATTATGAACCGATGAGGACCAATTTTTGCATGGTTGTTAGAGACCCTATACCAACACCATGTACCAAATTTCAGCCGGATCGGATGAAATATGCTTCTCTTAGAGGCTCCACAAGCCAAATCTGGGGATCGGTTTATATGGTGGCTATATATAATTATGGACCGATGTGGACCAATTTTTGCATGGTTGTTAGAGACCATATACCAACATCATGTACCAAATTTCAGCCGGATCGGATGAAATTTTCTTCTCTCTGAGGTTCCGCAAGCCAAATCTGGGGATCGGTTTATATGGGGGCTATATATAATTATGGACCGATGTGAACCAATTTTTGCACGGTTGTTAGAGACCATATACCAACATCACGTACCAAATTTCAGGCGGATCGGATAAAATTTGCTTCTCTTTTAGGCTCCGAAAGCCAAATCTGGGGATCGGTTTATATGGGGGCTATATATAATTATGGACCGATGTGGACCAATTTTTGCATGGTTGTTAGAGACCCTATACCAACACCATATACCAAATTTCAGCCAGATCGGATGAAATATGCTTCTGTTAGAGGCTTCTGTGGGAGCCACCGTGGTGCAATGGTTAGCATGCCCGCCTTGCATACACAAGGTCGTGGGTTCGATTCCTGCTACGACCGAACACCAAAAAGTTTTTCAGCGGTGGATTATCCCACCTCAGTAATGCTGGTGACATTTCTGAGGGTTTCAAAGCTTCTCTAAGTGGTTTCACTGGAATGTGGAACGCCGTTCGGACTCGGCTATAAAAAGGAGGTCCCTTGTCATTGAGCTTAACATGGAATCGGGCAGCACTCAGTGATAAGAGAGAAGTTCACCACTGTGGTATCACAATGGACTGAATAGTCTAAGTGAGCTTGATACATCGGGCTGCCACATAACAAAAAAAAAAAAAAAGAGGCTCCACAAGCCAAATCTGAGGGTCCCTTTATATGGGGGCTATACGTAAAAGTGGACCGATATGGCCCATTTTCAATACCATCCGACCTACATCGATAACAACTACTTGTGCCAAGTTTCAAGTCGATAGCTTGTTTCGTTCGGAAGTTAGCGTGATTTCAACAGACGGACGGACGGACGGATGGACGGACATGCTTAGATCGACTCAGAATTTCACCACGACCCAGAATATATATACTTTACGGGGTCTTAGAGCAATATTTCGATGTGTTACAAACGGAATGACAAAGTTAATATACCCCCATCCTATGATGGAGGGTATAAAAATACAATTTAGAAAAAATTTTGTGTAGTAAATAAAATTCTTCAAAATCTTCTACAGAAACAAAATTTTGACTAAGTTTTCTATAGAAACAAAATTTTGACAAAATTTTCTATAGAAATAAAATTTTGACCAAATTTTCTAATAAAAAATCTATTACTATAAAATTTTGGCAAAATTTTCTGTAGAAATAAAATTTTGACCAAATTTTCTAATAAGAAAATCTATTACTATAAAATTTTGGCAAAATTTTCTGAAGAAATAAAATTTTGCAAAATATTCTATAGAAACAAAATTGTTTACTCAATTTTCTATAGAAATAAAAATTTGACTAAATTTTCTATAGAAAAAAATATTTCTATGGTAATAAAATTTTGACAAAATTTGCTATAGAAAACAACTTTGAAAAAATTTTCTGTCAATATTTCACATATGTATATGCCCTTAAAATAAAATTTAAAAAAAAATAATTTCGATTGTTCGAAATATTTCAAATAAATTGATATGGGCATTAAAATGGATCGATCCAGTTCATCTGCTAGTCTAACATTCTAGGAAACATAAAAAGATAGCCGTAAATTGAAGTTGATTTTCATGTACAATCATGCTGTACATTGATCGAATGAATAACGCAATGGAAACTAATTTGCGTAAAAACTTGCTTAGTTACAACAAGTAAGTAAAGTAGAAAGTCGGGCGGGGCCGACTATATCATACCCTAAACCACCCTTACTGAATTAGTAATCATAAGCATTTGTGGGGTAACATTGATATAGGTATGGGGGATAAACCGCAGTTGCATATATAAGAAAAAAATTAGGGGTACATGTTTATGGGTGCTCTGTTTCAATCTGATAGTCAATGTTGCCAGGGAAAATGTTCGGTTTACCCTGCAAGGACAAAAAAAAAGTTCCCTACATTCCCAAACAATTTTCCCTACTGTATTTTTCGTTAAATTTAAAAAATTTTACAAAACAAAAATGGTTCTAAGTACTTTATTATCTTAAAACATGAATATGCAACGTATATAACTTAGAATATAAATTTGTATTACCACCACGGTTGCCACAGTTAGTAGAATTCTACCCAAATTAGTAATCTTTTTTGTTAAATCTCTATAAAAATAAAATTTTGGAAAAAGTTTCTATAAACAAATTTTTGTGAGAAATTTTTCTATAGAAATAAAATTTTGACAATAAATTCTATAGAAATATAATTTTGAGAAAAAATTCCACAGAAATAAAATTTTGAGAAAATTTTTTATAGAAATAATATTCTGAAAAAAAATTTCTATAGAAATACAATTTTGATAAAATGTTCTATAGAAATAAAATATTGACAAAATTTTCTACAGGAATAAAGTTTACCACACATTGTTAAAGATCAAGCCTTGCCGGCTTCTAATTTCCTCCTCTAGAGCCACCAAAATGTAAAAATTATTACAAAAAATTATTAGAAAAACCATACATATAGGGAATTTCCCCTACTTCTAGCGACACTGGCTGTGTTGATATTGCACCTACGGAGTTAGTATGCCACTAATATTGAGCCCATTATTAAAAAAGAGAAAATCGTTAAATTAGTGTGGGTAATAAATACAAATTTGCAAAAATCGAGCAATATTCTTATGTAAGAGCTGCAGGTACGTATAAGTACGATCGGCTAGTACATCAAAATTTGAAATTTCAGTAACATTGGTTAATAAATAAGGGTACTAGGCCAAATTTGGGAAAATCGAGCGATGCATATATATGGAAGCTATATCTAAATAATATTTTTCGAGTTTTATTAATACCACAAAAGGTTACCTTGTGCAAGATTTGAGTAAGATCAGTTAAGAAATGAGGCCTGTATGTTCAAACATAAAGTTATAAGGGCGAATTTTTCAAAATCGGGCGATACATATATGGGAGCTATATCTAAATTTGAACCAATTTCGATGAAATTTTGCACATATAGTTAGTACTATAGAGGACTGGATCTAGCCAACTTTTAGTAAGATCGGTTAATAAATAAGGGTTCTATGGCCAAATTCGGGAAAATCGGGCTACACATATATATGGGAGCTATATCTAAATCTGAACCGATTTCGATAATTTTTTGCACATATAGTAAGTGCTATAGAAGATTACATTTAGCCAAATTTGGGTGAGATCGGTTGATAAATAAAGGTTTTGTGGCCAAATTTGGGAAAATCGGGCGATACATATATATGAGAGCTATATCTAAATCTGAACCGATTTGGATGAAATTTTGCAGACTTGAAGGGCGATGAAAAAGATTACAATGTGCAAAATTTGGTGACGATCCGTTTGAAAAAACGCGCAACGTGACCCCATTTGTCGAAATCGGGCGATACATATATATGGGAGCTATATCTAAATTTGATCCGATTTCTTCCAAATTCAATAGCGTTCGTCCATGTGCCCAAAAAACACCCTGTACCAAATTTCATCAAAATCGGTTAATAATTGCGACCGGAATCCTGTGAACAACAAATACATGGACAGACGGACGGACGGACGGACATTAGATATAGCTAGATCGACTCAGGAAGTGATTCTGAGTCGATCGGTATATATTTTATGGGGTCTAAAATCAATATTTCTGGTAGGCACATTTTTTGGCCGATCAAACTTATTATACCCTGACCACTATGTGGTTTAGGGTATAAAAATGTCAAGTGTTTTAAAAAATTTGGTTTGGCCGGAGTCGGAGTCGAGCAAAATTTTTACGACTCCGACTCCGGCTCCACAATCCTGCCCAGTACGCAACTTTTTGGGACCAACAATAAATGTAGGTCATATCAAAAGAAAATTATGGCCATTATTGTCTGTAGAATTTGAATTGGAAGTTCGGTCTATATAGGGCTATATAAAAAGTGAATAGTTTCTTCAAATAAATTTTCTAGAATTTGTCGAGAAAAAATTACTTATTGTTTCAGCGTCATATTGGCGTTTGTAAAACAGTTTAGGCAAAATTGTTTATCCTAAATTTTCTAAAATTAACCACAATTATTCTTCCGAGAAGATTCACTGTTATTGAGTGTAGAGCTATATGGAAGCAAGAACCAAGAAAACCAAATTTGGCATAGCTCTTTACAAATTAAGCCCAGTTCGATATTTTAAATATTGAACAAATGATCGTGCTACATACATATCTCAAATACCCAACAAAAAAGCCATCGCCAAAAAAAGTAATGAAAATGTTCTTTTCGGATCCGGAAGTGGTGCAAAATTGACGCAGAAGCGATGAATTTAACATGGGCATGTCATAGGACGGAAGTCCCCATTTAAACAGCCAGTGAACTGAATTTGCATCACTTCTTTAGGTGTGATCCCAATTCAATGTTTTGGATGTAAATTAAAAAATTCTGTAATATTTTGTCAAATAAATAATTTTTATGTAATTTTTTTATAATTTTTAATGCATTCTAACGCCTGTCTGAAATGTTTGACCACAAATATTTTCAAAAATTCACAATTTTTGTAGATTGGATTTAGCATTTTTTTCGACAAAATTTAAATAATTTGTACCATTTTATGAATTTTTCAACTGTTTTTAACCAATTTGAGACAAAAAAAGTTAAAATTACCCATTAAAAATATGAAAAAAGCATGTTATAAAAATTGAATGAAAATAACTTTCTGTGTAGTTAAAATAAAGAACATTATTGGGAGTACATCTTCTGGAAGTGCATTTAAAGTTGTGCCTTTGGAAGAACTTCCAAATTTTTTTGCTGCGTATTTCAAATAATATGCAAAAACTTACCACTATGGATATGAATGAGGAATTTTAAGGATTACCTGAAAATATGAGAGAGATATAACTGAATTACGAAATTGAAAAAAACAAATAAAATTTAATATTACTCTTTAATTTGCACACCCACTGAAAAACAACAATTTATAATTTCAATTAAAAATTAATTTCTAAAAAAAAAATTTGACAAAATTTTCTATAGAAATAAAATTCTGACAAAAATTTACATAGAAATAAAATGTTCGACAAAATTTTCTATAGAAATAAAATTTTGGGAAAAAGTTTCTATAAAAACAAGTATATACGGCCGTAAGTTCGGTCAGGCCGAATCTTATGTACCCTCCACCATGGATTGCGTAGAAACTTCTACGAAAGACTGTCATCCGCAATCGAATTACTTGGGGTGTGGTATCTTAAAACTTCTTAACATCGTTTTCTAAATTGTGAGTTAGTCCATACGTGGTTAATATTAGACAAAAAAGTTATGTATAGGTAAGTCTACAAATAATTACGAATCGACATGGAATTTTGCACGGTACGTAGAGAGCCAGAATTGAAATATGGGGGTGGCTTATATGGGGGCTATATACAATTATTGATATGGACCAATTTTTGTGTAATTTATCTGAGGGCTATATATAACTTTAGACCGATATGGACCTAGTTAGGCATGATTGTTAACGGCCATTTGTTATAAAGGGTGATTTGTTTAGAGCTTGATAACTTTTTTTTTTAAAAAAAACGCATAAAATTTGCAAAATCTCATCGGTTCTTTATTTGAAACGTTAGATTGGTCCATGACATTTACTTTTTGAAGATAATTTCATTTAAATGTTGACCGCGGCTGCGTCTTAGGTGGTCCATTCGGAAAGTCCAATTTTGGGCAACTTTTTCGAGCATTTCGGCCGGAATAGCCCGAATTTCTTCGGAAATGTTGTCTTCCAAAGCTGGAATAGTTGCTGGCTTATTTCTGTAGACTTTAGACTTGACGTAGCCCCACAAAAAATAGTCTAAAGGCGTCAAATCGCATGATCTTGGTGGCCAACTTACCGGTCCATTTCTTGAGATGAATTGTTCTCCGAAGTTTTCCCTCAAAATGGCCATAGAATCGCGAGCTGTGTGGCATGTAGCGCCATCTTGTTGAAACCACATGTCAACCAAGTTCAGTTCTTCCATTTTTGGCAACAAAAAGTTTGTTAGCATCGAACGATAGCGATCGCCATTCACCGTAACGTTGCGTCCAACAGCATCTTTGAAAAAATACGGTCCAATGATTCCACCAGCGTACAAACCACACCAAACAGTGCATTTTTTGGGATGCATGGGCAGTTCTTGAACGGCTTCTGGTTGCTCTTCACTCCAAATGCGGCAATTTTGCTTATTTACGTAGCCATTCAACCAGAAATGAGCCTCATCGCTGAACAAAATTTGTCGATAAAAAAGCGGATTTTCTGCCACTGATTTTGGTAATAAAATTCAATGATTTGCAAGCGTTGCTCGTTAGTAAGTCTATTCATGATGAAATGTCAAAGCATACTGAGCATCTTTCTCTTTGACACCATGTCTGAAATCCCACGTGATCTGTCAAATACTAATGCATGAAAATCCTAACCTCAAAAGAATCACCCTTTACTAGCACAATGTACCAAATTTCAACTGACTCGGATGAAATTTGCTCTTCCAAGAGGCTCCAAAACCAAATCTAGGGATCGGTTTATATGGGAGCTATATATAATTATGGACTGATATGGACCACTTTTGTCATGGTTGTTAAATATCATATACTACCACCACGTACCAAATTTCAACCAGATCGGATGAATTTTGCTCTTCTAAGGGGCTCCGGAGGTCAAATCTGGGGATCGGTTTATATGAGGGCTATATATAATTATGGACCGATGTGCACCATTTTTTGCACTTGTGTTTGAGGCCATATATTAACACTACGTACCAAATTTCAACTGAATCAGATGAATTTTGGTCTTCCAAGAGGGTCCGGAGGTCAAATCTGGTGATCGGTTTATATGGGGGCTATATATAATTATGGACCGATGTGGACCAATTTTTGCATGGTCATTAGAGAACATATACTAACACCATGTGCCAAATTTCAGCCGGATCGGATGAAATTTACTTCTCTTAGAGGCTCCGGAGGTCAAATCTGGTGATCGGTTTATATTGGGGCTATATATAATTATGGACCGATGTGGACCAATTTTTGCATGGTTGTTAGCGACCATATACTAACACTATGTACCAAATTTAAACCGGATCGGATGAAATTTGCTTCGCTTAGAGGCTCCGCAAGCCAAATGGGGGGATCGGTTTATATGGGGGCTATATGTAATTATGGGCCGATGTGGACCACTTTTTGCATGGTTGTTAGAGACCATATACTAACACCATGTACCAAATTTCAGCCGGATCGGATGAAATTTGCTTCTCTTAGAGCAATTGCAAGCCAAATTTGGGGGTCCGTTTATATGGGGGCTATACGTAAAAGTGGACCGATATGGCCCATTTGCAATACTATCCGACCTACATCAATAACAACTACTTGTGCCAAGTTTCAAGTCGACAGCTTGTTTCGTTCGGAAGTTAGCGTGATTTCAACAGACGGACGGACGGACATGCTCAGATCAACCCAGAATTTCACCACGACCCAGAAGATATATACTTTATGGGGTCTTAGAGCAATATTTCGATGTGTTACAAACGGAATGACAAAGTTAATATACCTCCATCCTTTGGTGGTGGGTATAATAAAATTTTGGAAAAATTTGCTACAGAAATAATATTTTGACAAAATTTTCCATAGAAATAAAATGGTGACCAAATTTTCTCCAGTAATAAAATTTTGGTCAAATTTTCTGCTGTAAAAAAATTTTGGCAAAATTTTCGGTAGAAATAAAATTTTGACATTTTCTATAGAAATAAAATTTCGACAAAATTTTCTATTGAAATAAAATTGTGACGAAATTGTCTATTGAAATACAATTTTGACAAAATTTTCTATAGAAATAAAATTTTGGGGAAAATTTTCAAAAAAATTAAATTTTGACAAAATTTTCTATAGAAATAAAATTTTAACAAAATTTTCTATAGAAATAAAATTTTAACAAAATTTTCTATAAAATAAAACATTTTCTATAGAAATAAAATGTTTTCTATAGAAATAAAATGTTGACAAAATTTGCTATAGAAATAAAATTTTGACAAATTTTGAAATAATAATTTGACAAAGTTTTCTATAGAAATAAAATGATGACCAAATTTTCTCCAGTAATAAAATTTGGATCAACTTTTCTGCTGTAATAAGATTTTGGCAAAATTTTCCGTAGAAATAAAAATTTTACAAAATTTTCTATAGAAATAAAATTTTGACAACATTTTCTATAGATATAAAATCTTGACAAAATGTGCTATTGAAACATTCTTTTCCTCTATTGGTTAAGCTACACTTGTAGTTTAGTCAATGTATGGTTTTAAGCTGAAATCAAAAAAACAACAACAATGATTAAAAAACAAAACCAACAATAAAAAAAAAAAAACAAAACGAATGAAGGAAAGAAGAGGAAGCACGCTCAAAATAAAACCCAGCCAACTGCATTCAAATCGATGATTTGACGGTGGCAAAGGAAAAGAGATATGTATGTACGAATTTATTTTCGGCATAGGCTATCAATGTAAAACTTTTTTTCGGAAGGTTCAAATGTGGTTCATTGTTGGGTTTAATGAACTGCCTGAATTTATTCTGATAATTGGTTGATAGTTTTGCTGCAAGTAGAGGATGCTGATGATGAATGTAGTAATTCCGAAACGTGCGTCCATCCAACCATCTTGCAGTCCATAGGGCTTTGCCCAAATAAATTTGACAAACATTCTTTTCCTCTGTTGGTTAAGCTACTCTTGTAGTTTAGTCAATGTATGGTTTTAAGCTGCAATAAAAACAACAACAATACTTAAAGAACAAAACCAACAATAACAAAACAAAACGAAAATTGTACAAAATTACAAAATTGTCTGTTGAAATAAAATTGTGACAAAAATTTCTATAGAAATAAAATTTTGGGAAAAATTTTCCAAAAAATTAAATTTTGACAAAATTTTATTTGTATAGAAAATTTTGTCAAAATTTTACTTCTATAGAAAATTTTATTTCTATAGAAAATTGTGTCAAAATTTTATTTCTGTAGAAAATTTTGTCAAAATTTTATTTCTATAGAAAATTTTGTCAACATTATTTTTCTATAGAAAATTTTGTAAAATTTTATTTCTACAGAAAATTTTGTAAAATTTTATTTCAATAGACAATTTGGTAACAATTTTGACAATTTGGTAAAAATTTTGAGGAAATTTTCTATAAAAATAAAACTTAGGCTAAATTTCCTTAATTTAATTTTGACAAAAATTTCTATAAAAATAAAATTTTAACAGAAATTTCTATAGAAATAAAATTTTGACAAAATTTTCTATAGAAATAAAATGTTGAAAAAATTTTCTATAGGAACAAAATATACTAACTTTGTAATTCCCTTTATAACACATCGAAATATTGGTCCCACTAAGTAAACAATTTGAAGACAATTTCATAATAATGGATAATAAAGAATTCATATCTTTGGCCTCAGGAAAATGTTTGTTTAGTATGCATTTCATGGTGGAAAGAACACAGGATTCGACCTGGCCGCACTTCGTGCCGTATATACTTGTTCGAAATTAGGTTAGGTTAGGTTAGGTTATGTGGCAGCCCGATGTATCAAGCTCACTTAAACTATTCAGTCCATTGTGATACCACAGTGGTGAACTTCTCTCTTATCACTGAGTGCTGCCCGATTCCATGTTAAGCTCAATGACAAGGGACCTCCTTTTTATAGCCGAGTCCGAACGGCGTTCCACATTCCAGTGAAACCACTTAGAGAAATTAAGAAAAGTATTTTAAGTGCCTGCTATAAGTTTAATTTTTAAGTAAAGAGGATGATAATTTGTTTGTTTCTTAATACCAATTTTCTAGAGTCTAGATTTAAAGGCTGAAAATTTAGAATTAAGTTATTTTTGTTCGAGTGTATAATAATTGTATCAACTTTAAAAATTTTATAAAATAAAATTTTTACAAATATTTTAAAATGCCCATCTCTATTTAAATTCTCGGCAGTGTATGTCAACCTGACTTAATGATGAAATGAAATCCTTTACATTTCACTTCTGTCCACTGCCACATGCTATATCACCACACATTCATTAGAGAAAAGAATAAAAAAATAAATTTGTCACATATAAATAAATTTGTCATTTGAATTTTCTTCTTTCATTTTCGAGAGAAAAATGTTGGAGTTCTTTAATAATTCTCTCAATTAGTCCTTGATTTTAGAAAAACATCATCAAAACAATTTAATACATTTGCCTTTGTATGACATACGATCTAAGAAACCAGCATATTATTTTAGCAAAATAAATTGAGTATAAGGAAAAACCTCGATTTTGCCTGATACTTTGTAAGCTGATTATAATTGCAACTGCACTGAAATAAAAGCAGAATACAAGTACTCTGCTGCTTTTTTATTGTATAAATAACAAAAATAGAAATAATTACTTTAGCACTTTAGTCTAATAGAATAAAAATGGATATTGTTGGGAAATTTATTTTTAAATTTCATCGAAATTGGATATCTCGAGGAAATTTATTCATATTTGGAATTCCGTATAATTTTTTTTTTCAAATATCCATCAATCAATGTTTTATTTGTTTTTTTTTTTCATTTTTCTATTCTATTCAAATAAAGTTTTGACAAAATTTCCATGCGAATAAAATGTTGACAAATTTGTCTACACAAATAAATTTTTTTACAAAATTTTCTATAGAAATAAAACTTTCAAAAAATTTTCCATAGAAATAAAATTTTGACAAAATTTTCTGTAGAAATAAAATTTCGACAAAATTTTCTGTAGAAATAACATTTTGACAAAATTTTTTATAGAAATAAAATTTTGACAAAATTTTTCATAGAAATAAAATTTTGACAAAATTTTCTATAGAAATAAAATGTTGGCTCAATTTTCTATAGAAATAATTGTTTTACAAAATTTTCTATAGAAATAAAACTTTCACAAAATTTTCCATAGAAATAAAATTTTGACAAAATTGTCTACAAAAATTAATTTTTTACAAAATTTTCTATAGAAATCAAATTTTCACAAAATTTTCCATAGGTATAAAATTTTGGCAAAATTTTCTATAGAAATAAAATTTAGACAAAATTTTCTATAGAAATAAAATTTTGACAAAATTTTCTATAGAAATAAAATTTTGACAAAATTTTCTATAGAAATAAAATGTTGACAAAATTTTCTATAGAAATTAAATTTTGACAAAATTTTCTATAGAAATATAATGTTGACCAAATTTTCAATAGAAATAGAATTTCCAAAAAATTATATAAAAATAAAATTTTGACGAAATTGTCTACAGAAATAATTTTGACGAAATTTTCTATAGAAATAAAATTTTGACAAAATTTTCTATAGAAATAAAATTTTGACAAAATTTTCTATAGAAATAAAACTTTCACAAAATTTTCCATAGAAATAAAATTTTGGCTCAATTTTCTATAGAAATAAATTTTTTACAAAATTTTCTATAGAAATAAAACTTTCACAAAATTTTCCATAGAAATAAAATTTTGACAAAATTGTCTACAAAAATTAATTTTTTACAAAATTTTCTATAGAAATAAAATTTTGACAAAATTTTCTATAGAAATAAAATTTAGACAAAATTTTCTATAGAAATAAAATTTTGACAAAATTTTCTATAGAAATAAAATTTTGACAAAATTTTCTATAGAAATAAAATTTTGACAAAATTTTCTATACGAATAAAATTTTGACAAAATTTTCTATACGAATAAAATTTTGACAAAATTTTCTATAAAAATAAAATTTTGACAATATTTTCTATAGAAATAAAATTTTGACAAAATTTTTTAGAGAAATAAAAATTTAACAGAATTATCTATAGATATAAAATTTTGACAGAATTATCTATAGAGATAAATATTTGACAAAATTTTCTTAGAAATAAAATTTTGACAAAATTTTCTATAGAAATAAAATTTTGACAAAATTTTCTATAGAAATAAAATTTTGACAAAATTTTCTATAGAAATAAAATTTTGACAAAATTTTCTATAGAAATAAAATTTTGAAAAAATTTTCCATAGATATGAAATTTTGACAAAATGTTCTATAGAAATAAAATTTCCAAACAAATTTCTATAAAAATAAAATTTGGCGAAATTATCTACAGAAATAATTTTGACGAAATTTTCTATAGAAATAAAATTTTGACAAAATTTTCTATAGAAATAAAATTTTCACAAAATTTTCTATAGAAATAAAATTTTGACAAAATTTTCTATAGAAATTAAAATTTGACAAAATTGTCTATAGAAATAAAATTTTGGCTCAATTTTCTATAGAAATAAAACTTTCACAAAATTTTCCATAGAAATAAAATTTCGACAAAATTTTTTTATAAACAAAAATTTGACGCAATTTTCTATAGAAATAAAATTTTGACAAAATTTTCTATAGAAATAAAATTTTGACAAAATTGTCCAAAGAAATAAAATTTTGACAAAATTGTCTACAAAAATTAATTTTTTACAAAATTTTCTATAGAAATAAAATTTTCTATAGAAATAAAATTTTGACAAAATCTTCTATAGAAATAAAATTTTGACAAAATTTTCTATAGAAATAAAATTTTGACAACATTTTAATTAGAAATAAAATTTCGACAATTATCAGCCATCCTCACCCTTTCTGCTCTACTGCAGAGTCTGTTAATATCGGTTCCCTGCAAACACAAATCCCTCCTGTGCTAGAATCTTTAGTAGTCCTTGTATAGTTGCTACCCACAGTAGTGGCGATAGGGAGGTACCATGTGGAGTTCACCGATATATATTGGCAGTTATGTTCACGCCATCAGAGCAACAGCTTATTCTTATATTCCATATTCCTTATGGGCCATCAAATCTGTTACAGATCTGATGTAAATAAATTTATTAAAATTATAAAAGGACCAATAGGACTGGTTCCCAGGACCTTCGCCTAATAGCTAATAATTTCTATGGAAAATGTAGCAATGTTTATTGGGTTATGTCAATTCAATTAGATATGTTTCTAACAAACCATAAATGTAATATCACCCTTCCCATTTTTTTGTCCAAAGTGAAATACATTCAGCCAAGCAGCTTTTCATTTCACACAAGCAATTGTTGAGATTTTTATAATAAATAAATAAAAATTTTACACAGATAACAGTTTGTGAAATATAAAGTAGTTCTACAGAATATAAAACTATTTCTAATATTGCTTGCATAGAAATTAAGAAGAAATGTGAGTAGAAAAACATCTCCTTCATTCAGAAAACTAGGACAACTTAAGGGCTCTGTGAGTTTAACCACTAATTGCAATTAAACAGAATAAAGAAAAAAAAATATAGATACTTGATAATTAGTCGAAAGGAAAATCGATGGAAAATCTTGACGATTAAAAAAAATACTTAACGGTGAGGTATACAGGGTGGCTGCTATGTATTGGAATAGAAAAAAGTTTTCATAGTTAAAATATCAGAAATAACATCAATTTAGATTTATTAGAATAAAGTTCTTATGATTTTGGTGGACATTGTGCGGTAGAAATTTAGCCAGGAACCTCCCTCTTAAGACATTCTTCAACCAAATGAAGAAGGCCCCAAAAGTGTAGCGACACTACGTAATTTATATGAGCCCCAATAACAATTGGGTTAGCCTACTTTGCCCTAACGCCGCCCACGTCTCTTTGAGAGCCGCCATGGTGCCTCTTTTATATTTTATTAATATAAAAAATTTTGTCACATTTTTATTTCTATAGAAAATTTTGTCAAAATTATATTTCTATAGAAAATTTTGTCAAAATTTTATTTCTACAAAATTTTATTTCTATAGCAAATTGTGTCAAAATTTATTTCTATAGCGAATTTTCTCAAATTTTGCCAAATTTAGTTTATATAGAAAATTTTACTTTATAGAAAATTTTGTCAAAATTTTATTTCCATAGAAAATTTTGTCAAAATTTTATTTCTATAGAAAATTTTGTCAACATTTCAGTTCTGTAGAAAATGTTGTCAAAGTCTTATTTCCATAGAAAATTTTGTGCAAATTTTATTGCTGTAGCAATTTTTTGTCAAAATTTTATTTCTATAGAAAATGTTATGCAACTTTTATTTCTATAGCAAATTTTGTCAAACTTGTATTTTTATCGAAAATTATGTCAAAATTCAATTTCTATAGAATAGTTTGCCAAAATTTTATTTCTATAAAAAATTTTATCAAAATCTTATTTCTTTAGAGAGTTTTGTCAAACTTTTATTTCTGTAAAAAATTTTGTCAAAATTTCATATCTATGGACAATTTTGCCAAAATTTTATTTCTAGAGAAAATTTTGGTCAACGTTTTATTACTATAGAAAATTTTGTAAAAATGTTGTCAAAATTTTATTTCTATAGAAAATTTTGTCACATTTTTATTTCTATAGAATATTTTGTCAACATTTTATTTCTACAAAATTTTATTTCTATAGCAAATTTTGTCAAAATTTATTTCTACAGCAAATATTCCCAAATTTTGCCAAATTTAGTTTCTATAAAAAATTTTGTCAACATTTTATTTCTATAGAAAATTTTGTCAAAATTTTACTTTATAGAAAATTTTGTCAAAAATTACATTAATAGAAAATTTTGTCAAAATTTTATTTCCATAGAAAATTTTGTCAAAATTTTATTTCTATAGAACATTCTGTCAAAATTCAATTTCTATGGAAAATTTTGTCAAAATTTTATGTCTATAGAAAATTTTGCCAAAATTTTATTTCCATAAAAAAATCTATCAAAATTTTATTTCTTTAGAAAGTTTTGTCAATCTTTTATTTCTGTAACAAATGTTGTCAAAATTTTTTTTCTATAAAAATTTTGTCAAAATTTCATATCCATGGACAATTTTGTCAAAATTTTATTTCTATAGAATATTTTGGTCAACGTTTTATGACTATAGAAAATTTTGTAAAAATTTTATTTCTAAAAAATTTTGTCAAAATTTTATTTCTATAGAGAATTTTATCAAAATTATATATCTCAAATTTTGCCAAATTTAGTTTCTATAGAAAATTTTGTCAACATTTTATTTCTATAGAAAATTTTGTCAAAATTTTACTTTATAGAAAATTTTGTCAAAATTTTATTTCCATAGAAAATTTTGTCAAAATTTTATTTCTATAGAACATTTTGTCAAAATTCAATTTCTATAGAAAATTTTGTCAAAATTTTATGTCTATAAAAAATTTATCAAAATTTTATTTCCACAAAAAAATTTATCAAAATTTTATTTCTATAGAAAATTTTGTCAAAATTTAATTTCGTTGTTGTTGTTTTTTTTTTTTTTTTTTTTTTTTTTTTTTATTTCAGCTTAAAACCATACATTGACTAAACTACAAGAGTAGCTTAGCCAACAGAGGAAAAGAATGTTTGTCAAATTTATTTGGGCAAAGCCCTATAGACTGCAAGATGGTTGGATGGACGCACGTTTCGGAATTACCACATTCCTCATCAGCATCCTCTACTTGCAGCAAAACTATCAACCAATTATCAGAATAAATTCAGGCAGTTTTTTAAACCCAACAAAAACCACACTTGAACCCTCCGAAAAAAGGTTTTACATTGATAGCCGGCTTATGCCGAAATAAATTCGAAACAAACATATCTCTTTTCCAGTTTAGTCAATGTATGGTTTTAAGCTGAAATAAAAAACAACAACAATGCTTAAAGAACAAAACCAACAATAACAAAACAAAACAAATGGAAAATTTAATTTCTATAGAAAATTATGGTCAACGTTTTATTACTACAGAAAATTTTTTAAAAATTCTATTTCTAAAAAAATTTGTCAAAATTTTATTTCTATAGAAAATTTTGTCAAAATTTTATTTCTATAGCAAATTTTGTCAAAATTTATTTCTATAGCAAATTTTCTCAAATTGTGCAAATTTAGTTTCTATAGAAAATTTTGTCAACATTTTATTTCTATAGAAAATTTTGTCAAAATTTTATTTCCATAGAAAATTTTGTCAACATTTTATTTCTATAGAAAATGTTGTCAACATTTCAGTCCTATAGAAAATGTTGTCAACATTTCAGTTCTATAGAAAATGTTGTCAAAGTCTTATTTCCATAGAAAATTTTATGCAAATTTTATTTCTATAGCAATTTTTTGTCAAAGTTTTATTTCTATAGAAAATGTTATCCAAATTTTATTTCTATAGGAAATTTTGTCAAAATTGTATTTTTATCGAAAATTTTGTAAAAAATTTATTTCTATAGAAAATTTTGATTTTATGTCTATAGGAAATTTTTTCTAAATTGTATTTCTATAGAAAATTGGTCAAAATTTTATTTCTACAGGAAATTTTGTCAAAATCTTTTTTCTATAAACAATATTGTCAAAATTTTAATTCTATTGAAAATTTTGTCAAAATTTTATTTCTATAGAAAATTTTGTCACAAATGTATTACTATCGAAAACTTTGTCAAAATTTTATTTCTATAACAAATGTTGTCAAAATTTTATTTCTATAGAAAATTTTGTCAACATTGTATTTTTTATAGAAAAATTTGTCAACATTTTACTTCTAGAGAAATGTTTTTTAAACATTTTATGTTTTTCAAAAATTTTGTTTCTAGAAGAAGTTTTGTCTATATTTTATTTCTAGAAGAAAGTTTTGAAGGACCACTTATTTGGGGAGGAGTGTTTTGGACTCTCTCCATGCGATTTTATTTCTATAGAAAATTTGTTAAAATCGTATTTCTATAGAAAATTTTGTCAAAAATGTATTTCTACAGAACATTTTGTTAAAATTTTATTTCTACAGAAAATTTTGTAAAATTTTTATTTCTATGGAAAATTTTGTCAAAATTATATTTCTATAGAAAATTTTCTCAAAATGTTAGAGTCTACTTTGCACTCTCGCCATAGGAGCAAATTTTATAAAAATATTTGTTTCTATAGAAGATTTTGTCAAAATTAAATTTCTATATTGTCAAAAATTTTATGTCTATAGAAAATTTTGCCAAAATTTTATTTCTATAAAAAATTTTATCAAAAATTTATTTCCAGAAAATATTTATCAAAATTTTATTTCTATAGAAAATTTTGTCAAAATTTCATATCTATGGACAATTTTGTCTAAATTTTATTTCTATAGAAAATTTTGGTCAACGTTTTAGTACTATAGAAAATTTTGTAAAAATTTTATTTCTAAAAAATTTTGTCAAAATTTTATTTCTATAGAAAATTTTGTCACATTTTTATTTCTATAAAAAATGTTATCAAAATTATATTTCTATAGAAAATTTTGTCAAAATTTTATTTCTATAGCAAATTTTGTCAAAATTTATTTCTATAGCAAATTTTCTCAAATTTTACCAAATTTAGTGTCTATAGAAAATTTTGTCAAAATTTTATTTCTATAGAAAATTTTGTCAACATCTTTTGTCTATAAACAATATTGTCAAAATTTTTATTATATTGAAAATTATGTCAACATTTTATTTCTATACAAAATTTTGTAAAAAATGTATTGCTATCGAAAAGTTTGTCAAAATTTTATTTCTATAAAAAATGTTGTCAAAATTTTATTTCTATAGAAAATGTTGTCAAAATTGTATTTTTTATAGAAAAATTTGTCAACATTTTATTTCTAGAGAAATGTTTTTTAAACATTTTATATTTTTAAAAATTTTGTTTCTAGAAGAAGTTTTGTCAATATTTTATTTCCAGAAGAAAGTTTTGAAGTACCTCTTATTTGGGGAGGAGTGTTTTGGATTCTCTCCATGCGATTTTATTTCTATAGAAAATTTTGTTAAAATTGTTAATTTCGTTGTTGTTGTTGTTGTTGTTTTTTTTTTTTTTTTTTTTTTATTTCAGCTTAAAACCATACATTGACTAAACTACAAGAGTAGCTTAGCCAACAGAGGAAAAGAATGTTTGTCAAATTTATTTGGGCAAAGCCCTATAGACTGCAAGATGGTTGGATGGACGCACGTTTCGGAATTACCACATTCCTCATCAGCATCCTCTACTTGCAGCAAAACTATCAACCAATTATCAGAATAAATTCAGGCAGTTTTTTAAACCCAACAAAAACCACACTTGAACCCTCCGAAAAAAGGTTTTACATTGATAGCCGGCTTATGCCGAAATAAATTCGAAACAAACATATCTCTTTTCCTATGCCACTGTCAAATCATCGATTTGAATTCACATGGCTGGGTTTATTTTGAGCGTGCCTCCTCTTCTTTTTCCATTTGTTTTGTTTTGTTATTGTTGGTTTTGTTCTTTAAGCATTGTTGTTGTTTTTTATTTCAGCTTAAAACCATACATTGACGAAACTACAAGAGTAGCTTAGCCAACAGAGGAAAAGAATGTTTGTCAAATTTATTTGGGCAAAGCCCTATAGACTGCAAGATGGTTGGATGGACGCACGTTTCGGAATTACCACATTCCTCATCAGCAAAACTATCAACCAATTATCAGAATAAATTCAGGCAGTTTTTTAAACCCAACAAAAACCACACTTGAACCCTCCGAAAAAAGGTTTTACATTGATAGCCGGCTTATGCCGAAATAAATTCGAAACAAACATATCTCTTTTCCAGTTTAGTCAATGTATGGTTTTAAGCTGAAATAAAAAACAACAACAATGCTTAAAGAACAAAACCAACAATAACAAAACAAAACAAATGGAAAATTTAATTTCTATAGAAAATTATGGTCAACGTTTTATTACTACAGAAAATTTTTTAAAAATTCTATTTCTAAAAAAATTTGTCAAAATTTTATTTCTATAGAAAATTTTGTCAAAATTTTATTTCTATAGCAAATTTTGTCAAAATTTATTTCTATAGCAAATTTTCTCAAATTGTGCAAATTTAGTTTCTATAGAAAATTTTGTCAACATTTTATTTCTATAGAAAATTTTGTCAAAATTTTATTTCCATAGAAAATTTTGTCAACATTTTATTTCTATAGAAAATGTTGTCAACATTTCAGTCCTATAGAAAATGTTGTCAACATTTCAGTTCTATAGAAAATGTTGTCAAAGTCTTATTTCCATAGAAAATTTTATGCAAATTTTATTTCTATAGCAATTTTTTGTCAAAGTTTTATTTCTATAGAAAATGTTATCCAAATTTTATTTCTATAGGAAATTTTGTCAAAATTGTATTTTTATCGAAAATTTTGTAAAAAATTTATTTCTATAGAAAATTTTGATTTTATGTCTATAGGAAATTTTTTCTAAATTGTATTTCTATAGAAAATTGGTCAAAATTTTATTTCTACAGGAAATTTTGTCAAAATCTTTTTTCTATAAACAATATTGTCAAAATTTTAATTCTATTGAAAATTTTGTCAAAATTTTATTTCTATAGAAAATTTTGTCACAAATGTATTACTATCGAAAACTTTGTCAAAATTTTATTTCTATAACAAATGTTGTCAAAATTTTATTTCTATAGAAAATTTTGTCAACATTGTATTTTTTATAGAAAAATTTGTCAACATTTTACTTCTAGAGAAATGTTTTTTAAACATTTTATGTTTTTCAAAAATTTTGTTTCTAGAAGAAGTTTTGTCTATATTTTATTTCTAGAAGAAAGTTTTGAAGGACCACTTATTTGGGGAGGAGTGTTTTGGACTCTCTCCATGCGATTTTATTTCTATAGAAAATTTGTTAAAATCGTATTTCTATAGAAAATTTTGTCAAAAATGTATTTCTACAGAACATTTTGTTAAAATTTTATTTCTACAGAAAATTTTGTAAAATTTTTATTTCTATGGAAAATTTTGTCAAAATTATATTTCTATAGAAAATTTTCTCAAAATGTTAGAGTCTACTTTGCACTCTCGCCATAGGAGCAAATTTTATAAAAATATTTGTTTCTATAGAAGATTTTGTCAAAATTAAATTTCTATATTGTCAAAAATTTTATATCTATAGAAAATTTTGCCAAAATTTTATTTCTATAAAAAATTTTATCAAAAATTTATTTCCAGAAAATATTTATCAAAATTTTATTTCTATAGAAAATTTTGTCAAAATTTCATATCTATGGACAATTTTGTCTAAATTTTATTTCTATAGAAAATTTTGGTCAACGTTTTAGTACTATAGAAAATTTTGTAAAAATTTTATTTCTAAAAAATTTTGTCAAAATTTTATTTCTATAGAAAATTTTGTCACATTTTTATTTCTATAAAAAATGTTTTCAAAATTATATTTCTATAGAAAATTTTGTCAAAATTTTATTTCTATAGCAAATTTTGTCAAAATTTATTTCTATAGCAAATTTTCTCAAATTTTACCAAATTTAGTGTCTATAGAAAATTTTGTCAAAATTTTATTTCTATAGAAAATTTTGTCAACATCTTTTGTCTATAAACAATATTGTCAAAATTTTTATTATATTGAAAATTATGTCAACATTTTATTTCTATACAAAATTTTGTAAAAAATGTATTGCTATCGAAAAGTTTGTCAAAATTTTATTTCTATAAAAAATGTTGTCAAAATTTTATTTCTATAGAAAATGTTGTCAAAATTGTATTTTTTATAGAAAAATTTGTCAACATTTTATTTCTAGAGAAATGTTTTTTAAACATTTTATATTTTTAAAAATTTTGTTTCTAGAAGAAGTTTTGTCAATATTTTATTTCCAGAAGAAAGTTTTGAAGTACCTCTTATTTGGGGAGGAGTGTTTTGGATTCTCTCCATGCGATTTTATTTCTATAGAAAATTTTGTTAAAATTGTATTTCTACAGAAAATTTTGTCAAAATTGTATTTCTATAGAACATTTTGTCAAAATTTTATTTCTACAGAAAATTTTGTAAAATTTTTATTTCTATGGAAAATTTTGTCAAAATTTTATTTCTATAGAAAATTTTGTCAAAATATTTTTTGCTGGAGGAAGTTTTGTAAAAATTTTATTTCTATAGCAAAAAAAATATTTCTATAGGAAAAAAAATATTCCTACAGGGCTCCAAAATGGAGCTCTTTAAGAATATCCATTGTCTGCCGTCGAAATAATTGTTTGCCCATTGCTTCAATTCTGTGTTAAAGACCTCCACTTATACCACTTTGGAATCTCGTAAGCTAACCTATCTATAGGGAAAAGTCATAAATTTCGTTTATATCCATATCTTGACGCAATGAATATGGATCTCATGAAAATTAGCCCCAAAATCTAAATGAATTAGGAACCGCAATTATAGGGAAAAATAGGGAAAGTTTTTATGCTTTTTGGGATGTAACTTTGTTTTATTGTTGGGCCCATTTGTATTATGAAAATAAACCCCAATATTTGAAATGAAAATGAACCCCAAATTTATTATTGGGATTGTGCTTTCTTTTCAAGTGGGGCCTATTTTCGTATTCTGGGATTTAATATTGGGGTCAACAATACACACTTTTGCTTGCATTGTACCGCCTTACAATACATTTTGACGTGGTCGGCCTCGACCGAGACTTTCTCCAATGGACAGAGTCTAAAGTGGGCAAACGCACATCCCCAAAAATTCGTACTTAGAAACACATATTTAATTTTTTCTTAAAATTTCATATTTGTTCCATAAGTTCCCTAAGTTCATTTTCACAAAGTTCTTTAATTCAAAAGGGAAATTGAACCTTTATTTGGGGTCGAATTTCATTATTCAGTTACATTTTAGTGGGGCTCACATATTTATTATGAACACAAATGGCACAAATTTGGGCCCTGTTTCATTTGGGTTTTGGGGGCCATTTTCACAATGCCCAAAATTTTGTGTTGCTGTTTTCCATATAATTTTTTGGTCCCCAACATAATTTCGGCTTTTTCATTTCATTTTCAAGGGGCTCCTATTGACGCGTGGTGAATTCCATGGTGCTGAGTCCATGGTCTGCGTCTGAAATGTTTGTCTGCCCAGGGCTTCATCACTGTATTTTGGACATTTTTCCGATAAGTTTCCACCAAAACTCAAAAGCAGATCCCTTGTAATAGTATCGGGCAGCACTCATTGATAAGAAAGAATGGACTCAATAAACTAAGTGAGCCTAAAATAATGGGCTACCACTACAGCTAACCTTACATTACCTGAATTTGCTTTCAATATATATCGGCCACCCTATACAATTATCGCCTTGCTGCATATGAATTGAATTTCGTAATTTTTTCGTATGATTCTTTTTTCATGCTTTTCCCCTGTTTTTCTTCAAGCTACGTGCCTCCTAGGCAAATTTGGTAGTCAAATCATTTGATAGCTATCAATATTTTTTTCCTTCGTGCGTTGTTTCTCCTTTCCCGACGTAGGAAAGAGTAGTCAGTCCATTGTTATAAATAGCTATTGTTATGTCTAAGTAGCTTCAAATGAATCCTGTAAAACAGCGGATTAAAATCCCATCAAGCGAAGGAAAATTACCATTAGGCAAACAATACCCTGAAGAACATGCCACGATTAGCATCCAAAATCTCTAACACAAACAAACTGATATTAACCATACTTGTAAGGTAAAACGAATCCAGAGAGAGGCAAAGAGATCTGGCACAAGGTGCACATTAAGGATTTTTCAATTAAACTCTCATCATTGCCAGAAACTTGAAAGCCATTTGATTTCTAAAGTAGCTAAAGTAGCAAAATATAAAATTTTGCCATTTTGTCAAGGAGGGTTGAAAGTGGGTTACTGAAGAAAGAATATCCTTGAGATGTTTTTGTTGGTGATTCTAACAAAAAAAAAATGAAAAAAAAAATATTTTAGCTGTCAGGATAATCTGGTGTCCAAATGAATGAATGTCTTCATGAATGGTTACTGGAAATGCCATTTCACAAACGTCAGATAACAATAGTTAAAGATAAAATTGGCTGATAAACGGGTGGTACGAAGGCAGCAATTTTGAAATGGTCAGCATTTTATGTATGTGTGGACATGTGTTTTGTTTATCATTTTGGCATTATGGGCAAAATTTTTTTCTTGGTTCGTTAAAAGAAATCGGAACGTATGCTAACCACTACTCCACGTGGCCAACAAATGTATGTTTCTGTTAAATAATGTTATGTTTGAATGGGCTCGTGGGCGTTGCAAGCTATGCTATATAAATGTAACTTATAACGATAATTGTCTATTGGTGACTATAACAGCTACGTAGCCCAGTGGTAGTGTGTTGGCTTACAAATTGCATTGTTCCCGGTTCAATCCTCTGTCCAGGCGAAAGGTAAAATTTAAAAAAAATTATAAAATTGAATAATTTCTTCAACATTATTTGTATTACAGAAAAAGGTGCCGAGAACTAAAAATTTCGTGGAAGTGAAAATTATGTGAGGGAATCAGCATAATCTTCTTGGGGACAAAACTCTTCCAAGCATATAATATTTTTGGGCTCAAAATGCTTCCAAATATATAATATGTTCACATAAAACAAATATAATAATGTTTCGGCAATATCCAATAATATATGTGCTTCCTGCAAAATATGTTTGGAACATATGTTAGAGAAGCGATTTTTGTTGAGGGTGTGGAAAATATTGTCAAAATTTTATTTCTATAGAAAATTATGTCAAAATTTTATTTCTATAGAAAATTTTGTCAAAATTTGATTTCTATAGACACTTATGTTTAAAGTTTATCTCTACACTGTTAGAAAAATATGTTTTTCATATGTTCTGATATAAACAAAATGTGTTTCGGGCACAATTTTTAAACACAATATATTTAAGTGCAAACATATAATGTTCCTAAACTAACACAAAATGTTTGGGACACATATGTTAATATGTTAGAATATATTATGTTTGGGGCATGAATGTTTCATAAAAATAATATGCGTGAATGTAAACATATATAAATTTACAAATTTCGAGTAAACATATATATGTTGTGATACTTTATTCAGAGAGCGACAGAGAGAGAGTTAGTATAGAGGAAGAAATAGAAATGGAAACCGGGAGGGTTGATATCAACATAACACAGCGAGAGAATGAAATGAGAGCAATTTCTGTGAAACCGCTTGTATGTTGTTTCGGAAAACTGTTTTATAATATGGCCAAAAATTTGGTATGCTTAAGTCTAAATATTATTTAATTTGAATAGTAGATTGAGTATTCGGAATAAAGAGAATAGACATTCGGAACCAAGAAAATAGACATTTGAAAAAATACAGCATATTTGTATTACAGAAAAAGATGCGAAGAACTCAAAAATTTAGTGGAAGTTAAAAATATGTGAGGGAATGAACACAATCTTCTTTGGGGAATTCTTCCAAGCATATACTATTTTTGGACTCAAAATGCTTCCAAACATATAATATGCTCACATAAAACAAACATATTAATGTTTCGGCGGTATCCAATAATATATGTGCTTCCTGCAAAATATGTTTGGAACATATGTTAGAGAAGCGATTTTTTTTGAGGGTGTATAGACAATTTTGTTTAAATTTTATTTCTATAGATTTTTTTTAATTTTATTTCTAAAGAAATTTTTGTAATAATTTTATTTCTATAGAAAATTTGGTCAAAATTTAATTCTAAACAAAATTTTACTCTATAGAAAATTTTGTCAAAATGTTATTTCTATAGAAAATTTTGTCAAAATGTTATTTCTATAGAAAATTTTGTCAAAATTTTATTTCTATAGAAAATTTTGTTAAAATATGATTTTTATAGAAAATTTTGTCAAAATTTGATTTCTATAGAAAATTTTGTCAAAAATTTGATTTCTATAGAAAATTTTCTATGGAAAATTTTGTTAAAATATGATTTTTATAGAAAATTTTGTCAAAATTTGATTTCTATAGAAAATTTTACTCTATAGAAAATTTTGGCAAAATTTTATATCTATAGAAAATTTTGTTAAAATATGATTTTTAAAGAAAATTTTGTCAAAATTTGATTTCTATAGAAAATTTTGTCAAAATGTTATTTCTATAGAAAATTTTGTCAAAATTTTATTTCTATAGAAAATTTTGTCAAAAATTTGATTTCTATAGAAAATTTGGTCAAAATTTTATTCCTATAGAAAATTTTGTCAAAATTTGATTTGTATAGAAAATTTGGTCAAAATTTTATTCCTATAGAAAATTTTGTCAAAATTTGATTTGTATAGAAAATTTGGTCAAAATTTTATTTTTATAGAAAATTTTGTCAATATATGATTTTTATAGAAAATTTTGTCAAAATTTTTTTCTATAGACAATTTTGTCAATATATGATTTTTATAGAAAATTTTGTCAAAATTTGATTTCTATAGAAAATTTAGTCAAAATTTTATTTCTATAGAAAATTTTTGTCAATATATGATTTTTATAGAAAATTTTGTCAAAATTTGATTTGTATCGAAAATTTTGTCAAAATTTTATTTCTATAGAAAATTTTGTCAATATATGATTTTTATAGAAAATTTTGTCAAAATTTGATTTGTATTGAAAATTTTGTCAAAATTTTTTTCTATAGAAAATTGTGTCAATATATGATTTTTATAGAAAATTTTGTAAAAATTTGATTTCTATAGAAAATTTAGTCAAAATTTTATCTCTATAGAAAATTTTGTCAAAATTTTATTTCTATGGAAAATTTTGTCAAAATTTGATTTGTATAGAAAATTTTGTCAAATTTTTTTTCTATAGAAAATTTTATCAAAATTTGATTTCTATATAAAATGTGGTAAACATTTTATTTCTGTAGAAAATTTTGTTAACATTTTATTTCTATAGAAAATTTGGTCAAAATTTTACTTCTAAAGAAAATTTTGTCAAAATATGATTTTTATAGAAAATTTTGTAAAAATTTGATTTCTATAGAAAAGTTTTTTCTATAGAAAGTTTTGTCAAAATTTTATTTCTATAGAAAATTTTGTCAAAATTAGATTTCTATAGAAAATTTGGTAAACATTTTATTTCTATAGAAAATTTTGTCAAGATTTTATTTCTATAGAAAATTTTGTCAAAATTTGATTTTTATAGAAAATTTTGTCAAAATTTGATTTTTATAGAAAATTTTGTCAAAATTTTATTTATATAGAAAAATTTGTCAAAATTTTATTTCTATACAAAAATTTGGTCAAAAATTTATTTCTATACAAAAATTTGGTCAAAAATTTATTCCTATAGAAAATTTTGTAAAAATTTGATTTCAAATTTTTATTTCTTTAATTTTTTTCAAATTTTGACAAAATTTAGTTCTATAGAAATTTTTTTCAAAATTTTGTTTCTATAGAAAATTTTGTAAAACTATTATTTTTATAGAAAATTTTAACAATTTTTTTTTTCTATAGAAAATTTTGTAAAAATTTTATTTCTATAGAAAATTTTGTAAAAATTTTATTTCTAAAGAAAATTTTGTTAACATTTTATTTGTATAGAAAATTTTGTCAAAAATTTATTTTTATAGAAACTTTTCTCAAAATTTAGTTTTTTAGAAAATGTTGTCTAAATTTTATTTCTATAGAAAATTTTGTCAAAATTTTATTGCTATAGAGAAATTTTGTAAAAATTTTATTTCTATAGATAATTTTTGCAAATTTTATCAAAATTTTGTTTCTATAGAAAACAAAATTATAATTATTGCGTGCACTAAAATTAATCTTTAATACCACGTTGGTATTTTTTTCAGTGCAGTTGATACTGGGACGGTATCCTACTATGAGATGGGTGTTATGTTCGGTTTACGAGTTGAAATTTTCGCGGTTACTTTATTAAAACAGTTCATATAAAGTAAATAAATTAACTCAATTGGTGTGCAGTTTCCTGTTTCTCCAGGTTTCGGAAAATCTTTACAGGAATATGTTTGTTTTCGGTTATAATTTTGATTACTTCAGGAAAAGTAATCGCGAGATTTTCAACTCGAAAACCGAATATAGTACCCACCTATAGAAGGTAAAAATAAACATCCAACCCTAATGTACGAATTGCATGTGACCATTTGGTAACTACCTTTGTCAGTCAATATTTTTTTTATTTAAGTTGTCATTAAATTTGGAAATAGGACTGAACTATATTTAAATGTCATGTTAACTTGAATGACATGCTCTATTAGGTCAATTCACGAATGACAACGACCAAAAAATTTTATATTAAAACGAAAATACAAAATTACTTAATGGAATATGGTTTCCATTAACATTGAGTAATGTAATAGGGACACAAAGGGCACAAGTAAAATTTTAACAAAATTTTCTATAGAAATAAAATTTTGACAAAAATTAGGTATTTGGTATTTCCATTTTAAACCGATAGATGTAACTATGAGTAATAAACTCCTACCGTTCTGAATATTTTTTTTACATCGCTTCGATTTAATCTGCCTATGAACCATGAAAATGTGGAGTAGATGCCTACCGACCTAGCATTTAAGCCACAATTACATGTTTTACATTTCTCCTTTAATTTTCTGTTCAATTAGCTATTAAAACAGTATTCAAATGTTAAAAAAAAACACACAGAAAAAACAGGTTTAATGCCAGCTATTGTACATGGCAAAAAACAGCAATGCACACTCTCTCTCTCTCACACACACACGTTCAACATACATTGTGTCAACAAATACCTCACATGCATACTTAAATATGTTTGAAATGTCGTTTAAAATACCATACCTTGCTTATGAGAAAGACACCATGGCCACCTGAATATCTCTGCCCAATATGACCAAATCTCTCACTCTGTGCTCTCACTGCACCACAGAGTCAGTGTCATTTAGCATTCAGATTTCACACCTTTTAACGAAATGCTTTAAAAGCATTTTTGTGAAAGCAAATAAGCATGGTATGTGAAATAACAACAAAAAAACAGAAACCAAATTCAAGAGACAAACAAAGGATGAAACATAAACATTGTAAATATTCTTTAGCAACATATGGGCTACAACATGGATGAAAAATTTTATTTTAAATAATTTTTTTTTTATTTTCTTTATTTAATTTTATAAATATAGTATATTATAGTTTGAAAGAGAGTTTAACGATATTAGCCAAAATCTGTAAAAAATGTATATGGTTGGCTTATCTAAATTTGGGGAGCCACCGTGGTGCAATGGTTAGCATGTCCGCCTTGCATACACAAGATCGTGGGTTCGATTGCAGCTTCGACAGAACACCAAAAAGTTTTTCAGCGGTGGATTATCCCACCTCAGTAATGCTGGTGACATTTCTGAGGGTTTCAAAGCTTCTCTAAGTGGTTTCACTGCAATGTGGAACGCCGTTCGGACTCGGCTATAAAAAGGAGGTCCCTTGTCATTGAGCTTAACATGGAATCGGGCAGCACTCAGTGATAAGAGAGAAGTTCACCAATGTGGTATCACATTGGACTGAATAGTCTAAGTGAGCCTGATACATCGGGCTGCCACCTAACCTAACCTATCTAAATTTGAGCCGTTTTTGATCAAATTTATTTATTTATGTTAATTGAACTCTCTGTTCAAAATTTGAAAATTTTCGGAGTGTAACTTTGGCTTCCGTGTTCAATAGATTCCGAAGGTCACATCTAGGGATCGGTTTACATGGGGGCTATACGTAAAAAAGGTCCGATGTGGACCTACGGAATGAAAAAATTATGGTGGTAGATATAAAAACAATATACTCATGAGTAATGACCCATATAGTAATTCCATATACATATACACTTTGAAAAGGAAGTCATTAAGAGTGAAATCCAATTCACAAAAAGAAGGACACAAAACAAAAGTACTTAGTAAACTATGACATGCATTCCAAATCCTTGGCCATTGTCGACCAAAGGGAACCAAATACTACATATCAGGGTTGTCAAGGTTGGTAAATTTGTACTAAATTTTAGTACATGTCGCAAACCTATAGAAAACTATACAAATAAAATTAAGACAAAATTTTCTATAGATATAAAATTTTGACAAATTTTCTACACAAATAAAACTTAGACAAAATTTTCTATAGAAACAAAATTTTGACAAGCTTCTCAATAGAAATAAAATTTTAACAAAATTTTGTATAGAAATAAAATTTTGACAAAATTTTCTATAAAAATTACATTTTGCCAAATTTTCTAAAGAAACACAATTTTGACCAAATTTTCAATAGAAATAAAATTTTGACTTAAGTTTATATGGAATAAAAACTTTTTCTGTAGAAATAAAATTTTGACCAGTTTTTGGAAAAATAAAATTGTGACCAAAGTTTTTGTAGCAAAAAAATTTAAATTTAGACAAAATTTTCTACAGAAATAAAATTTTGACAAAATTTTTTATAGAAATAAAATTTTGGCAAAATTTTCCATAGAAATAAAATTTTGGCAGAATTTTCCATAGGAATAAAAATTTTGACAAAATTTTTAATTGAAATAAAATTTTGACAAAATTTTCTATAGAAATAAAATTTTGGCAAAATTTTCCATAGAAATAAAATTTTGGCAAAATTTTCCACAGAAATAAAAATTTTGGCAAAATATACTATAGCAACAAAATTTTCTATGGGAATAAAATGTCGACAAAATTTTTAATAGAAATAAAATGTTGACAAAATTTTTAATTGAAATAACATTTAGACAAGATTTGCTATAGAAATAAAATTTTGACAAAATTTTTTATTGAAATAAAATGTTGACAAAATGTTGGTAAAATTTTCCATAGATTCGGCAAAATTTTCGATAGAAATAAAATTTTGACAAAATTTTCAATAAAAATAAAACTTTGACAAAATTGTCTATAGAAATAAAATTTTGACAAGATTTTTTATAGAAATAAAATTTTGACAAAATTGTCTATAGAAATAAAATTTTGACAAAATTTTTAATAGAAATAAAATTTGGACAAAATGTTCTATAGAAATAAAATTATGACAAAATTTTCTATAGAATTTAAATTTTGGCAAAATTTTCTATAAAAATAAAATTTTGACAAAATTTTGGATAGAAATAAAATTTTGACAAAATTTTCTATAGAAATAAAATTTTGACAAAATTTTCTATAGCAACAAAATTTTTACAACATTTTTTATAGAAACAAAATTTGCAAACATTTTCTATAGAATTAAAATGTTGGCAAAATTTTCTATAGAAATAAAATTTTGACAACATTTTGGATAGAAATAAAATTTTGATAAAATTTTCTATAGAAACAATTTTTTTTCTTTTTTTGTAGAAATAAAATTTTGACAAAATTTTGGCAAAATTTTCCATAGAAATAAAGTTTTGACAAAAATTTCTATAGAATTATTATTTTGGCAAAATTTTCTATAGATATAAAGGTTTGGCAAAATTTTCTATAGAAATAAAATTATGACAACATTTTTAATAGAAATAAAACTTGGACAAAATATTCTATAGAAATAAAATTATGACAAAATTTTCCACAGAACTAAAATTTTAACAAAATTTTCTATAGAATTAAAATTTTGGAAAAATTTTCTATAGAAATAAAATTATGACAAAAATTTCCATAGAAATTAAATCTTGACTACTTTTTCTATAGAAATAAAATTTTGACAAACATTTTTATAGAAATAAATTTTTGGCAAAATTTTCTATAAAATTACATTTGGACAAAATTTTCTAAAGAAATAAAATTTTGACAAAATTTTCTATGGAAATAAATTTTGACAAAATTTTCTATTGAAATAAAATTTTGACAAAATTTTCTATGGAAATAAAATTTTGACAAAATTTTCTATAAAATTACATTTGGACAAAATTTTCTATAGAAATAAAATTTTGACAAAATTTTTTAATAAAAAATAAAATTTTCCCAAAATTTTCTATAGAAATTTAATTTTGACAAAATTTTTTATAAAAATAAAATTTTAAAAAAATTTTGGTAAAATTTTCCATAGAATTAAAATTTTGGGAAAAATTTTCTATAGAAATAAAATTTTGACAAAACTTTTTATAGAAATAAAATTTTGACAAAATTTTGGTAAAATTTTCCATGGAATTAAAATTTTTGCAAAATTTTCTATAGAAATAAAATTTCGACACATTTTTCTATAAAAATAAAACTTTGACAAAATTTTCAATAGAAACAAAATTTTGGTAAAATTTTCCATAGAATTAAAATTTTGGCAAAACGTTTACAAAATTTTCTATAGAAACTAAATTTTGACAACATTTTGTATAGAAATAAAATTTTGACAAAATTTTGGCAAAATTTTCCATAGAAATAAAGTTTTGACAAAATTTTCTATAGTATTAACATTTTGGCAAAATTTTCAATAGAAATAAAATTTTGACAAAATGTTCTATAGAATGAAATTTTGACAAGATTTTCTATAGAAACAAAATTTTGACAACATTTTTTATAGAAACAAAATTTTCCATAGAATTAAAAATTCGGCAAAATTTTCTATAGAAATAAAATTTTGACAAAATTTTTTATAAAAAAAAAAACTTTGACATAATTGTCTATAGAAATAAAATTTTGACAAGATTTTTTATAGAAATAAAATTTTGACAAAATTGTCTATAGAAATAAAATTTTGACAAGATTTTTTATAGAAATAAAATTTTGACAAAATTGTCTATAGAAATAAAATTTTGACAAGATTTTATATAGAAATAAAATTTGGATAAAATTATCTATAGAAATAAAATTTGGACAAAATGTTCTATAGAAATAAAATTATGACAAAATTTTCCACAGAATTAAAATTTTGGCAAAATTTTCTATAGAAACTAAATTTTGACAAAATTGTGGATAGAAATAAAATTTTGAAAAAATTTTCTATAGAAACAAAATTTTACATTTTTTATATAAATAAAATTTTGACAACATTTTTTATAGAAATAAAATTTTGACAAAATCTTGGCAAAATTTTCCATAGAAATAAAGTTTTGACAAAATTTTCTATAGAATTAAAATCTTAGCAAAATTTTCTATAGAAGTAAAATTTTGACAAAATCTTCTATAGAAATAAAATTTTGACAAATATTTCTATAGCAATAACATTTTGACAAATATTTCTATAGAAATAACATTTTGACAACATTTTCTATAGCAATAAAATTTTGACAAAATTTTCTATGGAAATAAAATTTTGACAACATTTTCTATAGCAATAACATTTTGACAAATATTTCTATAGAAATAAAATTTTGACAAAATTTTCTATAGAAATAAAATTTTGACAAAATTTTCTATAGAAATAAAATGTTGTCAAAATGAGCAGTCCCATGCTCTCATCCATATTCGGTCTATGGGTGTAGCAGTTTTTTCTTCAAGTATCTGTTTCGGGGATCCCATTCCCTCAGGACCATCTTACTGGCGTCAGAATTACCACGTAAAAATTACACTTTGGCATTCTCTTTGGAACTAGTACAATAGGTACAATTTTACATCCCTCATAAATATCTGTTGATTCTCACACTCTCTGGACTTTCTCTAAAATGCTAATTTTTGTTTATCAACATACAGAGAAAAGAGACAAATGAACAAACACATCGACATATAAAGGTAGAAGTTAGAGGTCTGGACAACGTTAATGTTATAGGTAACAATCCTGCAATTTGAAAAAAAAAACATTCGATCCAGCCGCTTGCCTTCACACGACAACACGACAAACTAATGGAGAAATATATGCATGTGTCTACAAAATTTTAATGGCCATTTATCCTTAAATCTGTTTGTAATGTTCCTCTTGTATGTCTGCTTTTATAAATTTCTACTGTACCCATACCTCCATAGTCATGGCTATACATTTATCATCTTGGGCTATATGTAAACGACCTCTAATGGAGATTGCTACAATGAAGGTGAAGCATTGCTGGCTATGGAAGTTTTCAATGTCATTAATAGTAGGTGGGTGATACTCTTCCGTTTGGACTTATGAATGGTCACCTTCATGCAGACAGAGACACTTTTTGTATTGTCCTCGCACCAATCAATACTCACAACACTTCTTGGGTAATCACTGGACATGCTGGAATTCTACTATAGTGTCGTTGATTATTTAAGGCGAATTTACTTCAGTGACAGGAATCTTCCAGGGCCATATAAAGGTTATTTCTATAGAAATAAAATTGTGGCAATGTTTTCTATAGAAATAAAATTTTGACCAAATTTTCCAAAGAAATAAAATTTTGACCAAATTTTGTAAAGAACTAAAATTTTGACGAAAGTTCCTATAGAAATAAAATTTTATCACATTTTCTATAGAAATAAAATTTTGACAAAAGTTTCTATACAAAAAAAAATTGGAAAAAGTTTCTATAGAAATAAAATTTTGGCAAAATGTTCTATAAAATAAAAATAAAATTTTGGCAAAATTTTCTATCAAATAAAAATAAAATACTGGCAAAATATGATAAAAATTTCTATAATAGAAAATTGTGACAAATTTTTTTTATATATAAATTTTGGCAAATTTTTCTATAGAAATAAAATTTTTGCAAAATTTTCTATAAAATAAAAAAAAAAACATTTTGGCAAACTTTTCTATAAAATAAAAATAAAATATTGGCAAAATGTTCTATAGGATCAAAATTTTTGCAAAATTTTCTATAGAAATAAAATTTTGGCAAAATTTTCTATAGAAATAAAATTTTTGCAAATTTTTTTATAGAAATAAAATTTTGACAAAAGTTTCTATAGAAAAAAATTGAAAAAAGTTTCTATAGAAATAAAATTTTTACAAAATTGTTTATAGAAATGAAATTTTGGCAAAATGTTCTATAAAATAAAAATAAAATTTTGGCAAAATTTTCTATAAAATAAAATATTTCTATAGAAATAACGTTTTGACAATATTTTTTATAGCAATAAAATTTTGACAAAATTTTCTATGGAAATAAAATTTTGACAACATTTTCTATAGCAATAACATTTTGACAAATATTTCTATAGAAATAAAATTTTGACAAAATTTTCTATAGAAATAAAATTTTGACAAAATTTTCTATAGAAATAAAATGTTGTCAAAATGAGCAGTCCCATGCTCTCATCCATAAATAAAAATAAAATTTTTACAAAATTGTTTATAGAAATGAAATTTTGGCAAAATGTTCTATAAAATAAAAATAAAATTTTGGCAAAATTTTCTATAAAATATTGGCAAAGTATGATAAAAATTTCTATAATATAAAATTGTGAAAAAATTTTTTTATATATTAATTTAGGCAAATTTTTCTATAGAAATAAAATTTTTGCAAAATTTTCTATAAAATAAAAATAACATTTTGTCAAACTTTTCTATAAAATAAAAATAAAATATTGGCAAAATGTTCTATAAAATAAAAATAAAATTTTGGCAAAATTTTCTATAAAATAAATATTGGCAAAATATGATAAAAATTTCTATAATATAAAACTGTGACAAAATTTTGTATAGCAATAAAATTTTAACAAAAATTTATATAGAAATAAAATTTTGGCAAAATTTTCTATAGAAATAAAATTTTTGCAAAATTTTCTGTAGAAATAACATTTAGGCAAAATGTTCTATAAAATAAATATAACATTGTGACAAACTTTTCTATAAAATAAAAATAAAATTTTGGCAAAATTTTCTATAAAAATCAAATTTTGACATAATTTTCTATAGAAATAACATTTTGGAAAAATTTTCTATAGAAATAAAATTTTTACAAAATTGTATATAGAAATAAAGTTTTGATAAAAATTTATATATTATAAAATTGTGACAAAATTTTGTATAGAAATAAAATTTTAACAAAAATTTCTATAGAAATAAAATTTTTGCAAAAATTTCTAGAAATAAAATTTTGGCAAAATGTTCTATAAAATAAAAATAAAATTTTGGCAACATTTTCTATAAAATAAAAATAAAATTTTGGTAAAATTTTCTATAGAAATAAAATTTTGGCAAAATTTTCTATAGAAATATAATTTTTGCAAAATTTTCTATAGAAATAAAATTTTTGCAAAATTTTTTATGGAAATAAAATTTTGGCAAAATGTGAGTCATTAATAGTTTTTCGTGCTGGAGTGTGCGTGAGTACGGATTTCTTTTCGTGAGTGTACGTTAATAAGATTTTAGGCCAAAGGCCCCCGTCTAGGCTCCCACAATGCCTGGTATCCACTCCCCAAGTAATCGAATTTGTTTTTAACCTAAAATGCATTAAGGGCTTAGCAAATGTTGCCATATGTTTGTTTAATTACTTATGCTGCTGAGACTCCACATGTACAGAAGACTGATAGATAACACGATTGACAGACATTCGAAGTGTGGGCGGCGGGGGGATATGTAATGACAAGGCCTAGAGTAGCATAGACCATAGAACCAAGCGTTGTATTCGGACACTTTGACACATGTGGTCATTATTTTGACAATTATACCAATTATGCAGACATACTATACATATAGTGGCACTAACACTTGGGCATAAATTAATCAAATACACTGGTCAAAAAAATGTTTGCTAATTTCTAGCAAATTCAAATATTTTAGCAATATCCCCAAAAAAAAACTTGTTTTCCAGCAAAAATAAAATTTTCCAAAAATATCAATATTTTATTAAAATTTTGATGCTTTCATTCATCATTTTTTCTTCGCAAACATTTTTCCCTTTGTATTTCCTTGTGTATTTATAAACCACAAAATTAGAAATTAGTTCTAGCATACAAAACCAGATAATGATATTAAAACAAAATTCCCCCAATTTAGTTCTATTCACACTTGTTCACACTACATCAAATCCTAGTGGGTGAGTGTAGGATATTCAGCATTGCTAAATAGTCTACAGTAGACACACACGCGCTCACACTTACACACACACATTCCCATTCTAGGTTGTTTATTAATCTCATGTTTAGTCTTGAATGAAAATGGAAATAGGGTGAAAGAAAGGTAAACAACCCACAAATGTAATGAAATCGATTTCATGATTGACACACATACATTAATAATTAGCTACAATTATACACTTACACATTGAGCATAAGACAGAGACACCGGGGAGAAGATGTGTAGTAGGACTTTTGCTGAGATGTCCAAGTCTATTTGTATACCAAATTATTAATTTTTAAATTTGGTTCGATGGTCGGACCATATGAAATTTGGTTGACTTTGGTCCATTTTCGTCAAATCGGTATTTCTTTTACCGGGTAGAAGATGTGTGGTAGGACTTTTGCTGAGATGTCCAAGTCTATATATGAAGCAGGGCTGCCATTTTGGTCCGATTGGACCAAAATTAGTCCAAAATATTATTAATTTTTAAATTTGGTTCGATGGTCGGACCATATAAAATTTGGTTGATTTTGATCCATTTTCGTCAAATCGGTATTTTTTCAAAATGTTCTATGGAAATAAATGTTTGACAAAGTTTTCTGTAGAAATAAAATTTTGACAAAAATTTCTATAGAACATAAGAACATAAAAAATGAAATTGTAACAATATTTTCTATAGAAATAAAATTTTGACAAAGTTTCCCAAAGAAATGAAATTTTGACAAAATTTTCTATAGGCGTAAAATTTGGACAAAATTTTCCATAGAAATAAGATTTTGGTTAAATTTTCTATAGAAATTAAATTTTGACAATCTGTGCTATAGAAATAAAATGTTGACAAAATTTTCTACCGAAAAAAAATTTGACAAAATTATCTACCGGCATCAAATTTTGACAAAATTTTCTATAAAAATTAAATTTTTACAAAATTCTATAAAAACTAAATTTTTACAAAATTCTATAAAAATTAATTTTTTACAAAATTCTATAGAAATAAAATTGTTAAAAAAAATTGTATAGAAATAAAATTTTGACAAAATTTTCTATGGAAATAAAATTTTGACAAAATTTTCTATAGAAATGAAATTTGGACAACATTTTCTTTGGAAATAAAATTTTGATTAAATTTTCTATAGAAAAAAAATTTATTCATATTTGTTGTTTTGATCTCAGCTTTAAAACCATTTTGTTGAATAAACTACAAGAATAGCTTAACCAACAGAGGAAAAGAATGTTTGTCAAATTTATTTTGGCAAAGCCCTATAGACTGCAAGATGTTTGAATAGACGCCATTTCGGAATTACTACATTCCTCATCAGCATCCTCTACTTGCAGCAACACTATCAACCAATTATCAGAATAAATTCAGGCAGTTCGCTAAACCCAAAGTGAACCACACTTGAACATATAGAAAAAAAAATCCTATAGAAATAAAACGTTGACAAAATATTCTATAGAAATAAAGTTTTGACGAAATTTTCAATAGAAATAAAATTTTGACTAAATTTTCTATAGAAATAAAATTTTGACTAAATTTTCTATAGAAATAAAGTTTTGACTAAATTTTCCATAGAAATAAAATCTTGGCAAAATTTTCCATAGAAACACAATTTTGACAAATATTTCTATAGAAATAAAATTTTGATAAAATTTTCTATAGAAATAAAATTTTGACAAAATTTTCTATAGAAATAAAATGTTAACAATGTTTTCTATAGAAATAAAATTTTAACAATATTTTCTATAGAAATAAAATTTTGACAAAATTTTCTATAGAAATCAAATTATGACAAAATTTTCCATAAAAATAAAATTTTGGCAAAAATTTCTTCAGAAACACAATTTTGAAAAATATTTCTATAGAAATAAAATTTTGACAAAATTTTCTATAGAAATAAAATTATGACAAAAATTTTTTTTTAAATACAATTTTGGCAAAATTTTCTTTAAAAATTACATTTTGACAAAATTTGCTATAGAAATAAAATTTTGATTAAATGAAATTTGGACAAAATTTTCTTTGGAAATAAAATTTTGATTAAATATTCTATAGAAAAAAAATTTTATTCATATTTGTTGTTTTGATCTCAGCTTTAAAACCATTTTGTTGAATAAACTACAAGAATAGCTCAACCAACAGAGGAAAAGAATGTTTGTCAAATTCATTTGGGCAAAGCCCTATAGACTGCAAGATGTTTGGGTAGACGCACGTTTCGGAATTACCACATTCCTCATCAGCATCCTCTACTTGCAGCAAAACGATCAACCAATTATCAGAATAAATTCAGGTTTAGCGAACTAAACCCAAAGTGAACCACACTTGAACCTATAGAAAAAAATTTACTATAGAAATAAAATGTTGACAAAATATTCTATAGAAATAAAGTTTTGACAAAATTTTCAATAGAAATAAAATTTTGACAAAAATTTCTAAAGAAATAATATTTTGGTTAAATTTTCTACAGAAATTTAATTTTGGCACTACAAGCAATAGAAATAAAATGTTAACAAAATTTTCTATAGGAATAAAATTCTGACAAAATTTTCTACCGAAATAAAATTTTTGACAAAATTTGCTATAGAAATAAAGTTGGCAAAATTTTCTATAGAAAAAAAAATTGGCTATCGAAATAAAATTTTGGCACAATTTTCTACCGAAAAAAAAATTGACAAAATTTTCTATAAAAATTAAATTTTTATAAAATTCTATAAAAAACTAAATTTTTACAAAATTCTATAAAAATTAAGTTTTTACAAAATTCTATAGAAATAAAATTTTCTATAGAAATAAAATTTTAAAAAATTTTCTATAGAAATAAAATTTTTTAAAAATTTTCTATAGAAATAAAATTTTGACAAAATTTTCTATATGAATAAAATTCTGACAAAATGTTCTACCGAAAAAAAATTACAAAATTTCCTACCGAAATAAAGGTTTGACAAAATTTTTTATAGAAATAAAATTTGGGCACAATTTTGTACCAAAACATATTGACAAAATTTTCTACCGATAAAAAATTGACAAAATTTTCTTTGGAAATAAAATTTTGATTAAATTTTCTATCGAAAAAAGTTTTGACAAAATTTTCTATAGACATAAAACTTTGACAAAATATTGTATAGAAATAAATTTCCTACCGAAATAAAGTTTTGACAAAATTTTCTATAGAAATAAAATTTTGGCACAATTTGGTACCAAAAAATATTGACAAAATTTTCTACCGAGAAAAATTGACAAAATTTTCTTTGGAAATAAAATTTGGATTAAATTTTCTATCGAGAAAAAGTTTTGACAACATTTTCTATAGACATAAAATTTTGACAAAATATTGTATAGAAATAAAATTTTGACAAAATTTTCTATAGAAAAAAATGTTGACAAAGTTTTCTATAGAAATAAAATTTTGACAAAATTTTCTATAGAAATAAAATTTTGACAAAATTTTCTATAGAAATAAAATTTTGACTAAATTTTCTATAGAAATAAAATTTTGACAAAATTTTCTATAGGAATAAAATTCTGACAAAATTTTCTACCAAACAAAATTTTCTACCGAAATAAAGTTTTTACAAAATTTTCTATAGAAATAAAATTTTGGGGCAATTTAGTACCAAAAAAAATATTGACAAAATTTTCTATAGAAATAAAATTTTGACAAAATTTTCTATAGAAATAAAATTTTGACAAAATTTTCTATAGACATAAAATTTTGACAAAATTTTCTATAGAAATAAAATTTTGACAAAATTTTCTATCGAAATAAAATTTTGACAAAATTTTCTATAGAAAAAAATGGAAAATTTTTCTATAGAAATGAAATTTTGACTAAATTTTCCACAGAAATAAAATTTTGACTATATTATCTATAGAAATAAAATTTTGAGGAAATTTTCTATAGAATAGAATTAAAATTTTGAATAGAAATAAAAATTTCACAAAATTTTCTATGAAAGTAAAATTTTGGAAACATTTTAACTTATAAATGATATTAATTTAATTTGGAAAAATTGTGCCCTGGTAGGAATTTCGGTCCAATTTCGGAAAGATCTTGCTCCAAAATTAAAATTCAATTCACAGATTCATTTAAAGATTTTGGTATTGACTCCGAGCCCAAGATGTGGTTTCTTTAAAATTAAGAATATTTTAAGCTTTCTAGCTTTAAATATAGGCTTAAAAATTTGAAATTGCGATGCAGATATGACCCCCGCAAAAAATGTGGAAGTTCTTTTAAAGGCACAACTTTAAAAGCATCTCCCAAAGATGTTATTTATTTTAACTACACAGGAAGTTCTTTTAGATCAAATTTTTTCTAATTTTCTTTCTTAATATTTTTAATGGGTAATTTTAATTTTTTTTATACCCACCACCATAGAATGGTGACGGGGGTATAATAAGTTTGTCATTCCATTTGTAACACATCTAAATATCGATTTCCGACTATATAAAGTATATATATTCTTGAACAATGAGAAAGTCTAAGACAATATAACAATGTCCGTCTGTCCATCTGTCTGTCTGTATGTCTGGCTGTGTATCTGTCTATTGTAATCACGCTACAGTATTCAATAATGAAGCTATCCTGCTAAAATTTGGCACAAACTCGTCCTTTGTCTGCAGGCAGGTCAAGTTCAAAGATGGGCTATATTGGTCCAGGTTTTGATATAGTCCCCATATAAACCAACCTCCCAATTTGGTGTCTTGGGTTTATAGAAATCGTAGGCATTATCCAATTTGCCTAAAATTTGAAATCTAGAGGTATTTTAGGACCACAAATAGGTATACAAAATATGGTGAGTATATAGACCAACCTCCCGATTTGTGGTCTTGGGCTTCTAGAATTCGTAGTTTTTATCCAATTTGCTTGAAATTGGAAATCTTGAGGTATTTTTGAGAACCGTAAAGAGGTGTGCCGAAAATGTTGAAAATCGGTACATGTTTTGGTATAGCCCCATATAGACCGATTTCCCGAGTTTACTTCTTGGGCTTCTAGACACTGCAATTTTTATCCGATTTACCTGAAATTGAAATTCTAGAGGTATTCAAAATCTAGAGTTATTTTGGGTTCATAAATAAGTGTGCCGAATATGGTGTGTATCGGTCCCTGATTTGGCGTAGCCTCCATATAGGTCGATCTCCCGATTTGACTTCTTGGTCTTCTACACACCGCAATTTTTGATCCGATCTACCTGAAAGTCAATATCTGAAGATATTTTGGATCTATACCTAATATGGTGTGTACCGATTCAAGTTTTGGTATTCACCTCATATAGACCGATCTCCAGATTTGACCTCTTAAGTGTGTAGGCATCCCAGAAATTCAAAATTGAGAGGTATTTTGGGTCCACACATAAGTAAGCCGAATATGGGGCGTATCGAGTGATTTTGATATACCCCCACAGAGACCGATCTCCCGATTTGACTTCGCAATTTTTATCCGATTTGCCGGAAATTCAAAAATTTAAGGGTATTATCGGTCCGTAAATAGGATCGGATCGGTCCATATTTTGGTATAAATCCCATGATCAGTGACGGTCACAGAGGTAAGAGCTTCGGAGTGGAAGTTAATCTACACTCCAAATGTAAATTGTGGTGGGGTAGTAGTGGAGTTGATCTCCCATCTGGTTACGTATAGTGGAGTTCAACTCCCATTGTTATTGGGCTAGAGGAGTAGAGCTCCCAGTGTGGATTGTGTGGTTGCTGAATTTAACTCCCAATGGGAATTTTGTGGTTGCGGAGTTGAGCTCCTACAGGGGTTTTTGTGATTGAGAAGTTGAGCTCCCAGAGAGGATTTTGTGGTTGCGGAGTTGAGCTCCCAGTGGAAATTTGTGGTTGAGGAGTTGAGCTCCAAGTGGTGATTTTATGGTTGCGGAGTTGAGCTCCCAGTGGGGATTTTGTGGTTGCGGAGTTGAACTCCCAGTGGTGATTTTATGGTTGCGGAGTTGAGCTCCCAGTGGGGATTTTGTGGTTGCGGAGTTGAACTCCCAGTGGAAATTTTGTGGCTGCGGAGTTGAACTCCCAGTGGGTATTGAGTGATTGCAGAGTTGAGCTCCCAATGGGTATTGAGTAGTTGCGGAGTTGATCTCCCAGTGTGAAATTGTTTCCAGGTTGATGATAGAAAAACCCCGGATACGTTACAATGGCGCCCGAGCAGGGACTTGAACAGGACAGTGATGGTAAAGAAAAATATCCCATACCTGGATTGAGTGGAAAACATGTCGTTGTCGGTTGGCGAAATTTAATTGTATAAAATATAAAAGTAAACTGTCAAATGGCATATTTTCTAAGACTGGTCCAAAATAACATTATCGGAAGTGGAACAAAATTGATAGAGGATGAGCTTTTCATAGAATCGGGCAGAACTCAGTGATAAGAGAGAAGTTCACAACTGTGGTATCACAATTGACTGAATAGTCTAAGTGAGCCTGAAATATTGGGCTGCTACTATGCCACTAATCTAATTTGGGAGTCACCGTGGTGCAATGGTTAGCATGGCCGCCTTGCATACACAAAGTCGTGGGTTGGATTCCTGCTTCGGCCGAACACCAAAAAGTTTTTCAGCGGTGGATTATCCCACCTCAGTAATACTGGTGACATTTCTGAGGGGTTTCAATGCTTCTCTAAGTGGTTTCACTGCAATGTAAAATGGCGTTCGGACTAGGCTATAAAGTTTAACGTGGAATCGGGCAGCACTCAGTGATAGGAGAGAAGTTCACTACTGTGGTATCACAATGGACTGAATAGTCTAAGTGAGCGTGATACAACGAGCGGATACCTAACCTAAGCTATCGTGCAAAAATTTTGCACTGAAATCTGAAAATCTTTTATTCATTCGACTTGGCCGAACTTGAGCCTTCATATAAATTTTTTTCAATCAAAATAAATCGAGTTTTCAAAATGTTCCAATGTTTACTGTTTTAGTTTTTAAACACCAAACATGTGTTAAAACCGCAAATGAACGAAATCTCAATTTTTTTGCTAGTTTGAATACTTTAGATTCTGGTGCTAGAAATCAAGATTTCATGCCTATTGTGAACGTAGTATTACTCTACAGCCGAGAATAAAATAGATCTACTTTTGCCAATTATCCATTATCTGCTGTGCATAATTTGTGTTCAATTTTTTTTTATAGCAAATACTTTGAATAAGAAATTCATTCTTCTCTGCTAGACGTAAAATTTAAAACGAATTTCCCCTAAAAGCGATAATAAGAAAAAATATGCCTAAAGCTTTGACCTATTATGGCCCCATAATAAAGTGGATTGGCAAGCTATTAATTTTAGCCTGGAGTCTTTTGGCAAAAATTACGAAAGACGGCATAATACCCTTACCCATCATATGCATAGTCAAAGTTCTCAATGAATGGCATGGTGGCATGAGGATACTTTTCATGTAAATAAGTGAAAATGTCAATGTAAGAGTGTGAGTGAGTAAACTTAATGTTATTATGCGTATATGGATGAGTTTGTGAAGAGTGTGTGTGTGTGTGAATAGCCTGAGAGCGTTTTTGGTCTCATTTCCGTTTCCATACATATGGGCATCAATGCATTGATGCCAGCAAGTGGTGGATGCTGCTGGTGTTCTACTGCTCTGCTGATCCGCTGTTGTTTGCTGTTATTTACATTTTTACACGTTTCATTACATTTCTAAATAATGAATATTGTCGTTTTGCCTTCCGGATGACAGTCGGTTAGCCTGTCGTCATTTTGGGTTATTGTGGTTTGGCGTTAATGTTTTTGTTTGTTTGGCTTTTTCTTTATCATTGTTGCTGTTGTTGTTGTTTTTTTTTTCAATAATTAATGCTATTAATTGTGTGTATGTAATTAATTTTATCCTGGCCCTGGGGAAGTGTGTGTGGGTGCGTGTAATTTCATATATGGATTTAGGTATATGCGTGCATATATTTTATGTATATAATTGGTTTTTAATAGCATTGTTTGTTTTTTTGTTTGTTTTTTGTTCAACTAAAAAACAATTATAGCTTATGTAATAAGACCAGGATTTCATTGGAAAATAAAGCATTATATGAAATCTTTTTAAAGGCTGTAGAAAATTTTCTTTCTATGTGGCTAATTAATTATTAGGGTTTAATAAATTTTATTTGAATTTATTTTTCTTAAAATTCAATTTACTTATTAACAGAAGTTTTATTTTATTTTTATTGCGTTTTACATTTAAATTGTATTTCAAATTATAATGTAGATATTTTGTAATAATTTTAGTTATCTTCATTTACAGATGCATCATCCTATCCAAATGAAACCAGCTGATAGTGAAAATAGAAATGGTAAGTGGATAGATATTAAAGTAATTTTAATACATTGAAAATCTACTTGTTATATTATAATAAATAATTACTTTTAAGGAAAGATATATAACAAAGTCATTACTATTTACCGAAGATGGTTACTATTAAGTTATCATCATAGTAAAGCTAACTTAAAAAGTCAGCCCAAAAAAAGTGGGTTACTTTTTTACAAAATATTCTATAGAAATAAAATTTTGACAAAATTTTCTATAGCAATCAAATTTTGACAACATTTTCTATAGAAATCAAATTTTGACAACATTTTCTATAGAAATAAAATTTTGACAAAATTTTCTATAGAAATAAAATTTTGACATAATTTTCTATAGAAATAAAATTTTGACAAAATTTTCTATAGAAATAAAATTTTGACAAAATTTTCTATAGAAATAAAATTTGATAAAATTTTCGAAAGAAATAAAATTTTGACAAAATTTTCTATAGAAATAAAATTTTGACAAAATTTTCAATAGAAATAATATTTTGACAAATTTTTCTATAGAAATAAATTTTGGCAAAATTTTCTATAGATATAAAATTTAGACAAAATTTTCGATAAAAATAAAATTTTGACAAGATTTTCTATAGAAATAAATTTTTGACACAATTTTCTATAGAAATGAAATTTTACAAAATTTTTTATAGAAAGAAAATTTTGGAAAAATTTTCTATAGAAATAAAATTTTGACAAAATTTTTGATAGAAATAACATTTTGACAAAATTTTCTATAGAAATAAAATTTTCACAAAATCTTCTATAGAAATAAAATTTTGGCAAAATTTTCTATAAAAATAAAATTTGCACAAAATTTGCTATAAAAATAAAATTTAGACAAAATTTTCGATAGAAATAAAATTTTGACAATATTTTCTATAGAAATAAAATTTTGACAAAATTTTGTATAACAATAAATGTTTGATAAAATTTTCTATGGAAATAAAATTTTGACAAATTTTCTAAAGAAATAAAATTTTGGCAAAATTTTCTATAGAAATAAAATTTTGGCAAAATTGTCTATAGAAATAAAATTTAGACAAAATTTTGACAAGATTTTCTAGAGAAATAAAATTTTGACAAAATTTTCTATAGAAATAATTTTTTTATAAAATTTTCTATAGAAATAAAATTTTAACAAAATTTTCCATAATAATAAAATTTTGACAAAATTTTCTATAGTAATGAAATATTGACGAAATCTTCTACAGAAATAAAATTTTGACAAAATTTTCTATAGTAATAAAATTTTGACAAAATTTTTTTGTCTATTTGACAAAATTTTCTATAGTAATAAAATTTTGACAACATTTTCTATAGAAATAACATTTTGACAAAATTTTCAATAGAAATAATATCTTGACAAAATTTTCTATAGAAATACAATGTTGACAAAATTTTCTATAGAAATAAAATTTTAACAAAATTTTCCATAATAATAAAATTTTGACAAAATTTTCTATAGTAATAAAATATTGACGAAATCTTCTACAGAAATAAAATCTTGACAAAATTTTCTATAGTAATAAAATTTTGACAAAATTTTTTTGTCTATTTGACAAAATTTTCTATAGCAATAAAATTTTGACAAAATTTTCTATAGAAATAACATTTTGACAAAATTTTCAATAGAAATAATATTTGGACAAAATTTTCTATAGAAATAAAATGTTGACAAAATTTTCTATAGAAATAAAATTTTGACAAAATGTTCTATAGAAATAAAATTTTGACAAAATTTTCTATAAAAATAAAATTTTGACAAAATTTTCTATAGAAATAAAATTTTGACAAAATTTTCTATAGAAATAAAATTTTAACAAAATTTTGACAAAATTTTGTATAGAAATAAAATTTTGACAAAGATTTTGACAATTTTTTTCTATAGAAATAAAATTTTGACAATATTTCCTATAGAAATAAAATTTTGACAACATTTTCTATAGAAATAAAATTTTGACAATATTTTCTATAGAAATAAAATTTTGACAATATTTTCTATAGCAATAAAATTTTGACAACATTTTCTATAGAAGTAAAATTTTGACAACATTTTCCATAGTAATAAAATTTTGACAAAATTTTCTATAGAAATAAAATTTTGACAAAATTTTCTATAGAAATAAAATTTTGTTTGTTATTGTTGGCTTCTCTTCAATCGTTATTGTTGTTTTTGATCTCAGCTTAAAGCCATGCATTGACTAAACTACAAGTGTAGCTTAACCAACAGAGGATACATTCAAATACATTCAAATCGATGATTTGAGTTTGGCAAAGGATAAGAGATATGCTGGCAAATTTGTTTAGGCAGTAGCCGACTATCAAACCCTTTTTCGGGAGGTTCAAGTGTAGTTCATTTTGGGTTGAGTGAATTACCCGAATTTATTCTGATAATTGGTTGATAGTTTTGCTGCAAGTAGAGGATGCTGAAGAGGAATGTGGTAATTCCGAAACAGCTGTACATCCAACCATCTTGCAGTCTACAGGGCTTTGCCCAAATAAATTTGACAAGCATACTTTTTCTCTGTTGGTTAAGCTACACTTGTAGTTTAGTCAATGCATGGCTTTAAGCTGAGATCAAAAACAACAATAACGAAATAAAATTTTGACAAAATTTTCTATAGTAAAAAAAATTTGACAAAATTTTCTATAGTAGTAAAATTTTGACAAAATTTTGTATAGCAATAAATGTTTGACAAAAATTTCTATAGAAATAAAATTTTGACAAATTTTTCTATAGAAATAAAATTTTGACAAAATTTTGTATAGTAGTAAATGTTTGACAAAATTTTCTATAGTAATAAAATTTTGACAAAATTTTTTATAGAAATAATTTTTTTATAAAATTTTCTATAGAAATAAAATTTTGACAAAATTTTCTATAGAAATAAAATTTTGACAAAATTTTTTATACAAACAAAATTTGACAAAATTTTGTATAGAAATAAAATTTTGACAAGATTTTCAATAGTAATAAAATTTTGACAAAATTTTCTATAGAAATAAAATTTTGACAAAATTTTCTATAGAAATAAAATTTTCACAAGATTTTCTATAGTAATAAAATTTTGACAAGATTTTCTATAGTTATACAATTTTGACAAAATTTTCTATAGGAATAAAATGTTGACAAAATTTTCTATAGAAATAAAATTTTGACAAAATTTTCTATAGAAATAAAATTTTGACAAAATTTTCTATAGAAGTAAAATTTTGACATGGTTGGTAGAGACTATAGAAATAAAATTCTGACAAAATTGTCTATATGTTAAGCTACACTTGTAATGTAGTCAATGCATGGCTTTAAGCTGAGATCAAAAACAACAATAACGAAATAAAATTTTGACTAAATTTTCTATAGTAATAAAATTTTGACAAAATTTTCTATAGTAGTAAAATTTTGACAAAATTTTGTATAGCAATAAATGTTTGACAAAATGTTCTATAGAAATAAAATTTTGAAAAATTTTTCGATAGAAATAAAATTTTGACAAAATTTTGTATAGCAGTAAATGTTTGACAAAATTTTCTATAGTAATTAAAATTTGACAAAATTTTTTATAGAAATAATTTTTTTATAAAATTTTCTATGGAAATAAAATTTTGACAAATTTTCTAAAAAAATAAAATTTTTTGTTTTTGTTTTTTTAATTTATAGACCTACAGCCGAGATTATGAGATAAAAAATCATAAAAATAAAATTTTGGCAAAATTTTCTATAGTAATAAAATTTTGACAAAATTTTTCTATAATAGTAAAAATTTGACAAAATTTTCTATAGAAATAAAATTTTGACAAAATTTTCTATAGAAATAAAATTTTGACAAAATTTTCTATAGAAATAAAATTTTAACAAAATTTGTTATACAAACAAAATTTGACAAAATTTTGTATAGAAATAAAATTTTGACAAGATTTTCAATAGTAATAAAATTTTGACAAAATTTTCTATAGAAATAAAATTTTGACAAAATTTTCTATAGAAATAAAATTTTCACAAGATTTTCTATAGTAATAAAATTTTGACAAGATTTTCTATAGTTATACAATTTTGACAAAATTTTCTATAGAAATAAAATTTTGACAAAATTTTCTATAGGAATAAAATTTTGACAATATTTTCTATAGAAATAAAATGTTGACAATATTTTCTATAGAAATAAAATTTTGACAAAATTTTCTATAGAAGTAAAATTTTGACATGGTTGGTAGAGACTATAGAAATAAAATTCTGACAAAATTGTCTATAGAAATAAAATTGTGACAAAATTTGCTTTAGAAATAAAATTTTCGTGTTTTTTGTCTGGTTTTTACTTCAATCATATTTGTGGTTTTGATCTCAGCTTTAAAACCAATGTGTTGACTAAACTACATGAGTAGCTTAACCAACAGAGGAAAAGAAAGTATGTCAAATTTATTTGGGCAAAGCCCTATAGACTGTAAAATGGTTTGATGGACGCACGTTTCGGAATTACCACATTCCTCATCAGCATCATTTACTTGCAGCAAAACTATCAACCAATTATCAGAATAAATTCAGGCAGTTCACTAAACCCAAAGTGAACCACACTTGAACCCTCCGAAAAAAGGTTTATGATAGCCGGCTTATGCCGGAATAAATTTATACAAACATCCCTCTTTTCCTTTGCCACCATCAAATCATCGATTTGAGTGCAGTTGGCTGGGTTTATTTTGAGCGTGCTTCCTCTTACTTCATTCGTGTTTTGTTTTTTATTTTAAAACCGGAATTACCACATTGCGCAACGTGCGTCCACCCAACCATCTTGCAGTCTATAGGGCCTTGCCCAATAAATTTGACATACATTCTTTTCCTCTGTTGGTTAAGCTACTCATGTAGTTTAGTCAACACAATGGTTTTAAAGCTGAGATCAAAACCACAAATATGAAATAAAATTTTGACAAAATTTTCTATAGAAATAAAATGTTACAAAATTTTCTATAGAAATAAAATCTTGACAAAATTTTCTATAGAAGTAAAATTTTAACAAAATTTTCTATTGTAAAAAAATTTTGACGAAATCTTCTATAGAAATAAAATTTCGACAAAATTTTGTATAGCAATAAATGTTTGACAAAATATTCTATAGTAATAAAATTTTGACAAAATTTTCTATAGTAATAAAATGTTGACACAATTTTCTATAGAAATAATATTTTGGTTAAATTTTCTATAGAAATGAAATTTTGACTAAATTTTCTATAGAAATAAAATTTTGACAAAATTTTCTATAGTAAAAAAATTTTGACGAAATCTTCTATATAAATAAAATTTTGACAAAATTTTCTATAGCAATAAATGTTTGACAAAATATTCTATAGTAATAAAATTTTGACAAAATTTTCTATAGTAATAAAATGTTGACACAATTTTCTATAGAATTAATATTTTGGTTAAATTTTCTATAGAAATGAAATTTTGACTAAATTTTCTATAGAAATAAAATTTTGACAAAATTTTCTATAGTAAAAAAATTTTGACGAAATCTTCTATATAAATAAAATTTTGACAAAATTTTCTATAGCAATAAATGTTTGACAAAATTTTCTATAGAAATAAAATTTTGACTAAATTTTCTATAGAAATAAAATTTTGACAAAATTTTCTATAGAAATGAAATTTTGATAAAATTTTCTATAGAAATAAAATGTTGACAAAATTTTCTATAGAAACAAAATTTTGACAATATTTTCTATAGAAATAAAATTTTGAAAAAAAATTCTATAGAAATAAAATTTTGAAAAAAAAATTCTATAGAAATAAAATTTTGAAAAAAAAAATTCTATAGAAATAAAATTTTGACAAAATTTTCTATAGAAATAACATTTTGACAAAATTTTCAATAGTAATAACATTTGGACAAATTTTTCTATAGAAATAAAATTTTGATGAAATTTTTCTATAGTAATAAAATTTGGACAACATTTTCTATAGAAATAAAATTTTGACACAATTTTCTATAGAAATAAAATTTTGACACAATTTTCTATAGAAATAAAATTTTGATAAAATTTTCTATAGAAATAAAATTTTGACAAAATTTTCCATAGAAATAAAATTTTGACAAAATTTTCTATAGAAATAAAATTTTGACAAAATTTTCTATAGAAATGAAATTTTAACAAAATTTTCTATAGAAATGAAATTTTGACAAAATTTTCTATAGAAATAAAATGTTGACAAAATTTTTTATAGAAATGAAATTTTGACAAAATTTTCTATAGAAATAAAATGTTGACAAAACTTTCTATAGAAATAAAATGTTGACAATATTTTCTATAGAAATAAAATTTTGAAAAAAAATTCTATAGAAATAAAATTTTGAAAAAAAAAGTTCTATAGAAATAAAATTTTGACAAAATTTTCTATAGAAATAACATTTTGACAAAATTTTCAATAGTAATAACATTTTGACAAATTTTTCTATAGAAATAAAATTTTGATGAAATTTTTCTATAGTAATAAAATTTGGACAACATTTTCTATAGAAATAATATTTTGGGAAAATTTCCTGTAAAAATAAAATTTGCATAAAATTTTATATTTTTGACAACATTTTCTATAGAAATGAAATTTTGACAAAATTTTCTACATAAATAAATTTTTGACAACAAATTTGTGTAAAAATAAAATCTTGCCAAATTTTGTATAGAAATAAAATTTAGACAAAATTTTCTATAGAAAAAAAATTTGACAAAATTTTCCTTAGAAATAAAATTTTGACAAAATTTTCTATAGTAATAAAATTTTGACGAAATCTTCTATAGAAATAAAATTTTGACAACATTTTGTGTAAAAATGAAATCTTGCCAAATTTTGTATAGAAATAAAATGTTCTATAGAAATAAAATTTTGAAAAAATTTTCCGTAGAAATAAAAGTTTCACAATATTATCTATAGAAATACAATTTTGACAAAATTTTCCGTAGAAATAAAAATTTCACAAATTTTTCTAGAAATAAAATTTTGGTAGATTATTTTTGGCGATAAAGGCCAAATTTTGTTTGATTGGGGATCGTCTATATACTATAACTATAGACCGATATGGACCAATTTTGGCATGGTTGTTGGCGGCCCTACACTAGCGCAATGTAGCAAATTTCAACCGGGTCGGATGAATTGTGCTCCACCAAGAGCCTCTGGAGGTCAAATCTAGGGATCGATTTATATGGGGGCTATACGTAAAAGTGGTCTAATATGGCTCATTTGCAATACCATCTGACCTACATCAATAACAACTACATATGCCAAGTTTCAAGTCGATAGCTTGTTTCGTTCGAAAGTTAGCGTGATTTCAACAGACTAACGGACGGACTCAGAATTTCACCACGCCCCAGAATATATATACTTTATGGGGTCTTAGGGTAATATTTCGATGTGTTACAAACGGAATGACAAAGTTAATATACCCCTCATCCTATGGTGGAAGGTATAAAAATAGGAAACAAAATCAGGTATCTGGTATTCGTTATCATGGCTTTGGGAAGATAACACCATCACAACGAAATGCAATTTGTGTTTACTAAGGAAGCCCATCGAATGATGATGACGATGATGAAACATGAAAATGATAACTTTGTACCAATATCGAAGAGTTTGTGGTAAAATAAGAATTCAGCGAAGTAGGAATTATGGAAGATGGCCATGATTTCGTAGCAAACTAAGTCGAGAGACGATAATAGTGATTTTAAAATAATCACAAAAATAAAATTTACCAAAAATTTTATTAACATACAATTTGAAAGATTTTCATTAAAAAGATCCTTAAAGGACAAATTTTAAAAAGTTGAAATTTTTCCAATTTAATTTTTAAATGAATTAAAATTGTTATCAAAAGAATACCAAATTAATTGTATCAAGTAAATTTTTAACTGTATAAATTATTTTAAAATTTGCGTTGGTCATTTTTGTGGTTGAAGACATAAAATTTTTTTTTGTAATTTTAATTCAATTAAAATTTATTTGGAAAAATTTTAGAGATATTTTTTTGGTGTGGCCTAACTTCATTGTGAGTTAGCATAAATGTTGTTTTAGGCAGATCTTGCCATATAGGCAAATTGAAAATCCATGTAACTCTTCATAGGGATCTCCTACACTCACACACCCACACGTACATGTTGTCCTGCTACACGTATGTGTTGTACTCGCATAACACAAAGCGCTCTATAGGCTTTAGTTTGCAATTTCCTTTGGTTATGAGTTGGCAATCATATTGGATGATTGCCCATCCTTTGATTACATGGCCATATCCATCTCTATTACTATTTTAGAATGTTTCTTTTTGCTGTTTTTTCCCGTTTGCTTGCGTTCAACCACACTACTCTTAGATCCTCCTTTTACGCACAAACACATCGTAGCTCACCGATAACATTATGCATCTTTGGGAAATTAGAGTACTTGCAACAAAAAAAAAAAAAACAAATCTATGATGGTATGATAGAGGCCTATTAGCCAATACATTCGACCGACCGTCTGTCGGTTTTTGCATTTGAATGTTATCTACTTTTTTTTGTGAGTGCACAAAACCAAATCAAAGTGTGGATTTTCTCGTGTAAACTTCCATCGATATGAATTTCTGAATCGTAATGTAAAATTGTTGGCAAAAACTTGCGATAGTGGGAGTATCTTAAGGGAGGAAGTGATTGCACCGTGGTTATTCGGTATAAAAATAAAATTTGAAAAAATATCTTGATTTTCTCAATGCATTATCTTTGGCAAGAAGCAACATACAAACACTTTCAGATTGCTTTAAAATCCATTTTCCCAGAAAAATCTTCAATTTTAAGACAATAATTAGCCTATATGAGGTCAGTGGTGCTGCCAACATTATTGAAAATTTTCTCTATTAATAGTTAGTGCCACTGTACCACTTTCGTGGCAAATATTTCACATTTTCAAATGTTGCCATTTCTGTGTCACCTCTTTGTTGTGCCAGTAAATGCCTTATTTTTTACACGTTTGTGCCATAGAGTGGGGGTATATTAACTTTGTCATTCCGTTTGTAACACATCGTAACACATCCGTCCGTTGTTCCGTCCGTCCGTCTGTTGAAATCACGCTAACTTCGGAACGAAACAAGCTATCGACTTGAAACATGGTATTGCAAATGGGCCATATCGGACCACTTTAACGTATAGCTCCCATATAAACCGATCCCCAGATTTGACCTCCGGAGCCTGTTCGTGGTGCAAACTTCTTCCGATACGGTTGAAATTTGGTACGTGGTGTTAGTATGTGGTCTCTAAAAACCATGCAAAAATTTGTCTATCGGTCCATAATTATATATAGCCGATCCCCAATCACACAAAAATTGGTCCATATCGGTTCATAATCATGGTTGCTACTCAAGCCGAAAATAATCTACCAAAATTTTATTTTTATAGAAAATTTTGTCAAAATTATATTTCTATAGAAAATTTTGTCAACATTTTATTTCTATAGAAAATTTTGTCAAAGCTTTATTTCTATAGAAAATTTTGTCAAAATTTTGTATAGAAAAAAATTTTGACAAAATTTTATTTCTATATAAAATTATGTCAACATTTTATTTCCATAGAAAATGTTGTTACAATTTTATTTCTATAGAAAATTTTGTCAAAATTTCATTTCTGTAAAAAATTTTGTCAAAATATTATTTCTATACAAAATTTTGTCAAAATTATATTTCTGTAAAAAAATTTGTCAAAATTTTATTTCTATACAAAATTTTGTCAACATTTTATTTCTATAGAAAATTTAGTGAAAATTTTATTTCCACTGCAAATTTTGTCAAAAATTGATGTCCATAGATAATTTGTCAAAATTTTATTGCCATTGGAAATTTTGTCAAATTTTATTTCTATAGAAAATTTTGTCAAAATTTTATTTCTATAGAAAGTTTTGTCAAAATTTTATTTTTATAGAAAAGTTTATCAAAATTTTATTTCTATAGAAAATTTTGTCAAAATTTTATTTCTATAGAAAAGTTTATCAAAATTTTATTTCTATTGAAAATTTTATTTATTTCTATAGAAAATTTTGTCAAAATTTTATTTCTATACACAATTTTGTCAAAGCTTTATTTCTATAGAAAATTTTTGCCAAATTTTATTTCTATAACAGATTTTGTCAAAATTTTATTTCTATCGAAAATTTTGTCAAGATTTTATTTCTATAGAAAATTTTGTCAAAATTTTATTTCTATAGAAAATTTTGTTAAAATTTTATTTCTATAGAAAATTTTGTCAAAATTTTATTTCTATAGAAAATTTTGTCAAAATTTTATTTTTATTGAAAATTTTGTCAAAACTTTATTTCTATACACAATTTTGTCAAAGTTTATTTCTATAGAAAATTCTATCAAAATTTTATTTCTATGGAAAATTTTGTCAAAATTTTATTTCTATTGAAAATTTTGTCAAAATTTTATTTCTATACAAAATTTTGTCAAAATTATATATCTATAAAAAATTTTGTCAAAATTTTTTCTATACAAAATTTTGTCAAAATTTTATTTCTATAGAAAATTTTGTCAAAATTTTACTTCTATAGAAAATTTTGTCAAAATTTTATTTCTTTAGAAAATGTTGTCAAAATTTTATTTCTATAGAAAAGTTTATCAAAGTTTTATTTCTATAAAAAAATTTTGTCAAAATTTTATTTCTATAGAAAAGTTTATCAAAATTTTATTTCTAAAGAAAATTTTGTCAAAATTTTATTTCTATAGAATACTTTGTAAGAATTTTATTTCTATAGAAAATTTTGTTAAAATTTTATTTCTATAGAAAATTTTGTCAAAATTTTATTCCTATAGAAAATTTTAACAAACTTTTATTTATATAGAAAATTTTGTCAATTTTTTTCTATGGAAAATTTTGTCAAATTGTTATTTCTATAGAAAATTTTGTCAAAATTTTTTTTTCTATAGAAAATTTTGTCAAAATTTTTTTTTCTATAGAAAATTTTGTCAAAATTTTTTTTTCTATAGAAAATATTGTCAAAATTTTATTTCTTTAGAAAATTTTGTCAAAATTTTATATCTATAGAAAATTTTAACAAAATTTTTTTCTATAAAAAATTTTGTCAAAATTTTATTTCTATAGAAAATTTTGTCAAAATTTTATTTCTATAGAAAATTTTGTCAAAATTTTATTTCTATAGAAAATTTTGTCAAAATTTTATTCCTATAGAAAATTTTGTCAAAATTTTATTTCTATAGACAATTTTGTCCATATTTTATTTCTATAGGAATCTTTGTCAAAATTTTATTCCTATAGAAAATTTTGTCAAAATTTTATTTCTATAGACAATTTGTCAAAATTTTATTTTTATAAAAAATTTTGTCAACATTTTATTTCTATAGAAAATTTTGTCTAAAATTTATTTCCTTCTGTTTTCTTTTTGTAAATTGAAGGTCGAGGTCAGAGTTTTATTTTCTGTTTTATTTTTATAAAACAGAAAATACGGCAGTAAGTTCGGCCTGGCCGAACTTACTGCCGTATATACTTGTTTTTTAAATGGTATTTTAACTAAATTTTTAAAAAGCATTAATTTTGCCAAATTCATTCGAATTTCTTCTCATATTTCAAAAAGCCACGGTTTTGATTAAAATTCGCAATATAAAATTTCGAAGCCACGGTTTTGATTAAAATTCGCAATATAAAATTTCGAATTTTTCTAAATAACGAAAGAGCATGACAATATATCGTTCGTAAAACCGGGGGCTTTGTTTGTATTTTAAAGCTTTTCTTTTCTTTTTCATACGGTTTTTAAATTTAAAAGTGATTTTATTTTGGACTCGATTTTCATATTTCTGTTGAATTTTGTTGAGTATCATTGTCATGGGCGAGGCGAAGTTTTATAATAATTAGGGGCTCTATTCATTATGAAACTTCGTCTCGCATTTGTAGCCCTGTTTCTTTTGTGTTTCCTCATTAGTTTTGCAAATTTTAATGAAGCATAACCTCTGAAAAAATGTACGAAAATTTCTATAGACAATTTAACTTTTATTTATTTAATGTTTTTTTTTATTTTATTTAAATTTTCTTTATTTTTAAATTAGTGTTCTGGAAAATTGTATGTGAGAAATTTTATTTATTTAATAAAAAAATATTCCTAATTACCACTGTTATTTTATCGAACAGCACATAGTTATTCCTTCATACAGAAAAGTTATTGCAATGATATTAGTTAGACTCCTAGACTTCCTCTTGGAAGTTTAAGTGCGGGTATAGAAAGAAAAAAAAAAACATAGCAAAACAATCATACATAAAAGCTAAAGCTATAACTGCAATAAAGTATTAGCCAGTTTCCTATGATATTTCTAGACTGATAAAAGCATTTGTATCCAGCAACAAAAAAAAAAACGCACGCTAACACATCCATGTGCTAATGCAAAAGCGACTCTACCATAGTATACGAATAGGAAAATTGATGATGATGCAAATGATGTTATGCAATCGAATTGAATTGAATGCTGTAAAAGCAGCTCACACCAACTCTCACATAGATGACAAAGAAGATTATAGAGAATAACAAAAAAATGGAATTAACTTTGTTGAATTGAAAGAAAATACGAAGATAAATGAGTATCAGGTTAAGAGTATGGGGAGTAATATAGCCTTTGCTATCTCACAGTTATGGATTTGCAGGAAACGGATGTAACCTCACTCACACACATGTATGCACACACGCAACACCTATATTCCCTCAATTCATGTTGGATAGGGAGTATGAGCATTGAATTATTGTTTAAAGTGTGGTTATATTGCAGGGCTCAGGGAGAGCTAGTGTTCTAAATGAATGGGCCATACACATACGAATGAAAACTTCAGAGAATGTAAAGAGCGCAATCAAATCTATTGCAAGAACAACAACACTAACACCAACTACAATATAAAGGAATCATATATGTAATTATTATTGAATGAAATGAATTTTCAGAATACATTTTCCAAAAGGATAGATTAGCCAATAGTCATATGTACACGCTCCAATACTCCTGAATACAAACCCATTAGGAAATGGAACTAGTTCCGATCATGTAGGATCAATGAATTCATAGTAAATTGAAGAAGCCAAATCGACGAACTACATAGCGATATATAAAAAAGGAGCGAAATATACATAGATTTGTTATTTGATGAAACCAATTAATTACTTCATGCATTACCGGTAGCCAATTTCTAAGCAATAAAATTTTTAAATAAAATTTTACCAAATTTTCTATAGCAATACAATTTTGAAAACATTCTCAATAGAAATAAAATTTAGACAAAATTTTTTATAGCAATAAAATTTTGATAAAATTTTCTTTAGTAATAAAATTTTGACAAAACTTTCTATTGAAATAAATGTTGACAAACTTTTCAGTAGAAATAAAGATTTGAGAAAATTTTATATAGAAATAAAATTTTGAGAAAATTTTTTATAGAAATAAAATTTTGAAAAAAAAATTATAGCAATAAAATTTTAAGGAAATTTTTTATAGAAATAAAATTTTGACAAAATTTTCCATAGAAATAAATGTTGACAAACTTTTCTATAGAAACACAATTTTCAGAAAATTTTTAATAGAAATAAAATTTTGAGAAAATTTTTTATAGAAATAAAATTTTGAAAATGTTTTTTATTGAAATAAAATTTTCTATAAAAATATAATGTCCAGAAAAATTTCTACAGCAATAAAATTTTGATTTTTTTTTTGGAATAACATTTTCATAAAATGTTCAATAAAAATAAAATTTTGTCGGGACGATAGTTCCAACGCTGAGATCTTCGTGTCTACATTTCTACCACTTTGAACTTCGCGACTACCGTTCCGTCACTGTGAACTTCGGGACGACAGTTCCTACACTGACACCTTCGGGTCTACATATGCATCATAGTGGGTTTCGCGACTAAAGGGTCCACCAGTGAGACTTTCAATAGTTCGACCACTGAGACCTTTGGACCTACGGTTTCACCTTCGGGTCTAAAGATGAATGTTGAATCTATGGATGTTAACAAAATTTTCTGTAGAAATAAAATTTTGCCAAAATTATCTATAGAAATAAATTTTTAAGAGAATTTTCTATAGAAATAAAATTTTCTATCGCAATAAAATCTTTACAATTTTTTTATAGAAATAAAATGTTGACAAATATTTCTACAGCAAAAAAATATTGACAAAAATTTGTATACAAATAAATTTTTAATAAAAATAAAACTTTGACAAAATCGTCCATAGAAATAAAATTTTGACAAAATTTTCTATAGAAATAAAATGTTGACAACATTTTCTGTAGAAATAAAATTTTGATAAAGTTTGCTATAGAAATAAAATTTTGAACAAATTTTCTATAGAAATAAAATTTTTAACAAATTTTCTATAGAAATAAAATTTCGAAAAAAATTGCTAGAGATATAAAATTTTGACAAATATTTTTATAGAAATAAAATTTTGACAAAATTTTTTATAGAAATAAAATTTTGACAAAATGTTCTACAGAACTAAAATTTTGCCAAAACTTTGACAAAATTATATATAAAAAAAAAATTTTTTTGTAGAAATAACATTTTGATAAGAATTTTACAAAATTCTCTATAGAAATTGTTTACACGAGTTTCAGACTATATATAATTGTCTGATTTCCCTTTTCTGGGAAAGTAAATACATATATAGATCACGTTATAATTAAAATTCACTTTATTGTAATTTAGGTTCACAGAGTTATGATAGTAGAATTCACTTATAAGCTTAAGCTTAACATAAATAAAAGGTTCCAATTAGTTCACTTTATTTGATTACTTGTAGAAGTATATGCCTTTAAATATGATTGGGTTTTTTCTGATTTATTATTTTTTTTATATATATTAATTGGTGGGGTTCTGTGTGCGAACAGCTATTTCATTTGATGCTAATAACGTGTAATGTCCGTTCCTTTACCTTTTTTGAACTAACTCCTCTATCACTTTTTGCCACCCATTTGAAGAGAGACCACGAACGTCAAAGACAAACTGCACAGCTGATATGGATAATCACAAAGGTGACCAGGGGAACCTTTCGATGCGAACATCTTCCCGGCCTTGACTGGTCTAAAAATGTACAAAAAATTAAGTTAATGACACCTCTAGTAAGGGTTATAAAAGAAACTGGAATCGTAGTGAAAGTTATACTTAATGTGTGGAGGTTCTGTAGCTAAGATGTGGCCGAACCAACAATTAGCCAACCAAGTGAGGTGTCTTGAGCTATTAACAAACCACCTTCGGATTTCATAATGTTGGACTTGATTATGGATGGGTATAAATCCGCACCGATTTCCATATATATTAGATTGTTGGATGTAAATTGGGGATCAGCTAACTCAATTCGAGAAAACTTTTCCAGTAAAGCATCAGAAAATGAACGTGTATATGGTCGCTTAGGAAGATGTTTGGATACCATTGCATGTACTTCAAATGTTTCGTACGATGGAACCGTGGACTTAAATAGCAAACGGGTATACGTAGTAGAATCCACTTTGTATGTTTCCATACCATGCTCTTTCACAAACTCATCGGATATTATTGTATAAATGGAACTGGAACTAACTACAGCTCTTGCTAATTTTCCATTTGGTTTACATTGTATTTTAACAAGAGCTGTGGGAACCAGTGTACGCAGGACATTGCAAGAGGGAGTGGTACGTTGGATGGGATGGACAACTGACCCTGAATGAGCCTCTTTCCGTTGACCCACACGTTCAATTAATTCGGGATGTCCATGAAGCAAACTATGGTGCTTCTCTTTGCACGTATTACATCTAGAAAGGCTTTGGCATTCACTTAAAATGTGACTCCTTGCAAAGCAATTAAAACAGTAATGTAACCGCTCAACTGTTTTATATTTTTGAACGAGGTTTAAGTTAAGAAATTTTTGACAAGTTGCTAGTCGATGCTCCTTTTTACATATTCCACATCCAACGTGTGAAATAGATTTTTTTCTTTGAAATTTGTTGTGGTATTTATCACGTTTGCAACTATATCCTTTGGGTTGAGTAGATTTGTGTTGGTGGCAATTTCGACAATGTGGAACCATGGTGAGATGTTGTACCTATAATTAGTAGGACAATGTAAATATAAGAAAATTTGTTGGAAATAAATATAAACCAATTTCATAAAATGTACTTAATGAATCGAACTGATTCGCGAATTTGATAGATATAGAATGAGATGTTGAGGGTAAAATTATTGTTTTAGTATTTTAGTTTACTGGGAGAACTACCACTTTTGTTATGGGTCGTGTAATTATACCCGCCGATGTACGCAAGTCAACTACACGGGTACGTTGGTCAGACCCTGGGTACACCTTAATTACCCGTCCTAAAGACCATTCATTCGGAGGAATGTTATCTTGCCGTATGACTACCATATCGCCCACTTGGAGAGAACGTTGAGGGTTATTCCATTTATATCTTTTGTGTAATTCCTTAAGATATTCCTCTTTCCATCTCTTACAAAATATTTGGTGTTGCACTTTGAGGCGCGCCCATCTATTCATAAGACTTGAATTACATCCGCTGAAATCTGGCTCAGTTGGTGTTACGAGGGGTGTACCTATGAGGAAATGACCTGGGGTTAGAGGATTGAGGTCTTCGGGATCTTCACTTGATGGACTTAAAGGGCGAGAGTTCAAGCACGATTCAATTCGCGCTAACAGGGTTGCAAGTTCCTCAAAAGTGTATCTAAATGTTAGAGTTACCTTCTTTAGGTGAGCCTTAAAACTTTTGACGCCAGCTTCCCATATTCCTCCCATATGGGGGCTCCCGGGGGTATAAAGTGCCAGACCAATTTCTGGAAACTGTGGGCTGATATGACCGAATTTTTTATTTGCCTTAAGAATTCTTGGCGATCCCTTTTTAGCATACCGCTTGCCCCTACGAAATTCGTCCCGTTGTCTGAGTAAAGAGCAGATGGGCATCCTCTTCGCGAGAAAAACCGAGCAAATGCTGCTATGAATGCTTGTGTAGAAAGGTCAGATGTGGGTTCTAAATGAATTGCCTTTGTAGCAAAGCATACAAATACACATACATAACCTTTTGTCAATTTGCAACACCGACCAGAATAACTTTTTATTTCCAACGGCCCCGCAAAGTCTATCCCTGTATTTGTAAACGGACGACTAAAACCTGATCTTTCTGGTGGCAACGCCGCCATAATTTGGGTAGCTTGTTGGCTTTTGTACCGGACACAGGGTATACATTTGTGAATGATTGCGCGAATCAAATTTTTTGCTTTAGGTATCCAATAGCAAGACCGAAGCACACGTAAAACTGTCTGGTTACCTCCATGAAGGGTTATAGAGTGTATATGTTCAACTAACAATCTAGCGAGCCAACTGTTGTAGGGTAGTAAGATTGGATGGCTTTCGTCGTAGGTTAATTGGTTCGAGTTAACTAGTCGACCATTTGCTCGCATAATTCCCTTCGCATCTATGAATGGAGTAAGGCACAAAAGCGGACTTGAATGTTTCAGTTGTTCGTGACATTCCAATCGTTTATATTCATCTTGGAAATAATGCATCTGCGTCACGGTTGTTATTCTTTCTTTCACGAAATGAATTTCCTTTGCTTCTAATTCCATGTTCAGATGGCGGAGTTGATCTTTATGTGCTCTAGATGTGTGGTGGTAAAAACGAAACACATATGACAGCACCCTAAGAGCCCGAGATAAAGAGGAAAATCGGTTTAAAATGTCGACATTTGTTTCGACAATGGTAGTAAAAACTTTTATGGGCTTAGCCTCCGTATGAGTTGTGAACATTTTTTGTTGCGGCCACGCTGCGTTGTTAGATTTCAACCAAGTGGGTCCATTCCACCAAAGAGAGTGTAATTTTAGTACATCCGGACCACAACCTCGGCTAGCGATGTCAGCAGGATTGTCATGCGATGTAACGTGTCGCCAGCCTTCTACTCCAACTGAATCGGCTATTGTACTAACGCGATTAGCGACAAAGGTGCTCCACGAAGTGGGAGGCTTATTCAACCATGCCAGTACAATAGAAGAGTCAGTCCAAAGATAAGTACTGTATGTTGGTAATTTTATTTGCGACAAAAGGTTCCTTGTCAATTCTGCCAGTAAAACTGCACCACAAAGCTCTAGTTTGGGGAGAGTAATGACTTTGAGGGGGGCAACTCTAGTTTTTGCAGTGAATAAGGTAACCTGAATGGGTCCTTGCGCAGGGATAACACGGGCATACAACACAGCCGAGTAAGCCTTTTCCGATGAATCACAAAATCCGTGAAACTCTATTTCGCATTGGGGTATATAATGAATCCATCTTGGAATTTCAATTCCATTAATATTATATATGTTGCGAAGAAACGATTGCCAACATTGTAGTGTGTGAGGCTTTAGGTTTTCATCCCAACCTATACCATCTTGCCAGATTTGTTGCATTATTATTTTCGCTGTGACAATAATAGGGGCTAACCAACCCGCAGGGTCAAATAACTTGGCTATATGAGATAGAACAACACGCTTGGTATATATGTTTTTGAGCTCAATTGAAGATAGATCGAAAAAAAATGTATCAGTTCTAGCGTTCCACTGAATACCTAGAGTTTTTGTGGTAGACATTTCTGGCAATGTCAAAAGATCTACATTCAATAAATGTTCCTGTGGAAGCCCTACTAACAATTCCGGAACATTGGAAATCCATTTCCGCAACGGAAATCCCGCCGAATCTAAAGCTGAGATTAACTCACTTTGTGATTTCCTAGCTTCACAAACTGTGTGCGAACCAGCAAGGATATCATCAACATACATCGAATTCTCTATAATGTTTGCTGCTAGTGGATGCGATTGCCTCACATCACTTGCTAGCTGTAATAAGGACCGTATAGCCAAGTAAGGGGCAGCGTTGACCCCAAACGTAACTGTTTTCAACTCGTAATCGCGAATGGGTTCATTTACATTCTCTCTAAAGAGCAATCGTTGATAAGGGGTGTGTTTCGGGTCGAGGGCGATTTGCCTGTACATTTTTTGTATATCGGCACTGAAGACTACTTTGAACATTCGCCACTGCATAATGAGTACCAGTAAATCTTTTTGAAGGGTAGGACCAGTGTATAAAGTATTATTCAAGCTATTACCGTTAGTTGTTTTACAGGAGGCATTAAATACCACCCGTACCTTAGTTGAAGCTCTCTCTGGCTTCACAATAGCATGATGGGGTAAGTAATATTGGGTATTTGGGGGAGTGTCGGGGTTGTAAGAAATGGGTGACATGTGTCCTAGGCTAACATATTCCTTTAGAACGTTGTCATACTCTTTTTTTAATTCCAGATTTCTCATCAAATGTTTCTCATTGCGTAGAAATTGAGCCATAGCGATATGTCGTGAGTTTCCGAGATAAATTTTTGGTTTCCGAAACGGTAGGCTTACCTGGTAGCGACCTGATGATAATCTCAATGTGGTGTGCGTGTAGATTTCTTCACAAATGTCATCCTCTTGTGACTTATTGGATTTCTTCGGTATTTCCTCTATTTCCCAAAACCGCTTGATTGAGTTATCAAGTGTCACCGAAGTGAAATGCGATACTATGTTCCTAATAACCTGTTTCTCATCTATGGGGCCAGTCAGAATCCAACCGAATTCCGTTTCCTGGGCCACTAGACTCCGAAGCACATCCTTCCTAATGCCGGTCCTTAGTATCTGAGGATATACGTCGCCTCCTAGTATAAAATCTATAGGCCTGCTCTCAAAAAACCATGGGTCCGCTAAATCCATTGTATCTATATCGTCAATTCTGTGTGGGGTAATTGAATGGGTTGGTAATGTTCGAGTAAGGGTTTTTACCACAATCGCCTGAATAGTCAAATCAAAATTATTCCGAGTGTTAGAACGGAGTACCACTTCGCATAGCTTAGTTGACCTAGCCGAAACAACTTCATTTAAACCAGATATTTCGGCAATAATTGGAATTGTCGGTATATGTAATCTACGACGAATAGTTTCGGATATGAAAGAGAAATCCGAAGCGGGATCTATTAGCGCGCGTGCAGGATACGAGGAACCATTCAAAAAAACATTTACAATTGCTGTACCTAGCAACTTCTTCCGATCGTCCAATTTACAATTTGATTGAGTAAGTGTCGAAAATGTCTGCGACGTATTTACATTAGACGTTGATGGGTGGTTGTTATCCGTACTAAGGACAGTATTGGCAGCCGAGTGTGGTTTGTGAAGCAAGGTGTGATGCCTTCTACCACAATGTCTGCATTTGAAAGGGCTTCTACATTCCTTAAGGTTATGTGAAATAGCTAAGCAATTGTAGCAACATCCATTTTCCTTTACAAACTCTATCCGTTCCGCGACTCCTAGCATTGTAAATTTGGGACACTCTCGAATAACATGATCGGATTCACAAAACTTGCAAATGGGAGAGGCAGATATCCTCGTTCCTTCAGCGAGTGTCGAATGCAATGATTGATTCGAACTCCGTTTGTTACTTTTCGATTTACTATCTGGATGTACGTTCAGGTGAAAAGTTTTCCCTTTACAACCTACATGACTCTTATTTTCACCTATATGACAAGTAGAATTGACCAATGATTTTACATCCGCCACTGATTCCAAGCCTTTATAGGTATTAGTTAGAAAAGTGTCCATCTCTAGCCATTCTGGCAACGATGACGGATCACTCAGGGATTCTTCGAACCTTTGAAGCGTATCAACGGGTAACTTGGAGGAGCAAAGATATATGAAAATAGGATCCCAACCAGTTGTATTTATGTTCAGGGTTTTCAAATGACTTATACATCCATTTATCGTTCGTTGTAACCTTCTGACCGATGCTCCGCATTGCATGTCAACCTGAGGTAAATTTAAAAGCACCTTAATTTGGGCATTAACTTGCATTCTCCTATTTTCATATTGTTCCGTAAGATGTTCCCACGCTACGGAGAACCCCTCGTTGGTTAATGGCGCATTGTCCACAATTTCCCTAGCCTCCATTTCAGTTTTCTGTTTAAGATAAAATAGTTTCTCTACCCCACTGAGCCTCGAATTCTTTCCATACACAGCTGAAAACATATCTCTGAATGATGCCCAACAAGCATAATCCCCAGCAAAACTTTGTATATCACAAGGAGGTACGTTGAAGGAAGGATCAGAAGGCTTTTCTATGCTAACGTCTGAGGTTCCTCTTTTCAACAGTAACCCAAGTGCATCTATTGATTCATCTATCGAAATTATGGTCATACTATAACATTTGCGACCGTCCTTAAACCTCCTCTGAATGTCCTCCATGTCAATTGTCGCTAGTTGGTCTGGATCATCCAATAAAGGAGATTCCATTAATATGTCATACTTCTTAACTATTTTCTCCCATAGTATTTCCAATTCTCGCTTGTGGAATCGAAGCATAGCCATTGACTTGTTCTGTTTTAAAGCCTTACCATAATCATCAATGAAAGATGTTAGGTCGCTTACGATGCTTCTCTTCAAACTAGAAGCCATATCTTTCAATGAAACCATTATTTATATTTATTTATGAATTTAGCTTTATGTGATTTTGTGTACTTTACCAGTCAAAACCAACTCCAAATCCAATTAAGTTGAACAACGAGTAAGATGTACTCACCTTGCTGCTTATAGGGTGTTTTGTTTACCAACTGAGAGTGTGGGGTTTCGATTCGATACGGAGTTTTACAATTCTTTAATTCTCTTTAGTATGATCTGCTTTATGTTCTCTTGTTATAAACAACCACGACTTATAACATGACTTCCTTAGTTGCTCTCTTTATATTCGTTATGTTATCTGTTTTTACATTTATTGCTTTGTTATCATATGACTGTTAACCTTTCGTTAATCTCACTTGTCTCTTTTTGGCGCGATGTATGTATGTAAATGATATTGAATATGTGGACTGTATTTTGTTTTTGTTTATTTTAACTTTAATAAATAGGCACCGTTTTGTTGGAAGGTTCGATGGACCATGTTTACACGATTTTCAGACTATATATAATTGTCTGATTTCCCTTTTCTGGGAAAGTAAATACATATATAGATCACGTTATAATTAAAATTCACTTTATTGTAATTTAGGTTCACAGAGTTATGATAGTAGAATTCACTTATAAGCTTAAGCTTAACATAAATAAAAGGTTCCAATTAGTTCACTTTATTTGATTACTTGTAGAAGTATATGCCTTTAAATATGATTGGGTTTTTTCTGATTTATTATTTTTTTTATATATATTAATTGGTGGGGTTCTGTGTGCGAACAGCTATTTCATTTGATGCTAATAACGTGTAATGTCCGTTCCTTTACCTTTTTTGAACTAACTCCTCTATCACTTTTTGCCACCCATTTGAAGAGAGACCACGAACGTCAAAGACAAACTGCACAGCTGATATGGATAATCACAAAGGTGACCAGGGGAACCTTTCGATGCGAACAGAAATAAAATTTTGACAAAATTTTCTATAGAAATAAAATTTTGACAAAATTTTCTATAGCAATAAAATTTTGATAAAATTTTCTATAGAAATAATATTTTGACAAAATTTTCTATAGAATAAAATGTTGACAAAAATTTCTATAGAAATAAAATTTTAACAAAATATTCTGTAGAAATAAAATTTTAACCAAATTTCCTATAGAAACAAAATTTTGACAAAATTTTCTATAGAAATAAACTTTTGATAAAATTTTCTATAGAAATAATATTTTGACAAAATTTTCTATAGAATAAAATTTTGACAAAAATTTCTATAGAAATAAAATTTTGACAAAAATGTCTACAAAAATAAAATGTTTACAAAATTTCTGTAGAAATAAAATGATGACATACTTTTCTGTAGAAATTACAATGTTGACAAAAATTTCTATAGAAATAAAATTTTAACAAAATATTCTGTAGAAATAAAATTTTAACCAAATCTTCTATAGAAACAACATTTTGACAAAATTTTCTATAGAAATAAACTTTTGATAAAATTTTCTATAGAAATAATATTTTGACAAAATTTTCTATAGAATAAAATTTTGACAAAAATTTCTACAGAAATAAAATTAAAAAAAAAAAATGTCTACCAAAATAAAATGTTTACAAAATTTTCTGTAGAAATAAAATGTTGACATAATTTTCTGTAGAAATTAATATGTTGACAAAAATTTCTATAGAAATAAAATTTTGACAAAATGTTTTAAAGAAATACAATTTTGACAAAATTTTCTATAGAAATAACATTTTTACAAAACTTGTTATAACAGTAAAAATTTGAAAAAAAAATTATTAAAATAAAATGTTGACAAAATCTACTATTGAAGTAACATTTTGAAAAAAATTGCTCTAGAAATAAAATTTTTGATAGAAATAATATTTTGACAAAATTTTCTATAGAAATAAAATTTTGACAAAATTTTCTATAGAAATAAAATTTTGACAAAATTTTCTATAGAAATAAAATTTTGATAAAATTTTCTATCGAAACAATATTTTGACAAAATTTTCTGTAAAAATAAAATTTTGACAAAATGTGTACGGTGACTTGCAGAACGAACAGCATCACACGAACTCACATACAAAATCCCTGAAGATGGTTAGTGGCACTAACCGAAATATTGGAAATAAATATTAAAACAAATCATTAATCGATTGTTTCTATGATCTCAAGCCGAACAAAATTAATAATCAGAATAGAAATACAATTTTGACAAAATTTTCTATAGAAATAAAATTTTTACAATACTTGTTATAACAGTAAAAATTTGAAAAAAAATTATTAAAATAAAATTTTGACAAAATCTACTATTGAAATAACATTTTGAAAAAAATTGCTCTAGAAATAAAATTTTGAAAAATTGTTGATAGAAATAAAATTTTGACAAAATTTTCTACGGAAATAAAATTTTGACAAAATTTTCTATAGCAATTAAATTTTGACAAAATTTGCTATAACAATTAAATTTTCACAAAAGTTTCTATAGAAAGGTTTGACTTTCGGGAAATCTTCATGCCTACATATTCACCACTTAGACCTACAGTTCCACCACTAAAACAAGTAATACGCTGTGAAATAGCAAATAAACCTGTAAGAACTCTAGAAATAAAATTTTGACAAAATTTTTGATAGAAATAATATTTTGACAAAATTTTCTATAGAAATAATATTTTGACAAAATTTTCTATAGAAATAAAATTTTGACAAAATTTTCTATAGAAATAAAATTTTGACAAAATTTTCTATAGAAATAAAATTTTGATAAAATTTTCTATCGAAACAATACTTTGACAAAATTTTCTATAGAAATAAAATTTTGACAAAATTTTCTATAGAAATAAAATTTTGATAAAATTTTCTATCGAAACAATATTTTGACAAAATTTTCTGTAAAAATAAAATTTTGACAAAATGTGTACGGTGACTTGCAGAACGAACAGCATCACACGAACTCACATACAAAATCCCTGAAGATGGTTAGTGGCACTAACCGAAATATTGGAAATAAATATTAAAACAAATCATTAATCGATTGTTTCTATGATCTCAAGCCGAACAAAATTAATAATCAGAATAGAAATACAATTTTGACAAAATTTTCTATAGAAATAAAATTTTTACAATACTTGTTATAACAGTAAAAATTTGAAAAAAAATTATTAAAATAAAATTTTGACAAAATCTACTATTGAAATAACATTTTGAAAAAAATTGCTCTAGAAATAAAATTTTGAAAAATTGTTGATAGAAATAAAATTTTGACAAAATTTTCTACGGAAATAAAATTTTGACAAAATTTTCTATAGCAATTAAATTTTGACAAAATTTGCTATAACAATTAAATTTTCACAAAAGTTTCTATAGAAAGGTTTGACTTTCGGGAAATCTTCATGCCTACATATTCACCACTTAGACCTACAGTTCCACCACTAAAACAAGTAATACGCTGTGAAATAGCAAATAAACCTGTAAGAACTCTAGAAATAAAATTTTGACAAAATTTTTGATAGAAATAATATTTTGACAAAATTTTCTATAGAAATAATATTTTGACAAAATTTTCTATAGAAATAAAATTTTGACAAAATTTTCTATAGAAATAAAATTTTGACAAAATTTTCTATAGAAATAAAATTTTGATAAAATTTTCTATCGAAACAATACTTTGACAAAATTTTCTGTAAAAATAAAATTTTGACAAAATGTGTACGGTGACTTGCAGAACGAACAGCATCATACGAACTCACATACAAAATCCCAGAAGATGGTTAGTGGCACTAACCGAAATATTGGAAATAAATATTAAAACAAATCATTAATCGATTGTTTCTATGACCTCAAGCCGAACAAAATTAATAATCAGAATAGAAATACAATTTTGACAAAATTTTCTATAGAAATAAAATTTTTACAATACTTGTTATAACAGTAAAAATTTGAAAAAAAAAAAAATTATTAAAATAAAATTTTGACAAAGTCTACTATTGAAATAACATTTTGAAAAAAAATTGCTCTAGAAATAAAATTTTTAAAAATTGTTGATAGAAATAAAATTTTGACAAAATTTTCTACGGAAATAAAATTTTGACAAAATTTTCTATAGCAATTAAATTTTGACAAAATTTGCTATAACAATTAAATTTTCACAAAAGTTTCTATAGAAAGGTTTGACTTTCGGGAAATCTTCATGCCTACATATTCACCACTTAGACCTACAGTTCCACCACTAAAACAAGTAATACGCTGTGAAATAGCAAATAAACCTGTAAGAACTCTAGAAATAAAATTTTGACAAAATTTTTGATAGAAATAATATTTTGACAACATTTGCTATGTAAATAAAATTTTGACAAAATTTTCTACGGAAATAAAATGTTCACTAAATTTTCTATAGCAATTAAATTTTGATAAAATTTTCTATAGAAATAAAATTTTGACAACATTTCTCATAGAAATAAACTTTAGACAAAATGTTTTAAAGAAATAAAATTTTGATAAAATTTTTTATAGAAATAAAATTTTAACAAAATTTGTTATAACAGTAAAATTTTGAAAAAAATCTATTGAAATAAAATTTTGACAAAATCTACTATTGAAATAACATTTTGAAAAAATTGCTCTAGAAATGAAATTTTGATAAAATTTTCTATGGAAAAAAATTTTTGACAACATTTTTCAACGGAAATAAAATTTTGACAAAATTTCCTGTAGCAATTAAATTTTCACAATAGAAAGGTTTGACCTTCGGAAAACCTTCATGCCTACATTTTTACCACTTAGACCTACAGTTCCACCACTAAGACAAGTGATACGCTGTGAAATAGCAGTGAAAATCCAAATCATCATCTTTCGTATAGACAACCAATGTAGATGTAAGAATTGATCTTCACTTTCTAGAGCACGAGATCTAGTGCTTCACAAAAGATAGGCTCTAGATGAGACAGCATATCAGGCTGGCCTGAAGAGAATGCATGGGAATACTGTCACTGAGACAGTGAAAAGCTACAAAATTAATCCTGTTCTCGGAGGTGGCAATTGTACACTAAAGGTCTATCACTCAACTAGAGACTGATGGCAGCTGACTACCTCAATCCTTAGCTGATAAAGAGTTCTCCTTTCACACACACACACACTTGGACACTTCAAAAGTAGAGATTTATAAAAATATGAATTCCATGCATAGCATGAAATTTTTGTAATATTCCTATGAGCCAGTTTGTCTACATGAATTGATGGTCATTTTAGCTTTTCAATAGAAAATGTTTTGTTTTCTACCCCTACCCTTTCTCCATCACTCCTTTTCTCTACCATTATCCCCATATAATCATGAGTTGTATCCTTTGAAGCTTATGCAAATATTAATGGATATCAATTAGAAAAATTTCTCTTCAATTCTTTCTTACATGGCCGCATTGTCCATGTATGTGTGTAAGTGATTGAATATATGATTGAATTGCACATCAATTTTCATAAATTGTACATCATTCTTTACCACAATTTTGTGGTTTTATTGAACGAATTGCCATTTAACCAAGACATTTTTGTTTGGGCCCTATTTCTAAGGGAAAAGTTAACTTTAGGAAAATTTTCCTTTGCTATTTCAATTTTCATTATGGTTGTAATGCATTCAAGTGTGTAATTAAACTCTGTGATTTTTCCTTCCAGCCACCTTCACCGCAAGTCCTTTGTATGATGCAATATAGATCATTTTCTGTAAAATTTTCCACATTTACCATTTAATTGAAAATCCATTCAGTGGTAATGTAATTGTGATTGGGATATGGTTGCTAGCCTTATCTGGGAAACAATGAATCGAAATCGTTGGTTTCTATTCAGTTAAGCATATCAATTCTCCCTCTCGATGAAGAAGTAGATAAAATTTCTAATCAAATAAAGCAAAATCGAGCAAAAATATGTTAAAATATGAATCACAATCACGGTTGCTACTTGAGCCAAATATAATCTACCAAAATTTGGAGACAATTCTACGAAAAAAACTACAAAACAAAGCACAAATATTTTGTCAAATTTTATTTTTATAGAAAATTTTGTCACAATTTTATTTCTATAAAAAATTTTGTCAACATTTTATTTCTGTAGAAAATTTTGTCAACAGTTTATTTCTAAAGAAAAATGTGTCAACAATTTATCTCTAAAGAAAATATTGCCAAAATTTTATTTCTAAAGAAAATTTTGCTAAATTTTTTTTTCATAGAAAATTTTATTTCTATAGAAAATTTTCAGAAATTTTTATTTACATAGAAAATTTTCTGAAAATTTTATTTCCATAGAAAAATTAATTTCTTTAGAACATTTTCAAAAAAAAATTTTGAAAAAATTTTTTTTCTATAGACAATTTTGTCAAAAATTTATTTCAATAGAAAATTTTGTCAAAATTTCATTTCCATAGAAAATTTTCTGAAAATTTTATTTCTTTAGAAAATTTTACTTCTATTGAAAAATTTCCGAAAATTTTATTTATATAAACACTTTGCAAAATTTTATTTCTATAGAAAATTTTTGCAAAATTTTATTTCTACAGAAAATTTTCGCAAAATTTTATTTCTATAGAAATTTTGTCAAAATTTTATTTCTATTCAAAATTTTATTTGTATATAAAATTTTGTCAAAATTTTATTTCTATAGAAAATTTTATTTCTATAGAAAATTTTCAGAAATTTTTATTTACAGAGAAAATTTTCTGAAAATTTTATTTCCATAGAAAATTTAATATCTTTAGAACATTTTCAAAAATTGTATTTCTATAGAACACTTTATTCCTATTGAAAATTTTCTGAAAATTTTATTTCTATAGAAAATATTCTCAAAGTTTTATTTCTATAAACAATTTTGTCTAAATTTAATATCTAAAAGAAAATTTGTCAAAATTTTATTTCTATAGACAATTTTGTCAAAAATTTGTTTCAATAGAAAATTTTGTCGAAATTTCATTCCCATAGAAAATTTTCTGAAAATTTAATTTCTTTAGAAAATTTTATTTCTATAGAAAATTTTCTGAAAATTTTATTTATATAGACACTTTTTGCAAAATTTTATTTCTATAGAAATTTTGTCAAAATTTTATTTCTATTCAAAATTTTATTTCTATATAAAATTTTGTCAAAATTTTATTTCTATAGAAATTTTGTCAAAATTTTATTTCTATAGAAATTTTGTCAAAATTTTATTTCTATAGAAATTTTGTCAAAATTTTATTTCTATATAAAATGTTGTCAAAATTAGTTTTGCTGCAACTAGGGGATGCTGATGAGGAATGTGGTAATTCCGAAACGTGCGTCCATCCAACCATCTTGCAGTCTATAGGGCTTTGCCCAAATAAATTTGACAAACATTATTTTCCTCTGTTGGTTTTAAGCTGAAATAAAAAAACAACAACAAAATTTTATTTATATATATAATTTTGTCAAAATTTTATTTCTATAGAAAATTTTCTATAGAAATAAAATTTTCTGAAAATTTTATTTCTATACAAAATTTTCTGAAAATTTTATTTCTATGCAAAATTTTCTGAAAATTTTATTTCAATATAAAAATTTTGCAAAGTTTTATTTCTATAGAAAATTTTCGCAAAATTGTATTTCTTTAAAAAGTTTTGTCAAAATATTATGTCTACAAAGAATTTTGTCAAAGTTTTATTTTTATAGAAAATTATGTAAAATTTTCATTTTATAGAAAATTTTGTCAAACTTTTATTTCTAAAGAAAATTTTGTCAAACTGTCATTTCTTCAGAAAGTGATGTCAAAATTTTATTTCTATAGCAAATTTTCTGATTTTTTTTACTATAGAAAATATTCTCAAAGTTTTATTTTTATAAAATATGTTTTCAAAGTTTTATTTCTATAAAAAATTTTACCAAAATTTTATTTCTATACAAAAATTTGTGAAAATTTTATTGCTATAGACAATATTGTCAAAATTTTATATATATAGAAAATTTTGTTAGAATTTTATTTCTATTAAAAATTTTGCCAAAATTTCTTAGAATTTTTTTTAAATTTTATTTCTATATATTTATTAACATTTTATTTCTATAGAAATTTTGTCAAATTGTATTTCTATACAAAATTTTGTTAAAATTTAATTTCTATAAAAAATTTTGTCAAAAATTTATTTCTATAGAACATTTTGTCAAATTTTTATTTCTAGAGAAAATTTTCTCAAATAAAATTTCTATAGAAAATTTTTGCAAAATTTTATTTTTATACAAATTTTGCCAAAATTTTATTTCTATAGACAATTTTTTAAAATTTTATTTCTATAGAAATGTTTGTCAAAAATTTTATTTCTATAGATCGTTTTGTCAAAATTTCGTAAGAATTTTATTTCTATAAAAAATTTTGTCAATACAGTGCACTCGCGGTAACGTGAACTAATTAAAACCAAGAGGTTTCACGTTAGCGAAAATGTTCACGTTAGCGAACTTCAGCGAATTTCAGAACAAAACGTAGCATTAACAGGTTGGCTGATAAGACCCCGGTCTAACAAAGAAAAACACATTTTTTTGTCAAAATTCGTTTTTATTATTCAACATAGTTCCCTTCAAGAGCGATACAACGATTATAACGACCTTCCAATTTTTTGATACCATTTTGGTAGTGCTCCTTCGGTTTTGCCTCAAAATAGGTCTCAGTTTCGGCGATCACCTCTTCATTGCAGCCTGCGAGCATCCTTTTGAGGTCTGAGAACAAGAAAATGTCGCTGGGGCCAGATCTGGAGAATACGGTGGGTGGGGAAGCAATTCGAAGCCTAATTCATGAATTTTGCCATCGTTCTCAATGACGCGTGTCACGGTGCGTTGTCTTTGTGGAACAACACTTTTATCTTCTTCATATGGGGCCGTTTTGCCGCGATTTCGACCTTCAAACACTCCAATAACGCCATATAATAGTCACTGTTGATTCAAGATAATCGATAAAAATTATTCCATGCGCATCCCAAAAAACAGAGGCCATTACTTTGCCAGCGGACCATTTGAAGGTTGGTACTATATAAAAATAATATGGATTTAATACTAGCGACGCCAGCTATGTGTCAGACCGGGGACTTATCAGCCAAGCTGTTATTTTGGAGTTTTACTCGTTCTAGGGTGATAGTCTGTTATTTTTTTATTAGTAATACTAAAAACTTAAATAAATTTCATGAAAAAATTAAAAAAAAAAAAAATAGATGGGAAAAATATCAGTGGGTATGAAATTATAAAACAAAATATAAAATTCACGAAAAAAACTAAACTAAATCACTAAAAAATTCCGTAAGTGTATTTGGAATTGTATTTGTCATTGTGAATCTAACGTCAAATTTCATGTTTTTCAGCGTTACGGAGTAGTTAGTGTAAGAAAAAGCGTGTTCACGTTAGGCTGTGTTCACGTTACCGCGAGCGCACTGTATTTTATTTCTATAGAAAATTTTGTCAAAATTTTATTCTTATAGAAAATTTTTGCAAAATGTAAAACATTTTTTCGGAGGGTTCAAGTGTGGTTTTTGTTGGGTTTAATAAACTGCCTGAATTTATTCTGATAATTTGTTGATAGTTTTGCTGCAAGTAGAGGATGCTGATGAGGAATGTGGTAATTCCGAAACGTGCGTCCATCCAACCATCTTGCAGTCTATAGGGCTTTGCCCAAATAAATTTGACAAACATTCTTTTCCTCTGTTGGTTAAGCTACTCTTGTAGTTTAGTCAATGTATGGTTTTAAGCTGAAATAAAAAAACGACAACAATGCTTAAAGAACAAAACCAACAATAACAAAACAAAACAAATGGAAAAAGAAGAGGAGGCACGCTCAAAATAAACCCAGCCATGTGAATTCAAATCGATGATTTGACAGTGGCATAGGAAAAGAGATATGTTTGTTTCGAATTTATTTGGCATAAGCCGGCTATCAATGTAAAACATTTTTTCGGAGGGTTCAAGTGTGGTTTTTGTTGGGTTTAATAAACTGCCTGAATTTATTCTGATAATTTGTTGATAGTTTTGCTGCAAGTAGAGGATGCTGATGAGGAATGTGGTAATTCCGAAACGTGCGTCCATCCAACCATCTTGCAGTCTATAGGGCTTTGCCCAAATAAATTTGACAAACATTCTTTTCCTCTGTTGGTTAAGCTACTCTTGTAGTTTAGTCAATGTATGGTTTTAAGCTGAAATAAAAAAACGACAACAATGCTTAAAGAACAAAACCAACAATAACAAAACAAAACAAATGGAAAAAGAAGAGGAGGCACGCTCAAAATAAACCCAGCCATGTGAATTCAAATCGATGATTTGACAGTGGCATAGGAAAAGAGATATGTTTGTTTCGAATTTATTTGGCATAAGCCGGCTATCAATGTAAAACATTTTTTCGGAGGGTTCAAGTGTGGTTTTTGTTGGGTTTAATAAACTGCCTGAATTTATTCTGATAATTTGTTGATAGTTTTGCTGCAAGTAGAGGATGCTGATGAGGAATGTGGTAATTCCGAAACGTGCGTCCATCCAACCATCTTGCAGTCTATAGGGCTTTGCCCAAATAAATTTGACAAACATTCTTTTCCTCTGTTGGTTAAGCTACTCTTGTAGTTTAGTCAATGTATGGTTTTAAGCTGAAATAAAAAAACGACAACAATGCTTAAAGAACAAAACCAACAATAACAAAACAAAACAAATGGAAAAAGAAGAGGAGGCACGCTCAAAATAAACCCAGCCATGTGAATTCAAATCGATGATTTGACAGTGGCATAGGAAAAGAGATATGTTTGTTTCGAATTTATTTGGCATAAGCCGGCTATCAATGTAAAACATTTTTTCGGAGGGTTCAAGTGTGGTTTTTGTTGGGTTTAATAAACTGCCTGAATTTATTCTGATAATTTGTTGATAGTTTTGCTGCAAGTAGAGGATGCTGATGAGGAATGTGGTAATTCCGAAACGTGCGTCCATCCAACCATCTTGCAGTCTATAGGGCTTTGCCCAAATAAATTTGACAAACATTCTTTTCCTCTGTTGGTTAAGCTACTCTTGTAGTTTAGTCAATGTATGGTTTTAAGCTGAAATAAAAAAACGACAACAATGCTTAAAGAACAAAACCAACAATAACAAAACAAAACAAATGGAAAAAGAAGAGGAGGCACGCTCAAAATAAACCCAGCCATGTGAATTCAAATCGATGATTTGACAGTGGCATAGGAAAAGAGATATGTTTGTTTCGAATTTATTTGGCATAAGCCGGCTATCAATGTAAAACATTTTTTCGGAGGGTTCAAGTGTGGTTTTTGTTGGGTTTAATAAACTGCCTGAATTTATTCTGATAATTTGTTGATAGTTTTGCTGCAAGTAGAGGATGCTGATGAGGAATGTGGTAATTCCGAAACGTGCGTCCATCCAACCATCTTGCAGTCTATAGGGCTTTGCCCAAATAAATTTGACAAACATTCTTTTCCTCTGTTGGTTAAGCTACTCTTGTAGTTTAGTCAATGTATGGTTTTAAGCTGAAATAAAAAAACGACAACAATGCTTAAAGAACAAAACCAACAATAACAAAACAAAACAAATAAAATTTTATTCTTATAGAAAATTTTTGCAAAATTTTATTTATAAAGCATAATGGGTTTATGGAGTATTTCAAAATAAAGTCAACAAATTTGGATATGCCTAAAAGTATGCTACATTTTCGTTGGTCTTCAATCATATCACACGTAATAATTGAGTAAATAAAAATCAAATATTTCGGTTGAATGTTAGCATTCATCTACAGCAACCGTATACTTTGATAAAACCACAAATATATATTAATGTACAATAAATGAGATTATGGTATATCCATGGCTTTCCCAAAGTCCATGAGAAGTTTTTGCTTTTTTCTTTCTAATTCTATTCTAAGTGCATTTCGTTGCACAGCCTTGTTTTTTCAACCATCACTCTGTGCTATCGGAACCTGTTTTAATGGAAGATTTTTCTTTGTGGTTTCAATTCCCTAAACTGCTTTTATTGGTACAAACATTTTGTGCGTACACAAAGCCAATAATGCCTCTCCGATTTCTTGACCACAAATCGTTGAATAAAATCCATCCCTTGAAAACCATTGCTTTGTTATTGCTAATGGTGGAGTGGTCTACTCGTACTAGCTTAGGTGTAGGAAATTGATTTGAAAAGCAAAAATTCTTATGCAGGAGTACTTCGATTTGTTTCAGCAGTTTGGATACTCTTTGCCAGCAAATGAAATGGACTTCCGGATAAGAGAAATGTTTTTTTGCGGCGGGTGGGGTCAATTTGCATATCCAACAAAACCAAAGACATTTTGTTCATGTACGCAAAAGATGTTAGAGTGGTCGTAAGTGCTAACCCAAGAAATAAAATTTTCAAAACAAAAAACAATAGTTACTAATACTGGACACAATTTGGATTTTGTAATAATAGAAAATAAAGAAAAATTTATATTTTTTTAAATAAATTAAAACAAAATTAAAATTTTTGATACTTCCCTAGATTTATAATTTAATTTCCTAAAGCGGAGTTCAATGTTTGTAAAAATATGACAAATATTTAAAACTTCAGCCATTTGTATGCAATTTTCCAGAAATGTATTTATGATTTTTCGGCGATAGAGACGTTTTAGAAGCATAAAGAAAATCGAGTAATTTTTTTTAAATGTTAGCAACGATGTTTACAAGGAAAATATTGGCATTTTGGCCATATTTGCCTAACTTCGACACACATTGTTAAATGTTAATTGTACAAAATTTAAAAAAAAAATCGGAGTGAAACTTTGCCCGATTTAAACTAATATGACCACGACTTATTAGTTTAAAGCGGGCAAAGTGTATATATGGGAGCTATATCTAAATCTAAACCGGTTTCTTTCAAAATATTCTAGGGTTCTATTCTGATTGGAGGTGTGCGCGTGACACGAAATTCTCGTGACACGAGTGATTCACACGTGATTCGTGACCAAAATCCAAAGCAAGTCTCGTGAATGGGACTAAAATAAATATGTCGTGCGTGAGCGTGCATGAGAAATAAAATCGGTTCGTGAAACCGCTAAATCGACACAAGGGCACGATTGCCACAGTTGGTAGAATTCTACCTCAAATGGTAAATTTTTTACTGTTTGGAAGATTACTAGAATTCTCGATGTTTTACAAATAGGTACTTTACAAATTATCAATAGAAATTTTGAAAAAGTTACTTAACAAAATTTTCCATAGAAAAAAAATTGACAAAATTTTTATAGAAAATTTTTTCACAAAATTTTTTATAGAAAAATTTTTCACAATTTTTTTTATAGAAAACAATTTTAACAAAAAAAATTATACAAATTATACAATAATTTTGACAAAATTTTCTATAGAAATAAAATTTTGACAAAATTTTCTAACGAAATAAAATGTTGACAAAATTTTTTATAGAAATAAAATTTTGACAAAATGTTCTATAGATATAAATTTTTTTCTATTTTTCTATTTTTTCTATAGAAATAAAATTTCGACAAAATTTTCTAAAGAATAAAATTTTAACAAAATTTTCTATAGAAATAAAATTTTGAAAAAATTTTCTATAGAAATAAAATTTTAACAAAATTTTCCATAGAAATAAAATTTTGAAAAAATTTTCTATAGAGTAATATTTTGGCAAAATTTTCTATAGAAATTAAATTTTTACAAAATTTCCTATAGAAATAAAATTTTGACAAAATTTTCTATAAAAATAAAATTTTGACAAAATTTCCTATAGAAATAAATTTTGACACAATTTCCTAAAGAAACAAAGTTTTGACAAAATTTCCTAAAGAAATAAAATTTTGAACAATTTTGATATTGTTGGCATTTTTATTTTAATTTTTATGATTTTTTTTATCTCATAATCTCGGCTATAGGTCCATAAATTAAACTTGAAGTTATTGGTTTCTTGTTTTTTTTTTTATTTTCCGATATTTCGGTTGACTTCGTCAGAAATGTTTTCAAGGATTTTTCTCCGCTGTCTTGTTACTTCGCTGTCTGTAGAAAAACACCAGTAGAAAAACAGACAGCGTAGAAAATCCTTGAAACCGGTTTTGACGAAGTCAACCGAAATATCGAAAAATAAAAAACAAAAACAAGAAACCAACAATTTCAAGTTTAATTTATACACCTATAGAGGAGATTATGAGATTAAAAAAAAGAAATAAAATTTTGACAAATTTTTCTATAGAACTAAAATTTTGAAAAAAATTTTCTATAGAGTAATATTTTGGCAAAATTGTCCATAGAAATAAATTTTGACACAATTTCCTAAAGAAACAAAGTTTTGACAAAACTTCCTAAAGTAATAAAATTTTGACAAAATTTTCTATAGAAATAAAATGTTTCTGTTTGGTAGTGTTTTGCTAATATAGAAATAAAATTTTATGATCACAAAAATATGTTCGCAGGCAGATGGAAATTGCTAAATCGACTCAAGGGCGTGGTTGCCATAGTTGGTAGAATTCTACCACAAATAGTAAATTTTTTACTGTTTGGTAGATTGGTAGAATTTTCGATGTTTTAGTAGGTACTTCACACATTATCAATAGAAATTTTGAAAAAGAAAAAGAAATTTTGAAATCAATAGAAATTTTGAAAAAACAAAATTTTCTATAGAAATACAATTTTGACAAAAATTTCCATAGAAAACAAAATGACAAATTTTTTATAGAAAACAAATTTTAAAAAATTTTTTATAGAAAAAAATGTAACAAAAAATTATAGAAATAAAATTTTGAAAAAAAATTGACAAAATTTTCTATAGAAATACGATTTTGACAAAATTTTCCATAGAAAACAAATTTTACAAAATTTTTTATAGAAAAGATTGTAACAAAAAAATAATATAAATAAAATTTTGAAGAAAATTTTCTACAGAAATAAAATTTTGGCAAAATTTTCTATAGAAATAAAATTTTGACAAAATTTTCTATAGAAATAAAATTTTAACAAAATTTTCTATAGAAATAAAATTTTTACAAAATTTTCTATAGAAATAAAATTTTGACAAAATTTTCATTAGAAATAAAATTTTAACAAAATTTTCTATAGAAATAAAATTTGTACAACATTTTTTATAGAAATAAAATTTTGACAAAATTTTCATTTTTTATAGACAACAAATTTTAAAAAATTTTTTATAGAAAAAATTGTAACAAAAACTTATACCAATAAAATTTTGAAAAAAAAAATTGACAAAATTTTCTATAGAAACAATTTTGACAAAATTTTCCATAGAAAACAAATTTTACAAATTTTTTTATAGAAAAAATTGTAACAAAAAATAATAGAAATAAAATTTTGAAGAAAATTTTCTATAGAAATAAAATGTTGACAAAATTTTCTATAGAAATAAAATTTTGACAAAATTTTCTATAGAAGTAAAATTTTAACACAATTTTCTAGAGAAATAAAATGTTAACAAAATTTTCTATGGAAATAAAATTTTAACAAAATTTTGTATAGAAATAAAATTTTAACAAAATTTTCTCTAGAAATAAAATTTTAACAAAATTTTCTCTAGAAATAAAATTTTAACAAAATTTTCTCTGGAAATAAAATTTTGCAAAACAACATTTTTGGTGTGGTAGTTTTTTAGTAGTATTTTCCCCAAATGTTGGTAGATTATTTCTGGCTCAAGTGGCAATCGCATTGAACATTATTGCAAAAGATACCATATGTCTATCTCGTCTTCTTCTTGGTGTTTCAAACATATGCACTAAGTTATTATACCCAGTTCTACAGTGTGGTGCAGGGTATTAGAGTTGCTGCGATTGTTTTGAAAATGTTTTTCCAAATAAATTGAAATAATTTAATTAAAACAAAATTTTCTATAGAAATACAATTTTGACAAAATTTTCTATAGAAATAAAATTTTTACAAAATTTTCTATAAAAATAGAATTTTAACACAATTTTCTATAGAAATAAAATTTTAACAAAATTTTCTATAAAAATAAAAGTTTGACAAAATTTTCTATAAAAATAAAACTTTAACAAAACTTTCTATAGAAATAAAATTTTGACAAAATTTTCTATAGACATAAAATTTTGCAAAATAACATTTTTTGTGTGGTACTTTTTTAGTAGTATTTTCCCCAAATTTTGGTAGATTATTTCTGGCTCAAGTGGCAAACGCATTGTGGGTGTTTCAAATATATGCACTAAGTTATTATACCCAGTTATACAGTGTGGCGCAGCGTATAAGAGTTGCTGCGATTGTTTTGAAAATCTTTTTCCAAATAAATTTAAATAATTTAATTAAAACAAATTTGTATTAATTTTTGTAATAAAATTTTAACTTCAAACGAATCGGATGTCAATGATTTTGTTTATAACAACTTTAGGACAATAAATAGGGAAAACAACATGAAATTATCACTCAAATTTAAACTTGATACCTACCCAGGAAAAAAATGTAAGATTAATTAAAAATTTAACTGGCACATTTATATTTTTAAATAACTTAAAATCTAAAGTCACTTAAGAAAATGATTGCTAGTTTTTACGTTTTTAAACCAATTAACATTTTAATTAAATAAAAATATATTTCGAATTAAACAGATAATTGAAGATATAAATTAATTCGCCCCAAAAAATGTGTTATCTCCACCGTGTAACTGCCAAATAAATAGCCACACAGAAAAAAAATTCACGAAAATTTTTCCAATTAAAATTTTAATTGAGTTTTAAGAAATATTCATTTAAAAATTTAATTAAATCAACAAATTTTTGAATTGAAACAAGAATCAAGAATTAATAGTATCTATTAATTTTTGAATTGAATCAGTTTATTTTTTAATTGACCTTCGATTAAGTTTTTAATTGATACTATCATTTTTGTGATTGAAGACATTTCAATTAAAAAATTAATTGGATCAATTAATTTCGTGATTGAATCAGAAAAATTTTTTTATGGGCAGGTGGACAGAAAGCCCAATCCACAAATAACACTAAAAATCGGCCCACTCTATTATATGTAAGTAATGGTATTGTTAAAGGTATTCGACAAATCCGAGATATAAAGAGAACAAACTCTACAAACAACTAAGAAGGGGAAATTCTTCTTTGGTAAACCCATATTAGAGAGTAGCTACTACAGATTTGTTACCCTTAGTCCAAATTTGTTTTTATACAATAACAACAGTAGCATTTATTTGGTTTAGATACCAGTAGATAGGTTTGCATGATAGAAAATTAAAAATACGATTTTAATTTCTATGGCGATTATAACCACATTAACTCTTTACCTCTTTTTTTTACATTGTAATTGAATTTGGATTGGCAATACTCTACAGAGAATACACAACGTACACACACACACATTCAGCCACAGACATTGTTCTTTAAGAGAACCTCTTTCTCTGCATGTGCGGATTTAATTAAATTCTCATGAATTACTCCTTTATGTAGAAGTGTGTGTTACTAAATTTGTATTATGGCATCACTATAGGACCAATTCATATAACTGTTTTGTTGGTCAGAGTTGAACTCATTAATATGTATATCTTATTTTTTTTTTGTAGATTTGCTCTTTGGTTTAGGTTTGCTTTATCAGTAGTCTGGCATACAGGAATAGAATTTGGAAAGAGACGAGCAATATAAATGCAATTAAAATACCAAAAAATATTTTGTTCACAAAGGAAGTAATCCCTTATGGGAAAATTAAAATGTTGTTATAAGATATTTTAATTGAAAAGTAAAACCAAAACATTTAATATAAAATGTAACCACGAATAGAAGAAAATTAAAAAAAGGAAACTAAAAAAATTATACACTTCTTGACAGGATGTACTAAGTTTTAGCGGCTTGAAATTTGATTAACTATATAGCTATAGACTTGAAATTTGAAGGCGAATAAATGTTTCATTTAAAAGGAACATTGAGGTTGATTTTCCGATGTCTGGTTAAAGTGTGGGCTTCCTTCTTGCCAATGGGCTGAATAGTCTAAGTGAGCCTGATACATCGGGCTGCAACCTATCCTAACCTTCTTGCAAAAAAAAAAAAAAAAAGTATATACGGCCGTAAGTTCGGCCAGGCCGAAGCTTATGTACCCTCCACCATGGATTGCGTAGAAACTTCTACTGAAGACTGTCACCCACAATCGAATTACTTGGGTTGCGATAACACTTGCCGATGGCAAGGTATCTTAAAACTTCCTAACACCGTAATATAACCACATAGTCCATACGTGGTTTATATTAAACTAAATAAGGTCGATTAAATACGTATATAATTAAGTTTAAAGTTTCTATAGAAATAAAATTTTGACAAAATAAAATTTTGACAAAATTTTCTATAGAAGTAAAATTTGGAGAAAAAAAATTCTATATAAATAAAATTTGGAAAAAATTTTCTATAGAAATAAAATTTTGACAAAATTTTCTATAGAAATACAATGTTAACAAAATTTTCTATAGAAATAAAATTTTGACAAAATCATGTTCCAAATTTCAACCGGATCGAATGAATTTGGCTCCGGAGGACAAATCTGGGGATCGATTTATATGGGGGCTATATATAATTATGGACCGATATAGACCAATTTTGGCATGGTTGTTAGAGACAATATACTACCACCACGTACCAAATTTCAATCGGATCGGATGACTTTTGCTCCTCTAAGAGGCTCCGGAGGTCAAATCTGGGGATCGGTTTATATGGAGGCTATATATAATTATGGACCGATGTGGACCAATTTTTTCATAATTGTTAGAGACCATACACTAACAGCATGTACCAAATTTCAGCGGGATCGGATGAAATTTGCTTCTCTTAGAGGCCTCGTAAGCCAAATTTGGGGGTCCGTTTATATGGGGGCTATACGTAAAAGTAGACCGATATGGCCCATTTGCAATAACAACTACTTGTGCCAAGTTTCAAGTCGATAGCTTGTTTCGTTCGGAAGTTAGCATGATTTCAACAGAAGGACGGACGGACGGACGGAAATGCTCAGATCGACTCAGAATTTCACCACGACCCAGAATATATATATATACTTTATGGGGTCTTAGAGCAATATTTCGATGTGTTACAAACGGAATGACAAAGTTAATATGCCCCCCATCCTATGGTGGAGGGTATAAAAAAGTTTTACAAATATAAGCGACTTTTTAATTGGTTATGCGACGTTGTTTTGAGAATTCGACTTTAATGCGACTTTTTCAAAATTTTCAACGGTAACACTGTTAGACTGTCACCCCGATATAAAATACACATATTTTTCGTAGATAATTTGATATATATATTTTGTTATGTTACCAACGAAATGGAAAGCTTATTATAACCCCCATCCTATTGTAGAGTCTATAAAAGTATCCACTTTTAATTAAATTAATTTTAATTTTAAGAAAATTAATTTTCAACAAATTTCCCTTGAAATTATTCTTCACAAATTTACCTTTAAATTCATTGAAAATGCTTGTAAAAAACCACTGCCAAAATATCATAATGAAGTGAAATAATTGCTAAATGTTTATGCATTTATAACATCAACTAGTGTCGCGTTGATCATGACCAATATACAGACGCTGCTCAGAAGAATGAAGGAGGTTCCGCCACTAAGAACTAAATGAGCCATTCATTTTCACGTTTACGGGTATATTGCAAAATAAAAAATAAAAAAAAAAACAACAAAAACAAAATATCAAAGCCCACAATTTGATAATATAAATGGGCTCGTGCTTTTCTATGCCTGCGAGTTTTCATCAAGGCACTCAGACATATTGCACATCAAGAGACACAATAGATAGATCGTCTCTGATAATGTTGGACACGAAAGGTTCTAAATCATTTAGCGGCTAAATCTATGGTCACACTTGTAAAGTGATTTTTGATTAACAATGTACACACACACAAGGAGAACATTTAAAGTGTAAGAGTATAATGAGACAGAGAGAGTAAGAAGAAGGGAGAATAACAAATATAATGCAACATGCGTTGTAAAAATTAACTTTTATTTTGGACCAACATTTTTCCAAAATTGGACAAAAATTCGTATCAGCGAACCATTTTTCCAAATTAAATTATTATCATTTAAAAGTTCAAATTTGTCCAAAATTTTACTTCGACAGAAAAATTTGCCAAATTTTTATTTCTATACAAAAATTTGTCAAAATTTAATTTCTATAAAAAAATTTGTCAAAATGTTATTTCTATCGAAAAATTTGTCAAAACTTTATTTCTATAGAAAATTTTGTCACAATTTTATTTCTATAGAAAATTTTGTCAAAATTTTAATTCTATAGTAAATTCTGTCAAAATTTTCATTTCTGCAGGAAATTTTCTCAAAATTGTATTTCTATAGAAAATGTTGTAAAAATTTTCTTTTTAAAGAAATATTTTTAAAAATTTTATTTCTATAAAAAATTTTATCAACATTTTATTTTTATAGAAATTTTCCATAGAAAATTTTGTAAAAATTTATTTTTTTTAGGAAATTTTGTCAAAATTTCATTTCTATAATAAATTTTATCAAAATTTTATTGCTATAGAAAATTTTGTCGAAATTTATTTCTATAGAAAATTGTGTCAAAATTTTATTTCTATAGAAAATTGTGTCAAAATTTTATTTCTATAGAAAATTGGGTCAATTTTATTTCTATAGAAAATTTAGTCACAATTTTATTTCTATAGAAGCCTTTGTCAACATTTTATTTCTATTGAAGAATTTATAAAAATTTTATTTCTTAGAATTTTTTTGCACAATTTTACGTCTATAGAACATTTTGTCATTTCTGTAGGAAATTTTGTCAAAATTTTAATCCTATAGAAAATGTTGTAAACATTTTCTTTTTAAAGAAAAATTTTTAAAAATTTTATTTCTATAGAAAATTTTTAAAAATTTTATTTCTATAAAAAATTTTGACATTTTATTTTTATAGAAAAAGTTTTCAAAATTTTATTTCTGTAGCAAATTGTCTCAAAATTTTATTTCGGAAGAAAACGTTGGTAAAATTTTAGTTCCTTAGAAAATTTTGTCAAAATTTCATTTCTATAGAAAATTTTGTAAAAATTCCACTACTATAGAAAATTTTGTCAAAATTCATTTCTGTAGGAAATTTTGTCAAAATTTTATTTCTATAGAAAATAATGTAAAAATTTTCTTTTTGTAGAAAAATTTTGTCAAAATTTTATATCTATAGAAATTTTTGTCAAAATTGTATTTCTATAAAACATTTTATCAACATTTTATTTTTATAGAAAAAATTTTCTAAATTTTATTTCTGTAGAAAATTGTCTCAATATTTTATTTCGGTAGAAAGCTTTGGTAAAATTTTAGTTCATTATAAAATTTTGTCAAAATTTCATTTCTATAGAAAATGATGTAAAATTTATTTTTCTTAGGAATTTTTTTCAAAATTTCATTTCTATAATAAATTTTATCAAAATTTTATTGCGAAAGAAAATTTTGTCGAAATTTATTTCTATAGAAAATTGTGTCAAAATTTTATTTCTATAGAAAATTGTGTCAATTTTATTTCTATAGAAAATTTGTTCATACCTTTATTTCTGTAGAAACCTTTGTCAGCATTTTATTTCTATTGAAGAATTTATAAAAATTTTATTTCTTAGAATTTTTTCACAATTTTACTTCTATAGAAAATTTTGTCAAAATTTTATTTCTATAGAAAATTTTGTCAAATTTTTATTTCTATAGAAATTTTTGTCAAAATTTTATTTCTATAGAAAATTTTGTCAAAATTTTATTTCTATAGAAAATTTTGTCAAAATTTTATTTCTATAGAAAATTTTGTCAAAATTTTATTTCTATAGAAATTTTTGTCAAAATGTAATTTCTATAGAAAATTTTGTTTAAATTTTATTTCTATAAAAAATTTTGTCAAAATTCTATTTCTATACAAAATTTTGTAAAAATTTTATTTCTACAAAAAATTTTGCCAAAATTTTATTTCTGTAGAAAGTGTAGTCAAAATTTTATTTCTATAGAAAATCTTGTAAAATTTTATTTTTATAGAAAAATTTTTCAAAATTTTATTTCTATAAAAAAGTTTGTCAAAATTTAATTTCTGTAGGAAATTTTGTCAAAATTTAATTTCTGTAAAAAATTTTACCAAAATTATATTTCTATAGAAAGTTTTGTCATAGTTTTATTTCTATAGAAAATTGCGTCAAAATTTATTTCTATAGAAAATTTGGTCAAAATTTTATTTCTATAGAAACCTTTGTCAAAATTTTATTTCTATAGAAAATTGCGTCAAAATTTTATTTCTATAGAAAATTTGGTCAAAATTTTATTTCTGTAGAAACCTTTGTCAAAATTTTATTTCTATAGAAAATTTTGTCAAAATTTTATTTCTATAGAAAATTTTGTCAAAAATTTATTTCTATAGAAATTTTGTCAAATTTTTTTTTCGATAGAAAATTTAATCTAAATTTTGTTTCCAAAGAAAATTATGTCAATTTTTTTTTCGGTAGGAAATTTTGTCAATTTTTTTCGGTAGAAAATTGTGCCAAATTTTTATTTCTATAGCAAAATTTTATTTCTATAGCAAATTGTGTCAAAATTTTATTTCGGTAGAAAATTTTGTAAATTTGTTTTCGGTAGAAAATTTTGTCAGAATTTGATTCCTATAGAAAATTTGTCAACATTTAATTTCTATAGCATGTAGTGTCAAAATTAAATTTCTATAGAAAATTTAACCAAAATTTTATTTCTATAGAAAATTTCGTCAAAACTTTATTTCTATAGAAAATGTTGTCAAAACTTTATTTCCATAGAAAATGTTGTCAACATTTTATTTCTATAGGACATTTTTTTCTATAGTTTCAAGTGTGGTTCACTTTGGGTTTAGCGAACTGCCTGAATTTATTCTGATAATTTTTTGATAGTTTTGCTGCAAGTAGAGGATGCTGATGAGGAATGTGGTAATTTCGAAACGTGCGTCTATCCAAACATCTTGCAGTCTACAGGGCTTTGCCCAAATAAATTTGACAAACATTATCTTGCTCTGTTGGTTAAGCTATTATTGTAGTTTATTCAACAAAATGGTTTTAAAGCTGATATGCAAACAACAAATATGAATAAATTTTTTTCTATAGAAAATTTAATCAAAATTTTATTTCCAAAGAAAATTTTGTCCAAATTTCATTTCTATAGAAAATTTAACCAAAATTTTATTTCTATAGAAAATTTAATAAAATTTTATTTCTATAGAAAATTTTGTCAAAATTTTATTTCTATAGAAAATTTTGTCAAACATTTATTGCTATACAAAATTTTGTCAAAATTTTACTACTATAGAAAATTTTGTCAAAATTTTGTCAAAATTTTATTTCGTTATTGTTGTTTTTGATCTCAGCTTAAAGCCATGCATTGACTAAACTACAAGTGTAGCTTAACCAACAGAGGAAAAGTATGCTTGTCAAATTTATTTGGGCAAAGCCCTATAGACTGCAAGATGGTTGGATGTAGAGCTGTTTCGGAATTACCACATTCCTCATCAGCATCCTCTACTTGCAGCAAAACTATCAACCTACACTTGTAGTTTAGTCAATGCATGGCTTTAAGCTGAGATCAAAAAACAAAAAAACAACAATAACGATTGAAGAGAAGCCAACAATAACAAACAAAACGAATGAAGATAGAGGAAGCACGCTCAAAAACAAACCCAGCCAAATACATACAAATCGATGATTTGAGTTTGGCAAAGGAAAAGAGATATGCTGGCAAATTTGTTTAGGCAGTAGCCGACTATCAAACCCTTTTTCGGGAGGTTCAAGTGTAGTTCACGTTGGGTTGAGTGAATTACCCGAATTTATTCTGATAATTGGTTGATAGTTTTGCTGCAAGTAGAGGATGCTGATGAGGAATGTGGTAATTCCGAAACAGCTGTACATCCAACCATCTTGCAGTCTATAGGGCTTTGCCCAAATAAATTTGACAAGCATACTTTTCCTCTGTTGGTTAAGCTACACTTGTAGTTTAGTCAATGCATGGCTTTAAGCTGAGATCAAAAAACAAAAAAAGAACAATAACGATTGAAGAGAAGCCAACAATAACAAACAAAACGAAAATTTTATTTCTATAGAAAATTTTGTCAAAATTTTATTTCTATAGAAAATTTTGTAAAAATTTTATTCCTATAGAAAATTTTGTCAAAATTTTATTTTTATAGAAAATTTTGTGAAAATTTTATATCTACAGAAAATTGTGTGAAAGTTTTTTTTCTATAGAGAATTTAAAAAAAGGTACCGATTTGACGAAAAAATAAAAAATTCCATTTAAATTAAAAAACGAATAATTTTTTTGGAAATGGCTACCGTGAATGCAATTGCATCAAAGTGGCCTTGGTGGATTTGTTTAGTAACACACAACAATTAGCTTGTTTTCATGAAACTTTTATAGCTCATATTGAAAATAGAAGATGACATGGATTATTGTTTTACTTTGCAGGCTTTTCTGCACAATTATAAAATATCAAATATTTGAGGAAATGTTATCGTAATCAATGCTGAAACTCTAGTCATCTTTAAACACTAATTTATTTGTTTTAAAATTTTCGCTTTTTTAATTAAAATTCATCATTAAAAAAAAAAAAACAAACATTTTCTCAGACATTAGCAACACTGAAAATTAAACGATGCATAGCTAAACACATTCGAGCAATGAATTATTGCGAAATGTCAACGCTTTGTTAGAACAGTTTTTTAAAGCAAATAAATTAAAACTTTTAGTAAATTTTTATAGAAATTTTTTGTATCTATGTTAATGTGATTCTAAAACAGAAAGATCAAATACTAAGCAGATGATGGCGTAATTTTGACAAATATATTTTATATGGAAAAAAAATATATATATATATATATTATATAAAAATTAATGCAGATAATGCATTGATGTACCCATGGTGGTAAGAATAAAAACCAAACACAGAACACTTGAGTGAACTTTAGATAAATATTGCAAGACTAAATGTATCCAATTATATCCGTATCATCAACATCGAATGGGATACAGCAACAAGTGTCATTTAATGCTGCCAAAAAGATGACACAGGTGTTCCTATGTGATTGGAAGACACATGCAATGCACTCTACATAGCAAATAGTCATCATAATTGAGTGGCTACGAAATACAGTGAGCAGCAAATGTCATGGTACCAATGATAACATATTTCCTCAAACAAACAAGTGTGCTTACGTACAGCTTTGGAAAATAACGATGGGAATTTATTCCAGTGATAGTTCATTTTATGGTTAAAAGCTTACAAAAGCAATAGATCAAGCATTCTGAAAGTCGCATATGGTTATCGTTAGCGCCTTCCAGCATTTAAATTACACAAATCTTTTGTGTCTCGTACCATTGCTCGTTACAGTGATACTGACAGTGTTGCATCGGCACACAAAAGTAAGCGCTAACTTCGGCCAGGCCAAATCTTATGTACCCTACACCATGGATTGTGTAAAAACTTCTACTAAAGACTGTCATCCAGAATCGAATTACTTGGGTTGCGCTAACACTAAATTGTAAATTACTCCATACAGGGTATATATTAAACAAAACAAGTATATACGGCTGTAAGTTCGGCCAGGCCAAATCTTATGTACCCTCCACCATGGATTGCGTAGAAACTTCTTCTAAACACTGCCATCCACAATCGAATTACTTGAGTTTGGGTAACGCTTGCCGATGGCAAGATATCTTAAAACCTCCTAACACCGTCTTCTAAATTGTATGTAAGTCCATACGTGGTATATATTAAATCAAAAAATACCGATTAAATACATATATAATACAGTTTGACAAAGTTTTCTATAGAAATAAAATTTTGACAAAATTTTCTATAGAAATGAAATTTTGACACAATTATCTATAGAAATGAAATTTTGACAAAATTTTCTATAGTAATAAAATTTTGACAAAATATTCTATAGAAATAAAATTTTGGTAGATTATTTTTGGCTCGAGTGGCAACCAAGATTGTGAACCGATATGGACCAATTTTTGTGATACTGGAGATTGGCTATATATAACTATGAACCGATATGGACCAATTTTGGTATGATTGTTAGCGCCCATATACTAACACCACGTTCCAAATTTGAATCGGATCGGATGAATTTTGCTCCTCCAAGAGGCTCCGGAGGTCAAATCTGGAGAACGGTTTATATGGAGGCTATATAAAATTATTGACCGATATGGACCAATTCTGGCACGGTTGTTAGAGACCATATACCAACATCATGTACCAAATTTCAGCCGGATCGGATGAAATTTGCTTCTCTTAGAGGATCCGCAAGCCAAATCTGGGGATCGCTTTGTATGGGGGCTAAATATAATTATGGACCGATGTGGACCAATTTAGCATGGTCGAAGAGAAGCAAATTTCATCCGATCCGGCTGAAATTTGGTACATGGTGTCAGCATATGATTTCTAACAACCATGCAAAAATTGGTCCACATCAGTTCATAATTATATATAGCCCCCATATAAACCGATCACCAGATTTGACCTCTGGAGCCTCGTGGAAGACCAAAATTCATCTGATTCAGTTGAAATTTGGTACGTGATGTTAATATATGGCATCAAACACCCATGCAAAAATTCGTCGAAATCGGTCCATAATTATATATAGCCCCCATATAAACCGATCCCCAGATTTGACCTCCGGAGCCCCTTGGAAGAGCAAAATTCATCTGATTCAGTTGAAATTTGGTACGTGGTGGTAGTATATGGCATCCAACAACCATGTGGGAATTGGTTCATATCAGTCCATAATTATATATAGCCCCCATATAAACCGATCCCCAGATTTGACCTCCGGTGCCTTTTGGAGAAGCAAAATTCATTCGATATGGTTGAAATTTGGTACGTGGTGGTAGTAACATATATGATATTTAACAACCATGCCAAAAGTGGTCCATATTAGAGGTGTCACGTGACACGAAATTGTCGTGACTCATGAAAAGTTTCGTGACTCACGCGTGAGTCACGCTCATTTCAGCGGCGTGAGTGTGCGTGAGCGTGATTAACAAACCAAAATGTCGTGCGTGAGCGTGAGTCACGAAAAGAATATCGTGCGTGAATAAGATTTTTCCGTCGCGAGTGTGCGTGAGTAAAACATTACTCACGTGCACACCTCTAGTCCATATCAGTCCATAATCATATATAGCCCCCATATAAACCGATCCCGAGATTTGGTTTTGGAGCCTCTTGGAGGAGCAAATTTTATCCGAGTCAGTTGAAATTTGGTACATTGTGCTAGTATATGGCCGTTAACAACCATGCTTAACTAGGTCCATACCGGTCTATAGTTAGATATAGCCCTCAGATAAATCGATCCCCAATCACACAAAATTTGGTCCATATTAAGTTCATAATTGTATAAAGCTCCCATATAAGCCACCCCCACATTTCAATTCTGGCTCTCTACGTACCGTGCAAAAGTCCATATCGATTAGTAATTATTTGTAGACTTACCTCTACATACATTTTTTATCTAATATACACCACGTATGGACTAACTCACAATTTAGAAAATGATGTTAAGAAAGTTTAAGATACCACAACTCAAGTAATTCGATTGTGGATGACAGTCTATCGTAGAAGTTTCTACGCAATCCATGGTGGAGGGTACATAAGATTTGGCCTGGCTGAACGGCCGTATATACTTGTTTTTCGTATAATTCGTTAAAATTATTTATTCGTTGAGTACCTACTGTAGGATAATCATTTCTCTTTATTTGCTATTTCATTTAATGTCCTCTGTCTGATTCAAATGTGTGTTTTTTGTTGTTGTTTTGTTCTCAATGTGTGTACACTTAGACATGTCTATTTCTGGCTATCTTTGACTTGCAAGTCATTCATGCTGACACATAAATGCTCTGCTCGCTCTACTGCATTAGGGTATCCAATTGGTACAATTTGTGTGCTCATGTTTACGACATGTTCTTCGTTGTTGCTCTACTGCAGCCGAAGTCTTAAGATATTCAAGCAATGCATTCTCATTGCTTGTATTTGTTTCCTCCCCAGTGACATTTGATAAAATGCCAGAAATTTGAACAATTTAATCCTATTTTGTTTTTGGGGATGTGTTTTTTTGTTGCAAAACTAAAAAACATGACTAGTGCTAGGAGGGGGGAAAACGGGGTAAAATAAAGAGAATAGTGAGAGCAATGAGTGAGAATTGAGGAGATTAAGGGGATATTGCTCTATTTATTTACACACTGGAGGATTCTCTTTAAATGAACCATAATTCAGTTATTTCTCTAAATGAATACCAAATAATCTGCTAAATGAACAAATATAAATATTTATTTCGTCATAATAAAAGAATTTCCCCTTTTGTCAGTACCATAACATATGACAAGAGTCAAGAGTTAGATATATGTAAAATAGGCGATTCATTGTGATAAAATGCATATCATTTGAATATATTTGCGTGAAGCAAACACTCAACTCTAATGTCATGAATCTGGGGAACAACATATGAGGTAAAACTATTCACTTGTCTAGGCATTGTTGTCACACGGAAAGCATTTGATGCTAGAACTATTTCACTTTCATGGAAAACTTTTTAAATTATTCTAATGGCAGTGAAATGTCGTGAATTTCGTGAAAGCACCGATAGTGAGGGGAGGATTAAGATATGCTCATTACAACAATCACCATAGCATGGTGAGGGTGATATCATAGATTTGTCATTCTGTTCGCAGTATATTGCAATATCGATTTTCGACTATATAAAGTATATACAAGGATCCACCGTGGTACAATGGATAGCATGTTCGCCTTGTACACAAAGAGTCATGGGTTCAAGCCCAGATTCGACCAACAAGTTATTGATCGGTGGATTATCCTATTTCCCTTGTCATTGAGTTAACATAAAATCGGGCAGCACTTAAAATAAAAATGTGAACCCTCTATAGGACTAAAGCCAATTTAACTCTATTTTAGTTCACAGAATTATTAATTTTTGAGAAAATTGTCTTGACTTTAATATTTTTTTGGTACGTTAGTTAAAAGAATTTCAAACGAGAAAAAAATTATACACTAATCAAGCATAAAGATTTACTAAATTCATGTCTCCCACAGAATAGTTCAGAAGTTCTAAAACCATATACATTTTACCAAAAATTGCACCCATCTTGAACTTCGTATTGCTCTAAAGACATTTTTGCAATTTTGAATTCCAATTTTTGCATTGATACTACGAAAATTTTTTTAACAACCCAGCAAAAAAAATTGGAAATTCTTCCAAAGGCACAACTTTAAAAGCACTTCCAGAAGATGTACTCCCAATGATGTTCTTTATTTTAATCATACAGAAAGTTCTTTTAATTCAATTTTTTTTAACATGTTTCTTTCATACTTTTGATGGGTAATTTTAACTTTTTTTGTTTCAAATAGGTTGCAAACCGAGTAAGAAGTCATAAAATGGTACAAATTATTTAAATTTTGTCGTCAAAAATGCTAAATTCAATCTGAAAAAATTGTGAATTTTTGAAAATATTTGAGGTCAAACGTTTAAGACAAGCGTTAGAATCCATTAAAAATTATAAAAAATTATAAAAATTATTTATTTGCCAAAATATCACAGAATTTTTTTTTTAATTTACATCCAAAACATTGAATTCGGATCACACCTAAAGAAATGATGCAAATTCAATGCACCGGCTCCTGAAATGGAGGACTTCCGTCCTATGACAACCCCATGTTAAATGCATCGCTTTAGCGTCAATTTTGCACCACTTCCGGATCCAAAAATAACATTTTCATTACTTTTTTGGCGACGCGTTTTTTACTGGGAAGTGTTAAAAATTAATTCCGTCCAATATTTTTTTAATGGGTCGACAAATATTTACTTATTTTGTGAATTCGTCGTGATAACAGCTTTTATAAAAATGTTCTAAACTTCATAAAAAATTTCCGTCCTGTTTTTTATAGAATATATTGTGTCAAAATTTTATTTTTATATAAAGTTTTGTCAAACTTTATTTCTATTCTTGATCAAAATCTTATTTCTTTAGAAAATGGTGTCAAAATTTTATTTCTATAGAAAATTTTGCCACAATGTTGTTTCTATAGAAAATATTGTTAAAATTTTATTTCTATAGAAAATTTTGTCAATATTCTTGTTCTATAGGCAATGTTATCAAAAATTTTTTTTTCTACAGAAAATGTACTCAAAATTTTATTTCCACAGAAACTTTTCTCAAAATTTTTTTCTATAGAAAATTTTCTCAAAACTTTATTTCTATGGAAAATTTTGTCAAAATTTCATATCTACAGAAAATTTTTTCAAAATTTTATTTCTATAGAAAATTTTGTCAAAATTTTATTTCTATAGAAAATTTTGTAAAAATCTTATTTTCTAAAATTTTATTTCTATAGACAATTTTCTCAAAATTTTATTTCTTTAGAAAATTTTGTCAAAATTTTATTTCTATAGAAAATCTTGTCAAAATATTGTTTCTATAGAAAATATTGTCAACATTTTGTCAAAATTTTATTTTGTTAAAATTTTATTTTGATAGAAAATTTTGTAAAACTTTTATTTTGATAGAAAATTTTGTCAAAATTTTATTTCTATAGAAAATTTAGTCAAAATTTTATTTCTACAGAAAATTTTCTTAAAATTTTATTTCTATGATAAATTTTCTCTAAATTTTGTTTCTATAGAAAACCTTCTCAATATTTTATTTCTAAAAAAAAATGTTCTGAAAATTTTACTTCCACAGACAATTTTCTCAAAATTCTATTTCTATAGAAAATGTTGTCAAAATTTTATTTCCACAGACAATTTTTCAAAATTTTATTTCTATGGAAAATATTGTCAAAATTTTACTTCTATAGAAAATTTTGTCAAAAATTAATATTCTATAGAAAATTTTGTCAAAATTTTATTTCTATAGAAACTTTTGTCAAAATTTTATTTCAATGGAAAATTTTTTAATTTCTTTAAAAAAATTTGTCAAAGTTTTATTTCTATAAAAAATTTTGTCAAAATTTTATTTCTGCAGAAAATTTTGTCCAAATTTTATTTCTATAGAAAATTTTGCCAAAATGTTGTTTCTATAGAGCATATTGTTAAAATTTTATTTCTATAGAAATTTCAAAATTCTTGTTCTATAGGTAATTTTATCAACAGTTTTTTCTACAAAAAATGTACTCAAAATTTTATTTCCACAGAAACTTTTCTCAAAATTTCATATCTATAGAAAATTTTCTCAAAATTTTATTTCTATAGATAATTTTTTTCAAAATTTCATATCTGTAGAAAATTTTCTCAACATTTTTTTTTCTATAGACAATTTTATCAACATTTTATTTCTATAGAAAATTTTGTCAAAATTGTATTTCTATAGAAAATGTTGTCAAAATTTTATTTCTATAGACAATTTTCTCAAAATTTTATTTCTTTAGAAAATGTTGTCAAAATTTTATTTCTATAGAAAATCTTGTCAAAATGATGTTTCTATAGAAAATATTGTCAAAATTTTGTTTTGTTAAAATTTTATTTTGATAGAAAATTTTGTTAAAATTTTATTTTGATAGAAAATTTTGTTAAAATTTTATTTTGATAGAAAATTTTGTTAAAATTTTATTTCTATGGAAAATTTCTATAATAAATTTTCTCAACAATTTATTTCTATAGAAAACCTTCTCAATATTTTATTTCTAAAGAAAATATTCTGAAAATTTTACTTCCACAGACAATTTTCTCAAAATTCTATTTCTATAGAAAATTTTGTTACAATTTTATTTCTATAGAAAATTGTTCTCAAAATTTTATTCCCATAGAACATTTTGTCAAAATTTTATTTCAATGGAAAATTTTTTATAGAAAATTTTGTCAAAATTTTATTTCTATAGAAAATTTTGCCAAAATTTATTTCTGTAGAAAATGTTATTTTCATTATTATTTTATTTCTGAAATTTTATTTCTTTCGAAAATGTTCTCAATTTTTTTTTTCCACAGAAAATTTTCTCAAAATTTTATTTCTATAGAAAATTTTCACAAAACTTTATTTCTCTGGAAAATTTTCACAAAACTTTATTTCTCTGGAAAATTTTGTCAAAATGCTATTTCTATAAAAAATTTAGTCAATATTGTATTTCTATTGAAAATCTTGTCAAAATTTTATTTCTATGGAAAATTTTGTCAAAATTTTATTTCTATGAAAAATTTTGTCAAAATGTTATTTCAATAGAAGATTTTGTCAAAAATTGTATTTCTATAGAAAATTTTAACAAAATTGTATTTCTCTGGAAATTTTTATCAAATTTTCATATCTATAGAAAATTTTCTCAAAATTTTATTTCTATAGAATATTTTGTCAACATTTTATTTCTATAGAAAATTTTCTCAAAATTTTATTTCTATAGACAATTTTCTCAAAATTTTATTTCTTTAGAAAATCTTTTCAAAATTTTGTTTCTATAAAAAATATTGTTAAAATTTTATTTTGATAGAAAATTTGTCAAAATTTCATTTCTATCGAAAATTTAGTCAAATTTTTATTTCAACGGAAAATTTTGTCAAAATTTTATTTCTATAATAAATATTCCCAACATTTTATTTCTATAATAAATTTTCTCAAAATTTTATTTCTAACGAAAATGTTCTGAAAATTTTACTTCCACGGACAATTTTCTCAACATTTTACTTCTAAAGAAACTGTTGTCAAAATTTTATTTCCACAGACAATTTTGCAAAATTTTATTTCTATGGAAAATCTTGTCAAAATTTTATTTCTATAGAAAATTTTGTTAAAATTTTATTTTTATAGAAAATTTTTATCGAAATTTTATTCCCATAGAAAATTTTGTCAAAATTGTATTTCAATGGAAAATTTTTGAATTTCTTTAAAAAACTTTGTCAAAATTTAATATTCTATAGAAAATTTTGTCAACATTTTATTTCTTTAGAAAATTTTGTTAAAATTTAATATTCTATAGAAAATTTTATTTCCATTATTATTTTATTTCTGAAATTTTATTTCTATAGAAAATGTTCTCAATATTTTATTATCACAGAAAATTTTTTCAATATTTTATTTCTGTAGAAAATTGTGTCAACATTTTATTTCTGTAGAAAATTTTGTCAAAATGTTATTACTATAAAAATTTTTGTCAAAATTTAATTTCTATAGAAAATTTTGTCAATATTGTATTTCTATAGAAAATCTTGTCAAAATTTTGTTTCTATAGAAAATTTTATACTCATGTTTAGTCGATAAAATTGTTAATGAAATTTGCTCAAAATTTTATTTCTACGAGAAATTTTGTCAAAATATTGTTTCTATAGAAAATTTAGTCACAATTTTATTTCTATAGAAAATTTTGTCACAATTTTATTTCTATAGCAAAATTTGTTTTTTTTTTTTTTAATTTTGTGTCTATAGAAAATTTGTTAAAATTTTGTTTCTATAGAACGTTTTGTTAAATTTTTATTTCTATAGAAAATTTTGTTAAAATTTTATTTCTATAGAAAATTTTGTCAAAATTTTATTTCTATAGAATTTTTTTTTGTATCTCTATAGAAATTTTTGTGCCCACGTTTAGTTGATAAAGTTGCTAGGACATATTTGGAAGAAAGAAAATTTCATTGGGATGGGGATATTTTTGAAAAAAAAAAATAATACCATTTTATTTGCAATTAAAATAAAGTATATACAGAAATACAATTTTCTCAAAATTTTATTTCTATAGAAAATTTTGTCAAAATTTTATTTCTATAGGAAATTTTCTGAAAATTTTATTTCTATAGACAATTTTCTGAAAATTTTATTTCTACAGAAAATGTTGTTAATAAAATTGTTAGGACATATTTGGAAGAAAGAAAATTTCATTGGGATGGGGATATTTTTGAAAAAAAAGTAATACAATTTTATTTGCAATTAAAATAAATTAATTTTAGCGTCTTGTTTGTGTATGAATATTTAGTTTCTTTATATGTAAATAACGAATTATTTGCAATCCACCCTAATACATCCAACATGGATCATTGCGGTGTGACAAATTATCTATTCCTGTTGTTTATTTTAGTTTGCTTAATCATATTTATTATTAGGTTCATTTCATGTATATCAATATAAAATACATATGAATATTAAAAATCATTTATTTGTTTCACTTTATAAACCCGAGCCGCAACCTCCACTTTCACACACATACACACTTCTAAGTGTATTGGCTTTCAAATGTAATCGGATTCCACGCATAATAAAGCATAAATTCACTACAAATGCTTACGTTTACAATAATATTTATTATTTATTTTCATAACACATTCTCTGAGCTAGTATAGTTACAGTAGTTGTGGAACTCGAGGACACTATAAAACCCCTACTCCCCTAGCATTCCACCATCATCCTCATCCTACATGCAAATATATATGGAAAAATATTTTAAACAGATACGCATGAAGGAATGAATGATGACATAAAACAAACACTGCAGCTGATTATGTTGATGATGATGTGGACAAATATTTATGAACAAGGACATTTTATCCTATATGGACGGGGATAATGTGATTCAGTATTGACGAGTGTTGCCATTTAAGCCACATAGTCGTCAGGGTATAATAACTTCGATCTGCAAAAAAATATTGGCTTTAGACCCAATCAAATATATACCGATCAAGTCTGAATAATATCCAGAGTCGTTCTATAAGTTGGTTCTATAAATTGGTGTTGTTCGCAGGTTTTCGGTCGCAATTGTTTACCGATTTTGTTTGTTTGTTTTAAAAAGTCGAATGAATTTCAACAATGGGGTTACTAATCGATCATCTTCGGATTTACCGCAAAGTATTTTTGATAGTACCCTTCAAGAGATGGTATCGAAAATGTAGATCTATAAAGTGGTGTAGGGTATAATATGGTCGGCCTCGGCCGACTTTAGACTTTTCTTACTGTAACTATGATAATTAACCGAAAATCATATTTGCCAAGCCTCACTGTTCATTAACCAAAATTTTCGTACCACCATGTTTACCATGTCGTTTGTAAATTATTATATTCCCTTGTTAACTTCCAAAGTGACAATGAGTGAATAAAACATGCGTTATATGAGCTATTTGTTCAGGGTTTTATTTTTTAAATTGTCGATAGAAATAAAATTTTAGCAAAAGTTTCTATAGAACAAAAATGTTTACAAAATTTTCTATAAAAATAAAATTTTTACAAAACATTTTGTATAGAAATAAAATTCTCACAAAATTTTCTATTGAAATTAAATTTTTGTAAAATTTTCTATTGCTACAAAATTTTGACAAAATTTTCTTTAGAAATAATATTTTGACCAAATTTTCTAGAGAAATAAAATTTTAACAAAATTTTCCATAAAAATAAAATTTTGACAAAATTTTCTATAAAAATAAAATTTTGACAAAATTTTCTATAAAAATAAAATTTTGGCAAAATTGTCGATAGATATACAATTTTAGCAAAATTTTCCATACAAACAAAATGTTTACAAATTTTCTATAAAAATAAAATTTTGACAAAATTTTCTATAGAAATAAAATATTGACAAAATTTTCCATTGAAGTAACGTATTAACAAAATTTTCTATAAAGATAAAATTTTAGCAAAATTTTCCATAGAAATAAAATTTTGACAAAATTTTTTATAGAAATGGAATTTTAGCAAAATTTTCCTATAGAAATACAATTTTCAGCAAACTTTCTATGGAAATAAAATTTGACAAAAATTTTGACAAAATTTTGACAAAACTTTCTATGGAAATAAAATTTTGACAAAATTTTCTTTAGAAATAAAATTTTCAGCAAACTTTCTATGGAAATAAAATTTTGACAAAAATTTCTATAGAAATAAAATTTTGACAAAATTTTCTATAGAAATATAATTTTGCCAAAATTTTCTATAGAAATAAATTTTTGACAAAATTTTCTATAGAAATAAAATTTTCACAAAATTTTATATTGATATAAAATTTTGACAACATTTTCTATGGAAATAAATTTTTTAAAAAAATTTCTATAGAACTAAAAATTTAAACCCAGCCAACTGCACTCAAATCGATGATTTGATGGTGACAAAGGAAAAGAGATACGTTTTCAAAGATTTATTTAGGCAAATGCCAACCATCATAAACCTTTTTTCGGAAGGTTCAAGTGTGGTTCACTTGGGGTTTAGTGAACTACCCGAATTTATTCTGATAATTGTTTGATAGATTTGCTGCAAGTAGATGACGCTGATGAGGAATGTGGTAATTCCGAAACGTGCGTCCACCCAACCATCTCGCAGTCTATAGGGCTTTGCCCAAATAAATTTGACAAACACTATTTTCCTCCGTTGGTTAAGCTATTATTGTGGTTTAGCCAACGCAGTGGTTTCAAAGCTGAGATCAAAACAACAAATATGAAATAAAATTTTGGCAAAATCTTCTATAGAAATAAATTTTAACAAAATTTTCAATAGAAATAAAATTTTTACAAAAGTTTTCTATAGAAATAAAATTTTGTCAGAATTTTCTATAAAAATAAAATTTCGACAAAATTTTCAATAGAAATAAAATTTTGTCAGAAATTTCTATAAAAATATAATTTCGACAAAATTTTCAATAGAAATAAAATTTTGACAAAATTTTCTTTAGAAATAAAATTTTGGCAAAATTTTCTATTGATATAAAATTTTGGCATAATTTTCTATTGATATAAAATTTTGGCAAAATTTTCTATAGAAATAAAATTTTGACAAAATTTTCTATAGAAATAAAATTTTGACAAAGTTTTCTATAGAAATAAAATGTTGGCAAAATGTTCTATAGAAATAAAATTTTTGCAAAAATTTTCTATAGAAATAAAATTTTGGAAAAATTTGCTAATGAAGTAAAATTGTGACAAAATTTTCTAAAGAAATGAATTTTAACAAAATTTTCATAGAAATAAAAATTTTACAAAAGTTTTCTATAGAAATAAATTTTTGTCAGAATTTTCTATAAAAATAAAATTTCGACAAAATTTTCAATAGAAATAAAATTTTGACAAAATTTTCTTTAGAACTAAAATTTTGGCAAAATTTTCTATTGATATAAAATTTTGGCAAAATTTTCTATAGAAATAAAATGTTGACAAAATTTTCTATAGAAATAAAATTTTTACAAAAATTTTCTATAGAAATAAAATTTTGAGAAAATGTTCTATAGAATTAAAATTTTGACAAAATTTTCTATAGAAATAAAATTTTGACAAATTTTTCTATAGAAATAAAATGTTGACAAAGTTTTCTATAGAAATAAAATTTTCACTAAATTTTCTATAGAAATAAAATTTTGACAAAATTTTCTATAGAAATAACATTTTGGCAAAATTTTCTATAAAAATAAAATTTTGACAAAGTTTTCTATAGAAATAAAATTTTGACAAAGTTTTCTATAGAAATAAAATTTTGACGAAATTTTCTATAGAAATAAAATTTTTACAAAAATGTTCTATAGAAATAAAATTTTGAGAAAATTTTCTATAGAAATAAAATTTTTACAAAAATTTTCTATAGAAATAAAATTTTGACAAAATTTCTATAGAAATAAAATGTTGACAAAGTTTTCTATAGAAATAAAATTTTTACAAGATTTTCTAAGAAATAAAATTTTGATAAAAATTTTCTTTAGAAGTTTGTTTTTTGATAGAATTTTCTCCAATGTTTGGTAGATTATTTTTGTCTCAAGTGGCAACCGTGGATATAACACTATGGCACAGTGTAGAAACCCATGTAGTTAAGGGTGTGCATAGTTTATCTTCTACCATTTCAAGAGATGCATTTTATTTCATTGACAATTGAGCTTTATAAATGATCATGCCTAGTACATATAACACAGGTCACATCTCAATATATTGATTGTTGTTGACATATACCCCCCTCGGGTAATAAATTTGAAACATTTTACCCGCAAGTGTCAAGCAAACCATGTTCTCATTATTCGCCATCATTTGGCAAAGCAGCAGCAAGTAATACTGCTGCATAATGCTGACATTACATGAAAAGAGACAGCAAAGAGATGTAGACATATGTATGTGTGAGCGTGTGTGTCTCAGAATATGGACAGAGTATGTGAATGCAACACTTAACAGTCTACTGTAAGCAAACAGCAAGCACTACACCATAGAGTTTTTATTCAAAATAAACTGTAATTGTTTTTTTGTGCTTTGTTGGCCACATCGTCTGCAAAACGTTCATATTTATATGTTTAATTAATGACTTTATTAATTTGTAAATTAACTATGGTGACAGGTTAAATCAATCGTAAAAATCACTTCTTTTTGCTAAAAAGTGAAATGTATGCGGAACCAAAACAAAAACACACACAAACTGACTGTCAGACATTACTGACACGTATTTAGTTAGTGAAGTGAATGTTGGTAATGCATGAATTCACACATCATAATAAATTGCAACATTTAAATTGATTAAATATCATATTATATCATATTGTGTCAGTCAGTCTTGCAATTACAAAACATTGAATATTATTTAATAATAATTAAATATGGTAAACTTATTATAATTTTTATAGATATGATGGAAAGTGGTGTGGTAATCAGTGAATTTTTATGTTTAAATTACTCTTGCGATTATGTTCATATCATAGAAGATTCAGTTCTTTGGTATGAATATTTTTACTATGGCTATTTGGCCGTTTTATGTGAAAAATTAAATTTTGATAATTTAAATGTTGCAAAACAGTATAGAAAAGTAGAAAAACAATGAACAATTTAATTCTATTTCAGTTCATGAAATTATTAGCAAGTTTCCTTGACTTTCATAATTTTTTGCGTAGTTACTAAAATTAACAAAAAAAAACAAGTATATACGGCCGTAAGTTCGGGCAGGCCGAATCTTATGTACCCTCCACCTTAATTGCGTAGAAACTTCTACAAAAGATTGTCATCCACAACGAATTACTTGCGTTGTGTTAATACTTACCGATGGCAAGGTATCTTAAAACTTCTTAACATCGTTTTCTAAATTGTGTGTTAGTCCATACGTGGCATGTATAGGTAAATCTACAAATAATTACGAATCGATATCGACTTTTGCGCGGTACGTGGAGAACCAGGATCGAAATATGGGGGCTACAATTATGAACTTGATATGGACCAATTTATGTGTGATTGGGATCCTAGCACAATGTACCAAATTTCAACTGACTCGGATGAAATTTGCTCCTCCAAGAGGCTCCAAAACCAAATCTCGGGATCGGTTTATATGGGGGCTATATATAATTATGGACTGATATGTACCAATACCTGTATGGTTGTTAGCATATAATAACACCACGTACTAAATTTCAATCAGTTCGGATGAATTTTGCTTATCCACCGGAGGTCAAATCTGGGGATGGGTTTATAGGGGGCTATATATAAGTATGGACTGATATGAACCAATTCCTGCATGGTTGTTGGATACCATATACTAACATCACGTACCAAATTTCAACTGAATCGGATGAGTTTTGCTCTTCCAAGGGGCTCCGGAGGTCAAATCAAGGGATCGGTTTATATGGGGACTATATATAATTAAGGACCGATGTGGACCAATTTTTGCATGGGTGTTTGAGGCCATATATTAACAACACGAACCAAATTTCAACTGAATCAGATGAATTTTGGTCTTCCAAGAGGATCCGGAGGTCAAATCTGGGGATCGGTTTGTATGGGGGCTATATATAATTATGGACCGATGTGGACCAATTTTTTCATGGTTGTTAGAGACCATATAAAAACACCATGTATCAAATTTCAACCGGATCGGATTAAATTTGCTTCTCTTAGTGGCTCCGAAAGCGAAATCAGGGGATCGGTTTATATGGGGGTTATATATGATTATGGACTGATATGGACCACTTTTGACATGGTTGTTAAATATCATATACTACCACCACGTACCAAATATCAACTGAATCAAATGAATTTTGGCCTTCCAAGAGGCTCCGGAGGTCAAATGTGGTGATCGGTTTATATGGGGGCTATATATAATTATGGACCGATGTGGACCTATTTTTGCATGGTCATTAGAGACCATATATGTACCAAATTTCAGCCGGATCGGATGAAATTTGCTTCTCTTAGAGGCTCCGCAAGCCAAATCGGGGGATCGGTCTATATGGGGGCTATATATAATTATGGACCGATGTGAACCAATTTTTGCATGGTTGTTAGAGACCATATGCTAACACCATGTACATAATTTTAGCCGGATCGGATGAAATTTGCTGCTCTTAGAGGGGGGCTATACGTAAAAGTGGACCGATATGGCCCATTTGCAATACCATCCGACCTATATTAATGACAACTACTTGTGCCAAGTTTCAAGTCTTGTTTCGTTCAGGAAGTTCGCGTAATTTCAACAGACGGACGGACATGCTCAGATCGACTCAGAATTTCACCACGATCCAGAATATATATACTTTATGGGGTCTTAGAGCAATATTTCGATGTGTTACAGACGGAATGACAAAGTTAATATATCCCCATCTTACGGTGGAGGTTATAAAAATTGTTTTACTATGTCTCAAAAATTCTATGAACTAACATTTCAATAACCCTACAAATAAGTTGAATGCAGAAGAATTTTTTCGTACACTTGTCAAAAATAGTAAGAATGAAATACATCATGATTAGAATTGTAATGATCTGGGAAATTTTCTTTACTATGTCTCAAAAATTCTTGAACTATCATTTCAATGACCATACAAATGAGTTCAATGCACAAGAATTTTATCGTACACTTCTCAAAAATAGTAAGAATGTACTACATCGTGATTAGAATTGTAATGATCTGGCGCTCTATGATTTGTTTCTTTATATTTAATTCATTTTTGCTTTTCTAGAAGGATAAATTTCGTAAATGGTAATTAAAATTCAAAATATCAATCAAATTTTCATTAAGGTAATTAATCTCAAAAATTGGAATACAATTAAATTAAAAATTTCTTTGTTTCTGCATAGGGTACTAAAATAGATTAATTTGTGCCGAATTTGACAGCGATCTGTTAATAAATAGGCGAAATTGGGAGATATTCATATAAGGAGACTTATATATAAATTTGATTCGATTTTTTCCAAATGCCATTCAACGGACGGACACCCTAACACTTATTATTTTGGTATTAATTTGGAGCCAAAGAAGCGGAGAATCGAAGTAAGGTTACATTTAAGACAACATTCTCCTTTAAATTTGAGTTTTACGTGCTTCATTCTAGACAACAAATTTTAATTTATAAGTTTTTTTCATTTTTTATTAATTTGTTTATTCGGTTAATTTCTGGAAATTTTTATTTATAATTATTTATTTATTGATTGTTTTTGTAGTATAATGCAGCTTTCGCTTATTTTATATATTATTATCTGTTTTCTTGTCGAAAATATAAATTATTCCAAATTGCTAGAAACTTTCAGTTCAAAGTGGAGGGTTTTCAATGATTTTCTTAACAATTTCTCAACTTGAATATTATTCTCTGACTAATCTTTTGAAAAATGTTTGAAAAAGTGTTGAGCTTTAGGCTTTTTAACACGTTTGTATCTATTGGGAACTCTCATTGTCGAATTTCACTCTTTATCTCTTTTATTATCGAAGTAAAGAACCTCTTTTAAAAGTAAAGTAAAGAACCTCTTCGTATATTTTGTTACACTCACTAATATATACTTATTTCCACTTGGAGATTTAAGGAAACCTAAGTGGAGTTAATAGCAATGTGAATGAGAGAGCAACATTTTTGGCGGGAACTTTGTGTTTGTACAAACACAAGAACAACAACAACAACAACAACATTAAGTATTGCACTTATACTAAATGTATTACGAAAAAAAAATACCCACTTGAAAGCTAACCGTGCATCCTATACAAATAAAACTAAGCCTAATACGACAACGTTTAATAAAGTGGCCATGTACGAAGTCAGAGAATAAAATAAAAAAAAAACAGAGTAATCACGAGAGAGTATAACCCAATACTTACTCACAATGGTCTATGCTTTATATGAGCAACCTGCGAATACTCAAATGCTTACAGTTTTGCATTCTGTGGTACATACAAACATGTACACAAAAAGTTTAACATACACAGATATGAAAATAACATACTAACATACCTGTGTTTCAGTTATTGCTTGCTATGCTAAACTCGAATAAATTATCAAGCGAATATATAAAATATCTTCATAAATCACTTATATGAACTTTTCTTTCTCTGATCACTTTACACCACCGTTTTGTCTATAGTTCACTTATGCAAATAAATAAAAGACACACACAATTGACACAACAATTAAATTCCCACGAAAAGAACGCACTACGAGGCAACCAACTGGACGAAACACGCTCAAAAACCGAACTGAGGCTTTCGTTGATGGATACCTAAAACAAAACCTGTTGAGTAATGAGTGGAGACGGATACAACTCATTTTAAACGCAAGGAGATCGAAACGGAAACTCACATGGCTTTAGTTTGCAACCACAACAAAAACACTCTCTCCCTCTCTCACTCGTTATATGTGTATAGTTTTTTATTTTGTTTTTGACAAGTCGCCTCTGAGAGTTTAATGCATCAGAGATGGCAAAGCAAAAATTTTCGTACTTTTTTGTTTCATTTATATATATGCGATTCCCAAGTGTTTTCGTACACACAGAAAATAATGAAGTTAACCAATAAGAAAGTATGTGCAATTTCAATTTTAGGATACATTTCTTTAATATAATCAGTTGTTTTAATTAGTTTATATTTAGTAGAATACTCATCATTGTATTTTGTGTTTCAGTGCGGTTAACAAGTACGTAGAAAAAATGTTTTATGAGAAGAATGAAGCATCTCGTGCGAAAAATGAACTAAATTGTATTCCAATTTTTGAGATTTCCCCAATATATTGTTGAAATACAGTAAGTAACGGATATATGAATATCTCACATAAGAAAAAACAAGTATAAACGGCCGTAAGTTCGGCCAGGCCGAATCTTATGTACCCTCCACCATGGATTGCGTAGAAACTTCTACGAAAGACTGTCATCCACAATCGAATTACTTGGGTTGTGGTATTTTAAATCGTTTTCTAAATTGTGAGTTAGTCCATACGTGGTATACATTAGACAAAAAAAAGTATGTGTAGGTATGTCTACAAATAATTACAAATCGATATGGACTTTTGTACGGTACGTAGGGAGCCAGAATTGAAATATGGGGGTCGCTTATATGGGGGCTATATACAATTATTGATATGGACCAATTTTTGTGTTAGGTTATAAGAAAATTTGGTATGAGACATTGTTCTTTTTCAACAACTATACTAGAATTCATATTATTTTTTTAAGTGAAATATAAGAACAGAAAATAGAGATATCAGACACTTCAAGCAAGTTAAGGAAGAAAAAAGATGGAAACTATTTTTAAAACAGTATATAGTCTAATGATCATAAAACGGAAAGATTAACACCTGTTTTTTTATGTAATAAATCATATAAATAATTTGTTGAAAGAAAAAAATATTGTAATTTGTACTATTCAATTAACCAACTAATAGCATGAACAACAGAATAGTAAACGAAACAAAAGCAGTTTTGAAAAACACAACCTTATTTTTATATTTTCTTTCCAAATTCGAATTTTTAAAAAATAATTATAAGAAAGAATTTTCTCATATCCATTTGTGTTCTTAAAAGAAAAAAGTTCTTATATGAAATAATTCCCTAAAATAAAAAAAAATTGTTTTTTTTTTTTTACTTTCTTATACCCCTTATTTACTATAACGATAATTTGCTCAGATTTTTTTAATATCTATTAATATTTACGAAATTCTTCTTTCTCATAAAAGCAAAACTTACCGAAAAGTAAAGAATCACCCCGAGTTACGTAAAAATTCGCACAGGGAGTAGAATTAACATTTTAAAAATGCACACCAAATTTGGTTGAAATCGGTCCAGATTTAGATATAGCTCCCATATATAACATTCGCCCGATTTACACTCCTATGGCCCAAGTGGTCAAAGTTTTACCGCGAGTTATGAAAATTTTTCACAAGTAGTAGAACTTACATTGAAAATATGCATACCGAATTTGGTTGAAATCGGTTCAGATTTAGATATAGCTCCTATATATATCTGTCGTCCGATTTACAGTCATATGATCACCTTAGACCAAAATTTCTCTCCGATTTACTTAAAATTGTGCACAGGGAATGGAAATAACAGTTTTACTATACATGCCAAATTTAGTTGAAATTGGTTCAGATATATCCACATATATCTTTCGTCCGATACGCACTTAATGTGGGTATTAAGTTCGAGTTTAGCCGCTAAAATCGTAATTTTTTTCACTAAAGTGACAACTAAATCAGTAAAAACAAGTAAGGAAAGTCTAAAGTCGATACCATATCACATCCGTCAAATGTGTTGGGGGCTATATATAAAGGTTTGTCCCAAATGCATACATTTAAATATTACTCGATCTGGACAGAATTTGATAGACTTCTACAAAATCTATAGACTCAAAATTTAAGTCGTATAATGCACTAGGGTGGAACACAATGTTAGTAAAAAAATATGGGAAACATTTAAATCTGAAGCAATTTTAAGGAAACTTCGCAAAAGTTTATTTATGATTTATCGCTTGATATATATGTATTAGAAGTTTAGGAAAATTAGAGTCATTTTTACAACTTTTCGACTAAGCAGTGGTGATTTAACAAGGAAAATGTTGGTATTTTGACCATTTTTGTCGAAATCAGAAAAAATATATATGGGAGCTATATCTAAATCTGAACCGATTTCAACCAAATTTGGCACGCATAGCTACAATACTAATTCTACTCCCTGTGCAAAATTTCAACTAAATCGGAGCAAAAAATTGGCCTCTGGTCATATGAGTGTAAATCGGGCGAAAGCTATATATGGGAGCTATATCTAAATCTGAACCGATTTCAACCAAATTTGGTACGCATAGCTACAATGTCAATTCTACTCCCTGTGCAAAATTTCAATTAAATCGGAGTCATATGAGTGTAAATCGGGCGAACGATATATATGGGAGATATATCTAAATCTGAACCGATTTCAACCAAATTTGGCACACATAGCAACAATGCTAATTCTACTCCCTGTGCAAACTTTCAACCAAATTGGGGTAAAACTCTGGCTTCTGGGACCGTATTAGTCCATATCGGGCGAAAGATATATATGGGAGCTATATCTAAATCTGAACCGATTTCAATAATATTTGGCACACTTGACTATAGTGCTAATTGTTCTTCTTGTGCAAAATGTTAAGCAAATTAGGGTAAAACTCTGGCTTCTGGGGCCATATAAGTCCATATCGGGCGAAATATATATATGGGAGCTATATCTAAATCTGAACCGATTTCTTCCAAAATCAATAGTGATCTATTCTGAGCCAAAACACATACTTGTGCCAAATTTGAAGTCGATTGGACTAAAACTGCGACCTAGACTTCGATTACAAAAATGTGTTCACGGACAGACGGACATGGCTATATCGACTCAGGAGCCCACCCTGAGCATTTTTGCCAAAGACACCATGTGTCTATCTCGTCTCCTTCTGGGTGTTGCAAACATATGCACTAACTTATAATACCCTGTTCCACAGTGTGGAGCAGGGTATAAAAAGGCATAAAATCATATATATTTGTTGCAGATTTAATTATAACTTGATGGGGAATAGCCCAAATCAAATTTTTACAAAGTTTGTATTCCATAAAATGGATTATTAAAGTAAAGTAATCGTGAAAAAATGACGATTTTAGCGGCTAAACTAAAACTTAATACCCAACTTTATATGGCCACAGAGGTCAAAATTTCACTCCGATTTACTTGAAGTTTTGCACACAGAGTAGGACTAACATTATTGCTACACGTGCCAAATTTGGTCAAAATCGGTTTAGATTTAGATATAACTCCCATATATATTCGCCCGATTTAGATTCATATGACCACGGGGGCCAAAGTTTCATTTCGAAATTTTTGAAGTTTTGCACAGAGAGTTCAATTGAAATTTTAACAATGTGTGCCAAATTTTATGCAATTTAAATATTTCCAATATTAACTAACATTGTGGTCCATCTCGGCAATTAACCAATTTAAATTTTGAGTCTAGACATTTTATGAAAGTTTAAAAATTTTCGTCCAAATCGATTCATATTTAAATATTTGTATATGGGAATATAAACCTTTATGGAGCCACCGTGGTGCAATGGTTAGCATGCCCGCCTTGCATACACAAGGTCGTGGGTTCGATTCCTGCTTCGACCGAACACCAAAAAGTTTTTCAGCGGTTGATTATCCCACTTCAGTAATACTGGTGACATTTCTGAGGGTTTCAAAGCTTCTCTAAGTGGTTTCACTGCAATGTGGAACGCCGTTCGGACTCGGCTAAAAAAATGAGGTCCCTTGTCGTTGAGCTTAACATGGAATCGGGCAGCACTCAGTGATAAGAGAGAAGTTCACCAATGTGGTACCACAATGGTCTGAATAGTCTAAGTGAGCCTGATACATCTGGCTGCCACCTAACCTAACCTAGCTCTTAACAAATTTGAAGATGTTAAGATGGTATACAAAATTTTGGTATACGTAGTGGTGAAGGGTATAATACGAGTATAGTCAGTCCCGTGCGACTTTAGACTTTCCTTACTTGTTTTTAACTGATATCGTTTTTAACTTCATTCAACTTTTTAATTGGAAACATGTTGGAAATACTTTTTTCTGTATATTTACCATGCCGTAGTTCATTCTAACTATTTTTGAAAAGTGTAGTAAAAATCTAATTGTTTATAAGGTCATTGAAATTTTGATCCACGTTTAGTACATAAAATTTTTGAGACGCACAAAAAACAAAAGTTTACTGTTTTATAGGAACAATGAACAACCTCGTGCAAAAATTGAACTAACTTGTACTCCACACTTTCCATAAATAATTGATAACCCTCTAATGCCCCATTTTTTTGGCCAGCTGATTAAATATTCAATGCTAACGACACAAAAGCATGAAAACTAAACAAGAAAAATTTATACGGTAAAATTCAGTATGTGCTGCAAAGCCTCTTGAACAGTTTTAACTAAGTTTTCTTTAAATTTTACCATTTTTGATGTCTTAAGGTGTGTTTTACTAAAAGCTTCCTGATATAATGAAGCCCACCTAAAGGCGGGATTGGGCATTAGAGGGTTAAAACCATAAAAATTTAATGGTGTGCTTTTTAACTGCAATTCACGAGATTACACCTTTTCATAGAAGTTCTAAAATGAACTAAAAGTAATGAAAACGATCATTGGAACCAAAACGTTGCCATTTTAACCATTCATTCTTATTATTTTTCATTCTTATTATTTTTTGGAATCGTACGAACATTTTTTGTTCATATTGAATTTATGCGTACCTACGTTTATACTTAAAAATACACACAAAAAATTTTTTTCTGATTCAATCACGAAATTAATTGATCCAATTAATTTTTTAATTGAAATGTCTTCAATCACGAACATGATAGTATCAATCACAGTTTTAATTGGGCATAATTTTTTCTAATTTTTAAAAAATTAATTGATTTTTTCAGCAAATTTCAATTAATTTTTTAATTGATTCAATTAAAAATTTAATTGATATTGATTGCAAAACTCAATTAATTTATTAATTAAAAAAGGCAACTATTTTTTAATTCCTTTCTGAATTGGCTTAGAGTTTTCATTTGGATTAACAAATGATTGTTTGAAATACATTTTTAATTAAAAATTAAAAAAAAATTAGCACTTTTTTTAATGAATTAGTCTTCCGAATTTGATTAAAAAGTTAATTGTGTCAATTATTTTTTTAATTAAAAATGTTAAAATTTTCAATCATTGACTTAATTAACTTAATGTTTCCATCATGATTAAAAAGTTAATTGTATCAATTAATTTATTAATTGAAAAAAATTTCAAAATTTTTTTCTGTGTAGTAAGATTTCATTAATCACGAAAAAATAATAAAATTATACGTACTAGCAAATAATTTTTTTCAATAAATCCAAGTTAAATCTAACGTGAGTTTAACTGCGGATTTTTTTTCTATGTATGTTGGGGAAATTTTTTTATTTTAAAAATTACATAAAACAAAATAAAATTGTTGCCATAAATATATGTTCATTTTAGCATTAGTTTAACAACAAAAATTTCAGTGTAATAGTTCACTTTTATTATTTTCTGTGTGTTTTCTACACACAGGTAACCGTATAAATAAATGAAACTAAAAAGTACTAAAAGTCTAGTTTTATCATCTCTGATGCAGCAAATACACAAAAGCAACAAAAAACAAATATATATATACGAGAGAGAGAGAGACAGAGTGTTATTTTTGCAAACTAAAGCCAAGAGCGTTTCCGTTTCTATCGTCTAGGGTTTAAAATGAGTTGCAACCGTTTTCACACCTTACTCAACAGGCTATTGTTTACATATCCATCAACGCAAGCACCATTACATATAATTTAATGTTTGTTTTAAAATCCATTTACTTTATGTATGCGGTTTAAACTGTTCCAAAGAACGACTAACTTAAACTGACAAATCAACTCATTAGTCAATGACTTAGATACTAAAGAAAAGAAAAACGAAAAGAAAAATATGCACAACTAGTAATGAGAGTCGAGCCAAACTAAAATATGATTTAAGGCTTAGTGAGTGAGTTGAGTGAGGATCCACAATAACTGAATTACCTTAAGCTATTTGGTGGAGAGAGAGTGCGTGTTTGTGTGAATATGCAAAATGTGAGAGAGAGAGTATAAATATCTGAGAGTTTTAATGTGAAATATAAAATGAGTTTTTGAGAGTTAGTATCCACATTAACTATTATAAAATGAATGCAAGTAGAGAGGTGTTACATAAAAATGGATACATACATAAATTAAACATATTAATAAAGACATTGACAATGCATAAGTTTTCTCAGTTCTGTTGTTGAGCTCGCTTCGTCCAGTTGGTTTTTCGTCGTGCGTTTCTTTTCGGTGAATTTCCTTGTTGTGTCAATCATTTATTTGCAAACTGTGATCTATATAAAAAGAAGTGGTTTATAGTGATTAGAGAAATAATAGTGCATAAATGTGAATCATTCCTATGGGAGTTTTTTTACTCTTCCTTAAAATTTTCTTCGAGTTTTTCATAGCAAGCATATCTCTGAAGATGTAAAGCTTTCGGTTATAAAGGGTAATTCGTTGTTAGTACATGCCCAGCTCATTAGTAGTAGTAGTATTATTAGTTTTGGTTTAGTTATATTTTTAAGGGATACATAAAAGCTATACATTATGCCTTCCTATGAATGCATCAATAATATATGTATTTATTTATCCTATACGGTTAGCACTCCCTCGTTGGCAAGAGCTTTAGTATGAGAGCAAAATTTAATGTTGTTGATGTTTTAGTGCTAGTTAGAAACACATAAAGTTCCCGCCAAAAATGTTGCCACTTTTAGAAATAAAATTTTATGGAATTAATCTTGACAAAATTTTGAATAGAAATAAAATTTTCTATAGAAATAAAATTTTGACAAAATTTTCTATAAAAATAAAATTTTGAGAACATTTTCTGAAAAAATACTATTTTTAGAAAATTTTCTATAGAAATATAATTTTGATAAAATTTTCTATAAAAATAAAATTTGCACAAACTTTTACTATAGAAATAAAGTTTTGACAAAATTTTCTATAGAAATAAAATTTTGACAAAATTTTCTAAAGAAATAAAAATTTGACAAAATTTTCTATAGAAATAAAATTTCGACAAAATTCTCTATAGAAATAAAATATTTGGCAAAATTTTGTATTGATACAAAAGTTTTACAACATATTGTATAGAAATAAAATTTTGACAAAATTTTATTCCTAAAAAATTAATTTTGACAAAATTTTCTATAGAAATAAAATTTTGACAACATTTTCTAAAGAAATAAAATGTTGACAAAATTTTGTAAAGACAACAAATTGACAAAAATTTCTATAGAAATAAAGTTTTGACGAAATTTTCTATAGAAATAAAATTTTGACAAAATTTTCTATGGAAATAAAATTTTAACAAAATTTTCTATAGAAATAAAATTTTGACAAAATATTCTAAAGAAATAAAAATTTGACAAAATTTTCTAAAGAAATAAAACTTTGACAAAATTTTCTAAAGAAATAAAATGTTGACAAAATCTTCTACCGAAATAAAATTAAAAAAAAAATCTATAGAAACAAAAATTTTGACAACAATTTCTAAAGAAATAAAATGTTGACAAAATTTTGTAAAGAAAAAAAATTAACAAAATTTTCTATAGAAATAAAATTTTGTCAAATTTTTCTATAGAAATAAAATTTTTCAAAAATTTTGTATAGAAATAAAATTTTGACAAAATTTTATTCCTAAAAATTTAATTTTGACAAAATTTTCTATAGAAATAAAATTTCGACAAAATTCTCTATAGAAATAAAATTTTGACAAAATTTTGTATTGATATAAAAGTTTTACAACATATTGTATAGAAATAAAATTTTGACAAAATTTTCTAAAGAAATAAAAATTTGACAAAATTTTCTATAGAAATAAAATTTTGACAAAATTTTCTATTGAAATAAAATTTTGACAAAAATTTTCTATAGAAATAAAATTTTGACAAAATTTTCTAATTTAAAAAAAAAATTCTATAGAAACAAAAATTTTGACAATTTCTAAAGAAATAAAATGTTGACACAATTTTGTAAAGAAAAAAAAATTGACAAAATTTTCTATAGAAATAAAATTTTGACAAATTTTTCTATAGAAATAAAATTTTTACAAAACTTTCTATAGAAATAAAATTTTGACAAAATTCTCTATAGAAATAAAATATTTGGCAAAATTTTGTATTGATACAAAAGTTTTACAACATATTGTATAGAAATAAAAGTTTGACAAAATTTTATTCCTAAAAAATTAATTTTGACAAAATTTTCTATAGAAATAAAATTTTGACAACATTTTCTAAAGAAATAAAATGTTGACAAAATTTTGTAAAGACAACAAATTGACAAAATTTTCTATAGAAATAAAGTTTTGACGAAATTTTCTATAGAAATAAAATTTTGACAAAATTTTCTATGGAAATAAAATTTTAACAAAATTTTCTATAGAAATAAAATTTTGACAAAATTTTCTAAAGAAATAAAAATTTGACAAAATTTTCTAAAGAAATAAAACTTTGACAAAATTTTCTAAAGAAATAAAATGTTGACAAAATCTTCTACCGAAATAAAATTAAAAAAAATCTATAGAAACAAAAATTTTGACAACAATTTCTAAAGAAATAAAATGTTGACAAAATTTTGTAAAGAAAAAAAATTGACAAAATTTTCTATAGAAATAAAATTTTGACAAATTTTTCTATAGAAATAAAATTTTTCAAAAATTTTATATAGAAATAAAATTTTGACAAAATTTTATTCCTAAAAATTTAATTTTGACAAAATTTTCTATAGAAATAAAATTTCGACAAAATTCTCTATAGAAATAAAATTTTGACAAAATTTTGTATTGATATAAAAGTTTTACAATATATTGTATAGAAATAAAATTTTGACAAAATTGTTTATAGAAATAAAATTTTGACAAAATTTTTATAGAAATAAAATTTTGACAAAATTGTTTATAGAAATAAAATTTTGATAAAATTTTATTCCTAAAAAATTAATTTTGATAAAATTTTCTATATTTTCACAAAATTTTCTATAGAAATATAATTTTGATAAAATTTTCTATAATAATAAAATTTGCACAAACTTTTTCTATAGAAATAAAATTTTGACAAAATTTTGCTATAGAAATAAGATGTTGACAAAATTTCCTATAGAAATAAAATTTTAACAAAATTTTCTATAGAAATAAAATTTTGACAAAATTTTCTATAGAAATAAAATTTTGACAAAAATGTTCTATAGAAATAAAATTTTGACAAAATTTTCTATAGAAATAAAATTTTGAAAAAATTTTTATAGAAATAAAATTTTTGACAAAATTTTATAAAAAAATTTTGCTAAAAACAAATATGTTTACAAGATTTTATAGCCTCCGCTATATTTTGTCATTACCTATAAAATCCTCTATAAAAACCAATCATGAACCAAAGGCGCAACTGTAAAAGCACTTCCAAAAATATCCTCCGAAAGATGTTCTTTATATTAACTTCAGAGGAAGTTCTATCAATTAAATTTTTTATAACTCGTATTTTCATATTTGAGTAAAATTCCCGCCAAAAATGTTGACCCTCCTAACAGAAATAAAATTTTTACATAATTGTGTATAGAAATAAAATTTTGACATAATTTTCTATGGAATTAAAATTTTAACAAAATTTTTAATAGAAATAAATTTTTCTATAGAAATACAATTTTGACAAAATCTTCTGAAAAAAATACAATTTTTAGAAAATTGTCTATAGAGATATAATTTTGATAAAATTTGCACAAAAATTTCTATAGAAATAAAATTTTGACAAAATTTTCTATAGGAATAAAATTTTGACAAAATTTTCTATAGAAATAAAATTTTGACAAAGTTTTCTATAACAATAAAATTTTGACAAACATTTCTATAGAAAGAAAATTTTAACAAAATTTTCTATAGAAATAAAATTTTGACAAAATTTTCTATAGAAATAAAATTTTGACAAAATTTTCTATAGAAATAAAATTTTGACAAAATTTTCTAAAGAAATAAAATTTTTGACAAAATTTTCTATAGAAATAAATTTTTTGACAAAATTTTATACAAAATTTTTGATAAAAACAAATTTGTTTACAAGATTTTATAGCCTCCGCTATATTTTGTCATTACCTATAAAATTCTCTATAAAAACCAATCATGAACCAAAGGCACAACGGTAAAAGCACTTCCAAAAAAAAGTTCTATCAATTAAATTTTTATAACTCGCTTTTTCATATTTGAATAAAGTTCACGCCAAAAATGTTGCCCCTTATAATAGAAATAAAATTTTTACATAATTTTGTATAGAAATAAAATTTTGACATCATTTTCTATGGAATTAAAATTTTAACAAAATTTTGAATAGAAATAAATTTTTCTATAGAAATAAAATTTTGACAAAATCTTTTGAAAAAATACAATTTTTAGAAAATTTCTATAGAAATATAATTTTGATAAAATTTTCTATAAAAATAAAACTTGCACAAAATTTTCTATAGAAATAAAATTTTAACAAAATATTCTATGGAAATAAAATTTTGACAAAATTTTCTTTAGGAATAAAATTTTGACAAAATTTTCTAGCGAAATAAAATTTAGAAAAAAATTTCTATAGAAATAACATTTTGATAAACTTTTCCACAGAAATAAAATTTTGAAAAAATTGTTTATAGAAATAAATTTTTGACAAAATTTTCTATAGAAATAAAATTTTGCAAAATTTTCTATAGAAATAAATTTGTGACAAAATTTTCTATAGACATAAAATTTTGACAAAATTTTCTATAGAAATAAAATTTTGACAAAATTTTCTATAGAAATAAAATGTTGACAAAGTTTTCTATAGAAATAAAATTTTGACAACATTTCCTGTAGAATTAAAATTTTACTAATTTCTCTATGGAAATAAAATTTTGACAAACTTTTTTTATAGAAAAAATTTAACAAAATTTTCTACAGAAACAAAATTTGGCAAAATGGGATTGGAAAAAAGTTGTTATACCCTCCGCCATAGGACGAGCGTTTATTAATTTTGTCATTATTTATAAAATCCTCTATATAAACCAATTATGAATCGAAGTTGCTTAAATATGTAGTGAATCTAATTAATAATTTTGAAGACAGTGTCGAGAAGGTTAAGATACTTTGCCATCGGCAACTGTTTCAGCAACCCCAATTATTCGATTGCGGATGACAGCCTTTGGTAGAACATTCTACGCAATCCATGGTGGAGAGAACATTAGTTTCTGCCTGGCTGAATTTTGTTAATATTCATTTTTTTTTAATATCCAAATAAAATATTCTCCATTCATCCCTTTTAAATGAAATGCAATGCACATATTGAATTTAAATACAACCGAACTTAATTAAAATCGAAACTATGCTAATGCATTTATCGGATAAACTCTTGTCTCTGTTCTGTAATCTGGACAAATCTGTTATTTGGTTACTTGCCCTAGTTGGAATGCAAAATGCTGTAATGCATTTACCATACAATATCATTTGCAAAATTCCATATTTACAACAATGAACATTGTTGTTGTTGTCATTATAATCATGTTTTGCAATGGGACAATCTCTTCATAACGGGGTCATTGGATGGGTAAATGATCAATAGAATTATTGAATTTCGAAACCATGAAATTGCAATTGAAGTTAAATGATCAATACAGATTATTTACAAAATTTCCACATAATTTAAAATTTTGCAATTTTTATTAATTAATATAGGTTTAGCTTTTGAGTCTTTTTGGATAAGGATTATCATAGAGATTTTTTTATTGATTTATAAATATCTAAAATAACAAATAATTATTTTATTTCTAAAGGTGAGTACTAAGTCCGAGTTTAGCCGCTAAAATGAAAACTAAATCAGTAAATAAAGGCATAAAATTATACATATTTTCTGAAAATGTTGGGGAATATTAGATGGGGCCAAAAGCAAATTTTCACAAGGTTTGTATTCCTTAAAATGGATTATTAAAGAAAAGTAATCGTGCAAAAAATGACGATTTTAGCGGCTAAACTCGAACTTAATACCCGCCTTAAGCGAGAAGCTAGAACCACTACTACCAGTATTGGGAATTGGTCCTCAAACTGGGGATATTTTTCTTGTAGATGGGAATGACATTTTTGAGGAGGGGAATTTCTATAGAAAATTTTGTCAAAATTTTATTTCCATATAAATTTTTGTCAAATTTTATTTCTATAGAAAATTTTGTCAAAATTTTATATCTATAGAAAATTTTGTTAAAATTTATTTCTATAGAAAATTTTATCGAAAATTTATTTCTATAGAAAATTTTGTCAAAATTTTATTTCTATAGAAATTTTGTCAAAATTTTGTTGCTATAGTAAATTTTGTCAAAATTTTGTTTCTATAGTAAATTTAGTCGAAAATTTATTTCTATAACATTTTTTGAGAAAATTTTATTTCTATAGAAAATTTTGCCAATATTTTATTTCTGGGTAAGATTTTATCAAAATTTTATTTCTATAGACATTTTGTCACAATTTTAATCCTCTAGAAAAATTTTCAAAATTTTATTTCGTCGATGGTGATGACATTTTTGAGGTGTAGAATTTCTATAGAAAATTTTACCAAAGTTTAATTATTTTGCCAAAATTTTATTTTATAGAAAATTTTGTCAACATTTCATTTCAATGGACAATTTTGTCAACATTTTATTTCTATGGAAAATTTTGTCAAAATTTTACTTCTATAGAAAATTTTGTCAATTTTGTATTTTTATAGAAACTCTTGCCAAATTTTATTTCTATAGAAATTGTTGTCTATAGAAAATTTTGTCAAAATTTTATTTCTACAAAATATTTTGTAAGCAATTTATTTCTGCAAAAAATTTTGTAAAAATTTTATTTCTACAAAAAATTTTGTCACAATTTTATTTTTATAAAAAGCTTCGTTAAAATTGTATTTCTTTAGGAAATGTTGTCAAATTTTTATTTCCATAGAAATTTTGTCAAAATTTTATTTCTATAGAAAATTTTGTCAAAATTATATTTCTATAGAAAATTTTGTCAAAATTTTATTTCTATAAAAAATGTTGACCAAAATTTTTTTTCTATAACATTTTTTTGGCAAAATTTTATTTCTATAGAAAATTTTGTCGAAAATTTATTTCTATAACATTTTTTTGGCAAAATGTTATTTCTATAGAAAATTTTGCCAATATTTTATTTCTGGGAAAGCTTTTATCAAAATTTTATTTCTATAGAATTTTTTTTTTTAAATTTTATTCCTTAGAAAATTTTGTCAAAATTTTATTTCTACAGAAAATTTTTTCAAAATTTTATTTCCATAGAAACCTTTCTATAGAACATTTTGAGAAAATTTTGTCAAAATTTTATTCCTACAAAATGTTTTGTAAAAAATTTATTTCTGCAAAAAATTTTGTAAAAATTTTATTTCTACAAAAAATTTTGTCACAATTCTATTTTTATAAAAAACTTCGTTAAAATTGTATTTCTTTAGGAAATGTTGTCAAATTTGTAATTCCATAGAAATTTTGTCAAAATTTTGTTAAAATTCCATTTCTATAGAAAATTTTGTCAAAATTTTATTTCTATAAATAATTTTGTCAAAAATGTATTACTATAGAAAATTTTGTCAAAATTTTATTTCTCGAGAAGATTTTGTCAATATTCTATTTCTATAGAAAATTTTGTCAAAATTTTATTTCTATAAAAAATGTTGACCAAAATTTTTTTCTATAACATTTTTTTTTGGCAAAATTTTATTTCTATAGAAAATTTGGCGAAAATTTATTTATATATTTTTTTTTATTTCTATAATTTTTTTTTTATTTCTATAATTTTATTTCTGGGGATGATTTTATCAAAATTTTATTTCTTTAGAAAATTTTGTCAAAATTTTATTTCTATAGAAAATTTTGTCAAAATTTTATTTCTATAGAAAATTTTGTTAAAATTTTATTTCAATAGAAAATTTTTTCAAAATTTTATTTCAATAGAAAATTTTTTCAAAATTTTATTTCTATAGAAAATTTTGTCAAAATTTTATTTTTGTAGAAAATTTCTCCAAAATTTTATTTCTATAGAAAATTTTGTCAAAATTTTATTTCCATAGAAAATTTTGTCAAAATTTTATTTCAGTAGAAAATTTCTCAAAATTATATTTCTATAGAAAATTTTGGCAAAATTTTATTTCTATAGAAAATTTTGTCAAAATTTTATTTCCATAGAAAATTGTGTGAAGATTTTATGTCTATAGACAAATTACATTTGTTGCCTTCAAGCAAAAAAAAAATAATTTTTAATTAATATTATAAATTTAGTTTTTCAGTCTGTGTACACAGAAAAAATTTTCACGAAAATTTTTCCAATTAAAATCTTAATTGAGTTTTAAAAAATATTCAATTAAAAATTTAATTGATTCAACAAATTTTTTAATTGAAATAAAAATCAATCACACAAATGAATAGTATCAATTAAATATTTAATTGGATCAATTAATTTTTAATTGACTGTCAATTAATTTATTAATTGATACTATCATTTCTCTGATTGAAGACATTTCAATTAAAAAATTAATTGGATCAATTAATTTCGTGGTTGAATCAGAAAAAAATTTTTTTTGTGTGTACAGATTAAAGTTTAATATTAAATTTTAATTTTTTTTTTTTTCAATTTCGTAACTTAATTATATTTCTCTTATTTTTCCAGGTAAGCCTTAAAATTTTCCATTCATATCCATAGTGGTAAGTTTTTGCACATATTTGGAGATATTTAAAAAAGGATTATCTCTCTACATGACTATCAATAATAGTTGCAAAAATTTTAGAATTTGAAATATTTTTTTTGCAACATACTTGCTAAGCCGATTGATTCGGATGTTCATCATCGCCTTTTCGACATCATCATCACTATCATCGTGGTGCTTCTATGACAATCATCAATGAAATTGAAAAATAAATAAATAAGTTTGTCCAACATTCGAATAAGTGTGGGTGTGTGTGTGTGTCCAGCTGAAGCACTGATTCTAATTGTCTATTCCATTCTAATGGCCAAAAAGAGAATTATAAACCATACACTCAGACACACACACATATTCTCTCGCACAATATGTGCTACAATAGATTGAATGTACTCACTCCATTACTCAGATGAATGATTGAACGAATGACTGAAATGTGATGTGATGATGTATTAAATACATAGCGTTATGGTAAAATGCAAAAAGGTATAAATGACACCCTGTGTTGCTTTGTCCCCAAAATATGATGGTTTCGTCCCCAAAAATCCCCAATTTAAATTTAAATTCCTCACAAAAATCCCCAATACATTTATGATAAGTTTCTTTGTAAAAGAAAAAAATTACAAAAGTAAAGGAAAATGCTCTGCTCTAGAAAATCAGTAATAATTTAAAAATAAAAAAAGATTCATCGAGGAAAAATCTAAATCCCTAGCCCTTTATGTCACATTTCTTCAGGCCTGACACCAATCCGCTAACTAGATCGGGGATATTTTACTTTTTATACCCACCACCATAGGATGGGGGTATATTAACTTTGTCATTCCGTTTGTAACACATCGAAATATTGCTCTAAGACCCCATAAAGTATATATATTCTGGGTCGTGGTGAAATTCTGAGTCGATCTAAGCATGTCCGTCCGTCCGTCCGTCTGTCCGTCCGTCCGTCTGTCCGGCTGTCCGTCCGTCTGTGGAAATCACGCTAACTTCCGAACGAAACAAGCTATCGACTTGAAACTTGGCACAAGTAGTTGTTATTGATGTAGGTCGGATGGTATTGAAAATGGGCCATATCGGACCACGTTTACGTATAGCCTCCATATAAACCGATCCCCAAATTTGGCTTGGGGAGCCTCCCGGAGCAGCAAAATTCATCCGATCCGGTTGAAATTTGGTACGTGGTCTTAGTATACGGTCTCTAACAACCATGCAAAAATTGGTCCATATCGGTCCATAATTATATATAGCCCCCATATAAACCGATCCCCAGATTTGACCTCCGGAGCCTCTTGGAGGGGCAAAATTCATCCGATCCGATTGATATTTGGTACCTGATGTTAGTATATGGTCTCTAACAACCATGCAAAAATTGGTCCATATCGGTCCATAATTATATATAGCCCCCATATAAACCGATCCCCAGATTTGACCTCCGGAGACTTTTGGAGGGGCAAAATTCATCCGATCCGGTTGAAATTTGGTACCTGATGTTAGTATACGGCCTCTAACAACCATGCAAAAATTGGTCTATATCGGTCCATAATTATATATAGTTCCCATATAAACCGTCCCCAGATTTGACGTCCGGAACCTCTTGGAGGAGCAAAAGTCATCCGATACGGTTGAAATTTGGTACATTTTGTCAATATATGGCCTCTAACAGCCATGAAAAATTGGTCCATATCGGTCTTTAGTTATATATAACCGATGACTTATTACACAAAAATTGGTCCATATCGCCAAAAATAATCTACCAAAACTTTATTTCCATAGAAAATTTTGTCAAATTTTATTACTATAGAAAGTTTTGTCAAAATTTCATTTCTATAGAAAGTTTTGTCAAAAGTTTATTTCTATACAAATGTTTGTCAAAATTTTATTTCCATAGAAAATTTTGTCAAAATTTTATTTCTATAGAAAATTTTGTAATCTACCTAAACTTTATTTCCATAGAAAATTTTGTCAAATTTTATTACTATAGAAAGTTTTGTTAAAATTTCATTTCTATAGAAAGTTTTGTCAAAAGTTTATTTCTATAGAAATGTTTGTCAAAATTTTATTTCTCTAGAAAATTTTGTAAAAAATTTATTTCTGTAGAAAATTTTGTCAACATTTTATTTCTATACAAAATTTTGTCAAAATTTTATTTCTATACAATATTTTGTCAACATTTTATTTCTATAGAAATTTTTGTCAAAATTGTATTGCTATAGAAAATTTTGTCAACATTTTACTTCCATAGAAAATTTTGTCAACATTTTATTTCTATAGAAAATTTTGTCAAGTTTTTATTTCTATAGAAAATTTTGTCAAATTTTTATTTCTATAGAAAATTTTGTCAAAATTTTATTTCTATAGAAAATTTTGTCAAAGTTTCATTTCTATAGAAAATTTTGTCAAAATTTTATTTCTATAGAAAATTTTGTCAAACTAGATTATATACGTATTTAATCGGCCTTTTTTTTGTTTAATATATACCCCGTATGGGCTAACTTACAATTTAGAAGACAGTGTTAAAAAGTTTTACGATACCTTGCCATCGGCAAGTGTTATCGCAACCCAAGTAATTCGATTGTGGATGAAAGCCTTTAGTAGAAGTTCCTACGCAATCCATGGTGGAGGGTACATAAGATTCGGCCTGGCCGAACTTACGGCCGTATATACTTGTTATTCTTCGTGCACCCAGAGAAGAAAATATCAAGCTAACAAAAAATCTAATTAAATAAAAAACGAAAATGGTTACCACACGCAGAGAAGGAATATGATCACCTGAAACATGTTTCAAGAGCAAAATGTTATTTTTGGATGGTGAACATGGAACATTTTTGTCGCAAAAATGTTATTTCTCAAAAATATGTATCTGATTTCGGCAACCATGTATATGTTTGCCGAGAAAAAAAACATTTTTGCTACAAAAATGTTCATGTTCACCATCCAAAAATACAATTTTGCTCTTGAAGCCTATTTCAGGTGATCATATTCCTTCTCTGCGTGTGGTAACCATTTTCGTTTTTCATTTAATTCGATTTTTTTTGGCTTGATAATTTCATTTGAAATTCATCTATTAGCAAATGTAATAAATACAATGTATCGCTTGTTGAAATCTTTTCACAAAAATAAAAGCTCTTAGCGTATATGTATTGTATATGTTACCAAAAATATACACCTACACACAACCACACTCTCAGAGACAGATGTCCATAGTTCATAAAATTATTAATTTATAAACACTTTTATTGTAAAATCCTATAGACCAACAACAACAACAGCAAAAACACCAACATTAAATAAAACAAACACAAAAGAACATCATGTGATGATATATGGACAAGTGTATACAGTATTCTGTGTGAATTGAGAATTTATTACTTAAACAAGACCAACATGCATCTGAATGAATCGAATTGCTGCGTTGAGCAGCTTAAATAGCAAAAAGAAAAAAATATGCAATTTTTATGATTGTCGGAATATTTGTTTATTTTTGGTATTCAATGGTATATCAAATAGTAATAATAATTTTTTTCCGTTTGATATTTTCTATTGATTTTTAGAATGAAATTGTGGGTGGTTAGATTAGAATTCATGAAATAATTTTAATAAAATGTTATTGAATGAAAATGATACATACGATCTATAGGAATATTGTTATAAATTATGCCAGAGATAATAGACAAAAACATATAAGGGAAAGGATATGAAATATGAAAGGGACAGAAAGAAAATATTATTTTTTCTTTATCCCATTATATTAGTTTCTTTTATTCTTTTACATCTTAAGGGATATTGGAGCAAAAAATTTTGTCAAAATTATATTTCTATAGAAAATTTTGTAAAAATTTTATTTCTATAGAACATTCTGTCAAAATTTTGTTTCTGCAGAAAATTTGGTCAAAATTTTATTTCTATAGAAAATTTTGCCAAATTTTATTTCTATCGAACATTTTGTCAAAATTTTATTACTATAGAAAATTTTCTCAAAAATTTTATTCCTATAGAAAAATGTCTCAACCTTTTATTACTATAGACAATTTTCTCAAAATTTTATTTCTATAGGAAACTTTCTTAGAAATTTAGTCATAATTTTGTTTCTATAGAGAAGTTTGTCAGAATTTGATTTCTATAAAAAATTTTGTCAACATTTTATTTGTATAGAAAATGTTGACTAAATTTTATTTCTATAGAAAATTTGGTCAAAATTTTATTTATATAGAAAATTTTGTCAAAACTTTATATAGAAATATACACATTTTTGAAATATACAATTTTGTGAAAACTTTATTTATTTCTAAAAAATTTTGTCAAAATTGTATTTATTTCAAAAAAATTTTCTCATAATATTATTTCCGTAGAAAGGTTAGTCTAAATTTTATTTCTATAGAAAATTTTGTAAAAAGTTTACTTCTATAGGAAATTTTGTCAAAATTTTATTTATATCGAAAATTTTGTCAAAATTTTATTTCTATAGAAAAATTTGGTAAAATTTTATTTCTATAGAAAAATTTGGTAAAATGTTATTTCTGTAAAAAATTTTGTCCAAATTTTATTTATATCAAAAATGTTTGTAAAAATTTTATATCCATAGAACTTTTTGCAAAATTTTATTTATTTCTTAAAAATTTTCTCCATAGAAAATTTTGTCAAAAATTTATTTTTATAAAAAATTTGGTTTTGTAAAAATTTTATTTCTATACAAACTCTGGTCAAAATTTTATATACTTTGTCAAAATTTTATTTCTTTAGAAAATTTTGTCAAAATGTTACTTCTAAAGAACATTTTGCAATAATTTTATTTCTACAGAACATTGGGTCAAAATTTTAGTTCTATAGAAAATTTTGACTAAAATAATTTCAATAGAAAATTTGGTAAAAATTTTATTTCTACAAAAAATTTGGTCAAAATTTTATTCCTATCGAAATTTTTATCAAAATTTTTGTTTCTATAGAAAATTTTGTCATAATTTTATTTCGTTAGCAAATTTTATCAAAATTTTATTTATTTGTATAGTTTGTAAGGCTTGAGGTCATGTACTAATAAAACAAAATAAAATCTTAGTTTTTTTATAGTGTTTTATTTTTGTTTTCATTCCAATATTTCGAACACCATCGAAATATTGGAAATAAAACAAAAATAAAACACTATAAAAAAATTAAGATTTTATTTTGTTTTATTAGTACATGACCTCAAGCCATACAAACTCTACAAATAATTATACTAAAAAGATCAACCATACAACAACTAAAAAATTTTATTTATATAAAAAACTTTGTCAAAATTTTATTTCTATCAAAAATGTTTGTAAAAATTTTATATCCATAGAACATTTTGCAAAATTTTATTTGTTTCTAAAAAATTTTCTCCATAGAAAATTTTGTCAAAAATTTACTTTTATAAAAAATTTGGTTAAATTTTCCAAAATTTTATTTATTTCTAAAAAATTTTCTCTATAGAAAATTTTGTCAAAATTTTATTTCTATACAAACTTTGGTCAAAATTTTATGCCTATAGACAACTTTGTCAAAATTTTATTTCTATAGAAGATGTTGTCAAAATGTTATTTCTATATAAAATTTTCTGAAAATTAAATTTCTATAGAAAATTTTATCGACATTATATTTCAATAGAAAATGTTGTGAAATTTTTATTTCTATAGAAAATTTTGTCAAAAATTTACTTCTATAGAAAAATTTGCCAACATTTTGTCAAAATTTTGACTAAAATAATTTCAACAGAAAATATGGTAAAAATTTTATTTCTATAGAAAATTTGGTCAAAATTTTATTTCTATAGAAAATTTGATCAAAATTTTATTTCTACCGAAAATTTTATCAACATTTTGCAATAATCTTTATTTCTATAGAAAGTTTTGTCATCATTTTATTTTGTTAGAAATTTTTATTAAAATTTTATTTCTATAAAAAATTTTGTCAAAATCTTATTTCTATCAAAAATTTTTGTAAAAATTTTATATCCATAGAACATTTTGCAAAATTAAATTTATTTCTAAAATATTTTCTGCATAGAAAATTTTGTCAAAAATTTACTTGTATAAAAAATTTGGTCTAAATTTTATTTCTATAGCAAATTTTGTCAAAATTTAATGCCTATAGACAACTTTATCAAAATTTTATTTCTATAGAAAATTTACTGAAAATTAAATTTCTATAGAAAAAATTTTATCAACATTTAATTTCAATAGAAAATGTTGTGAAATTTTTATTTCTATAGATAATTTTGTCAAAAATTTACTTCTATAGAAAATTTGGTGTAAATTTTATTTTTATAGAAAATTTTGCAAAAATTTTTTGTCGATAGAAAATTTTGTCATAATTTTATTTCTTTAGAAAATTTTATCAAAATTTTATTTATATAAAAATTATTGTCGAGATTTTATTTCTATCAAAAATGTTTGTAGAAATTTTATATCCATAGAACATTTTGTCAAAATTTTATTTATTTCTAAAAATGTTTCTTCATAGAAAATTTTGTCAAAAATTTGGTCTAAATTTTATTTTTATAGAAAATTTTGTCAAAATTTTAGTGCTATACAAACATTGGTCAATATTGTATTCCTATAGACAACTCTGTCAAAATTTTATTTCTATAGAAAATGTTCTATTTCTATAGAAAATTTTCTGAAAATTTAATTTCTATAGAAAATTTTATCAACATTTTATTTCCATAGAAAATGTTGTGAAATTTTTATTTCTGTAGACAATTTTGTCAAAATTTATTTTTATAGAAAATTTTGTCAAAATTTTATTTCTAAAGAAAATTTTGTTAAAATTTTATTTTTATCTTTTCTATGTTTACGAAAACAATAACCAAAATAATTGACCCTAATATACATGAAAATTATATGATATATATGTACATATAATAAAGAACGACAATATCAAAAACAATTTTTACAAGCATTTATTGTGCTTATGAGATGACTTAGTTAGTCTTGTTCTATTAAAATGTGTACATTCAAAATAATAATTAATTAGCAGCATCATGTTCATTCAACTTGCACATTAATTAGATGTATTTTATGAGAATGATGTACAAACATTATTATTATTATTGTGTGGTTGTTTTTATTATAAGGTAATTTATAAATGAGAATGTTTAGTCTAGAGACTAAAAGTATTCTATGAATTAAATGATTCAATTATTAATTTCAAGATAATTAAATTAAAATATTTGAATTGTATATAAATAAAATTATATATAATAAAATAAAAATAATAAAACAAATTTCACTTATATATGTATTAGGTAGTATTACAAGATGAAAATAAGCAATTAATTAATACAAGTATATACGGCCGTAAGTTCGGCCAGGTCAAAGCTCCACCACGGATTGCGTAGCAACTTCATCTGCAACTTCTTCCACAATCGAATTAGTTTTCTATAGAAATACAATTTTGACAAAATTTTCTATAGAAATAAAATTTTGTCAAAATTTTCTATAGAAATAAAATGTTGACAAAATTTTCTATAGAAATAAAGTTTTGACAAAATTTTCTATAGAAATGAAATTTTAACAAAATTTTCTATAGAAATAAAATTTTGACAAAAATTTCTATAGAAATAAAATTTTGACAAAATTTTCTATAGAAATAAAATTTTGACAAATTTTCTATAGAAATAAAATTTTGGTAGATTATTTTTGGCTCCAGTGGCAACCATGATTATGAACCGACATCGACCAATTTTTGTGTAATTGGAGATCGGCTATATATAACTTTAGACCGATATGGACCAATTTTGGTATGGTTATTAGCGGCCATATAACAACACCATGTTCCAAATTTGAACCGGATCGGATGAATTTTGCTCCTCCAAGAGGCTCCGGAGGTCAAATCTGGAGAACGGTTTTTGTGGGGGCTATATATAATTATGGACCGATAGAGACCAATTCTGGCACGGTTGTTAGAGATCATATACTAACACTATGTTCCAAATTTCAACCGGATTGGATGAAATTTGCTTCTCTTAGAGACTCCGCAAGCCAAATCTGGGGATCGGTTTATATGGGGGCTATATATAATTATGGACCGATGTGGCCAAATTTTTGCATGGTTATTAGAGACAATATACTAACACCATGTACCAAATTTCAGCCAGATCGGATGAAATTTGTTTCTCTTAGAGCCCCCATATAGACGAACCCCAAATTTAGGGGTCTGTTTATATGGAGGCTATACGTAAATGTGGACCGATATGGCCCAGTTGCAATACCATCCGACCTACATCAATAACAACTACTTGTGCAAAGTATATATATTCTGGGTCGTGGTGAAATTCTGAGTCGATCTGAGCATGTCCGTCCGTCCGTCTGTTGAAATCACGCTAACTTCCGAACGAAACAAGCTATCGACTTGAAACTTGGCACAAGTAGTTGTTATTGATGTAGGTCAGATGGTATCGCAAATGGGCCATATCGGTCCACTTTTACTTATAGCCCCCATATAAAAGGCTTGCAGACCCTCTAAGAGATGCCAATTTCATCCGATCCGGCTGAAATTTGGTACATGGTGTAAGTATATGGTATCTAATAGCCATGCAAAAATTGGTCTAAATCGGTGAATAATTATATATAGCCCCCATATAAACCGATCCCGCGATTTGGCTTGCGGAGCCTCTAAGAGAAGCAAATTTCATCCGATCCGGCTGAAATTTGGTACATGGTGTAAGTATACGGTATCTAATGGCCATGCAAAAATTGGTCGAAATCGGTCCATAATTATATATAGCCCCCATATAAACCGATCCCCAGATATGACCTCCGGAGCCCCTTCGAAGAGCAAAATTCATCCGATTCGGTTGAAATTTTGTACGTGATGTTAGTATATTGCATCCAACAACCATGTAGGAATTGGTTCATATCAGTCCATAATAATATATAGCACCCATATAAATCGATCCCCAGATTTGACCTCCGGTGCCTTTTGGAGAAGCAAATTTCATCCGACCTGGTTGAAATTTTGAACGCGGTGATAGTATATGATATTTAACAACCATGCCAAAAGTGGTCCATATCAGTCCGTAATCATACATAGCCCCCATATAAACCGATCCCGAGATTTGGTTTTGGAGCCTCTTGGAGGAGCAAATATCATCCGAGTCAGGTGAAATTTGGTACATTGTGCTAGTATATGGCCGTTAACAACCATGCCTAACTAGGTCCATATCGGTCCATAGTTATGTATAGCTCTCAGATAAATCGATCCCCAATCACACAAAAATTAGTCCATATCAATAATTGTAAATAGCCCCCATATAAGCGACCCCCATATTTCAATTCTGGTTCCCTACGTACCGTGCAAAAGTCCATATCAATTCGTAATTATTTGTAGACTTACCTACACATGTCTTTTTTCTAATATATACCATGTATGGACCAACTCACAATTTAGAAACCCAAGTAATTCGATTGTGGATGACAGTCTTTCGTAGAAGTTTCTACGCAATCCATGGTGGAGGGTACATAAGATTCGGCCTGGCCGAACTTACGGCCGTTTATACTTGTTTTTATTATGACTTGAAATTAAATTAAATTAAATTAAATTAAATTAAATTAAATTAAATTGTAATACAATAAATTAAATTGCAATAATTTTTTTTTTAATTTGTTTTTACTATAAGAAAATAAGCAATAAAAAATAAAAAGATCCATACCAAATTGTAATTATTTAAAACTATATTTGAAATTCCTTCTTCTTCATTTTTATGGAGTACACATTAAAAATAATAAAAATGTATATTATATTAAATTAAAAAAAATAAATAAATAAAAAATTTAAGAAAAAAACTAATTCAATGATATTAAACTAAATTAAAAAAAAAATAAATATAAATAAAAAAGATAAAGAAACCATTACAGCGCCATTCTGTTTTCATTGTTTATTCACCATTGAATAGCTTACTTACGATTACCAATGATCATTGACATAAATTGTGTGGACAAATTCTATGATGACGATCATTTGTCATACTTTGTCATGCTTATTTTGGTTACGGATCCACCACTGGAGTGGCGTCCAATAGGCATGAAAATTCCACTGAATGAAATGTAATCTGACCGTAGATCAAAACAAAACATTAATTCCAAAACAAAACAATGATGAACATTGGCTACCAGTGAATATGTTAAATACACATGTTTTGGATGCAGTGAGAGGCGAGAGAGAGAGAGAGGGCACATAATAAACAAATCAAATTAACGCCAATTCTCCCAATGATCATTAACATGAAAGAGAATGAGAATAATACAGCAAAGAGGTTACAAATCAATTATAGACACTATAATTTCTCGCTTGTTTGACTCGGCATCAATAGCAAAGTCATAAGAGTAAAGATAAAATCTTTGGAACAGGGCATTTTTTCTTTGGAACAGGGCATTTTTTCTATGATTGTAGTATGTAACATTTTATATCAACTCGAAGACAAAACATGACACCTCTTTATATGACAAGTCTCTTGCCTCCAAAACCCCCAAAGACAACAACAATCAACGTACATTGTTTTTTTGTGGAATACCAATAAAACAATGCGAATAAACAAATGCGCAAAACAAAAAAACTCAAATCAAAGTCAATAAACCACTACTAAGAGAAAATTATAAAATATTGTTCGAAAGAGAATCTAATACCAAACACTCTCTTAATAAACCGGCCAATAAACATAGCATTGCCAGATTCAAATAATTATCATTAAGAACATCTCTAATATATGGACGATGAAACCAACGACTATGACGAGTAACATGTTGTCAGTTGTATTTGTTTTGTTGTTGTTGTTTCTTAGTTATCCGAAAGATATTCACAACATATGCGAACGATGATCATTGTGGGGTCGGTCGGTCGGTTGATTGAACGATGAATTAACGAGTCCCCAAACAACGCGAATTATGGTCGAATTGTGTCGTTTCGTTTGGTTGGTGGTGGTGGGGTATTGATGTTTGCTTTGTGCAGTAGTTCATTTGGTCGATTCAAACATCAAACAGTCAATAGACTTCGATCTGTAATCAATGCAACAAAGTGTGCGCGCGTTTTTTTGTGTTAGTTGTTGATGCTTCTTCTACTTAATGTTTCGGATTCGCAAGCTTTGTTATTGCTCCGCAAAACAAATATGGACGGTTCGAAAAAAGCAATAACAACAGAAACAATAATAAAAATAAAAATGAAAAAACAAATAATAAAACAAGACCACAAGAATTAAAATAAAAAATACTAACATGTTATTTCAAATTTACGTTAAACAAAACGAAGTAGCAATAATAAAACCAACAACAACAAATGCTACTAGCAAATGAAGAATAAATAAATGTACGTGCGGTTTTAAAAAAAGTTTCATTTGTTTGGTTTGTTATGAACAAAAAAAATAGAATTATAATAAAATGAGCCCCGACAAAAAAAATGTGTTGTGTTAAAAATAAAAGTATTCTACATATATATGTGAAAATAATTTATTTTTTATTTCATATACCTCATCACAATTTATGTGAAATTCCCGTAAACAAAAAAAAAAATTACAGGGAATTTGAAAAAAACTTAAATCACAGAAAATTAACAAAAGAAAATATATATATATATATATATATATATATATATATATATATATATATATATATATATATATATATATATATATATATATATATATATATATATATATATATATATATATATATATATATATATATATATATATATATATATATATAAAATTATAAATGTCAATAAATCCTAGTGTTTATATATCTAGATAGTTGATATTTATAAATAATAAATATAAATTTAATATTTGTATTTTTTTATTGCAAAACAAGTTAATGACATGGCTACGATATGACAAATATTTTATTAGCATGTTTGTTCATTTCATCTTCAAGATAAATATTAATTATAAATCTGTGTGAATGTGCTGGTAAAATACAATAGGATGTGTTTGTGATTGGTGGTATCCTATAATCAGAGGAGAAAAGAATTGATTAATAAATTTTATGAAAAATCAATAAATTGATAATATTAGTTATACGGCCAATCTTCAAAAGCATACATGTAAACAATACTGAGGAGAGTGAAAAGATAAGTACAGTAGGTAATGGCTATAAGCGCATTTAATGAAAACAAATACATATAAGAATGTTTATTTCAAAAGAAAATTTTTATCAAAATTTTATTTCTATAGAAATTTTGTCAATTTTCTTTTTATAGAAAATTTTGTCAAAAGTTTATTTCTATAGAAAATTTTATCAAAATTTTGTCTCCGTAAAAAATTATGTCATAATTTTATTTCTGTATAAAATTTTGTCAAAATTTTTTTTCTATAGAACTTTTTATCAAAATTTTAAATTTATAAATAATTTGATCAAAATTTTTTTTTTTTACAGAAAATTTTGTCAAAATTTTATTACTATATGAAATTTTAACAAAATTGTATTTCTATAGATTTTTTTTAATTTTATTCCTATAGAATATTTTTGCAAAATTTCATTTCTGTACAAAATATTATTTCTGTGGAACAATTTTTCAAATTTTTATTCCTGTAGAAAATTTTGTCAAAATATTATTTCCATAGAAAATTTTGTCAAACATTTTACTTTTATAGAACATTTTATCAAAATTTTATTTGTATAAAAAATTTTGTCAACATTTTATTAAAATTCTATTTCTTTAAAAATTTTTTCAAAATTTTAACCTATAAAAAATTATTTCCAAATTTTGTCAACATTCAATTTATATAGGAAATTTTATCAACATTTTATATCCATAGGAAATTTTATAAAAATTTTATTTCTATAGAAAATTTTGTCAAAATTTTATTTCTATATAAAATTTTGTCGAAATTTTATTTCTATAAAAAATTTTGTCAAAATTTTATTTGTATAGAAAATTTTGTCAAAATTGTATTCCTATAGAAAATTTTAATAAAATTTTGTTTCTATAGAAAATTTTGTTAAAATTTTATTTCTATAGAAAATATTGTCAACATTTTATTTCTGTAGAAAATTTTGTCGAAATTTTATGTCTATAGAAATTTTTGTCAAAATTTTATTTCCATATAAAATTTCGCCAATATTTTATTTCCATAGAAAATTTTGTCCAAGTTTTATTACTATAAGAAATTAACAAAATTTTATTTCTATAGAGATTTTTTTCAAAATTTTATTCCTATAGAACATTTTTTCAAAATTTTATTTTTGTGGAACAAGTTTTCAAATTTTTGTTCCTGTAGAAAATTTTGTCAACATTTTACTTTTATAGAATATTTTATCAAAATTTTATTTCCATAGGAAATTTTGTCAAAATTGTATTTCTATAAAAAATGTTGCCAAAATTTCACATCTATAGAAAATTTTATTAAAATTCTATTTTTTAGAAATTTTTTTCAAAATTTTAAATTTATCAAAGTTTTATTTCTTTAGAAAATTTTGTCAAAATTTTATTTCTATAGAAAATTTTGTTAAAATTTTATTTCTATAGGAAATTTGATCAAAATTTTCTATCTGTAGGAAATTTTATCAAAATTTTATATCTTTAGGAAACTTTGTCAAAATTTTATTTCTATAGAAAATTTTGTCAAAATTTTATTTCTATAGAAAATTTTGTAAAAATTTTATTTCTATACAAAATTTTGTCAAAATTTTATTTCTAAAAAAATTTTGTCAACATTTTATTTCTATAGGAAATTTTGCCAAAATGTTATTTCCATATAAAATTTCGCCAATATTTTATTTCCAAAGAAAATTTTGTCCAAATTTTATTTCGAAGAAAATTTTGTTAAAATTTTATTTCCATAGAAAATTTTGTCAAAAGTTTATTACTATAAGAAATTTTAACAAAATTTTATTTCTATAGAATTTTTTTTTTCAAAATTTTATTCCTATAGAACATTTTTGCAAAATTTTATTTCTGTGGAACAAATTTTAAAATTTTTATTACTGTAGAAAGTTTTGTCAAAATATTATTTCTATAGAAAATTTTATCAACATTTTACTTTTATAAAACATTTTATCAAAATTTTATTTCCATAGGAAATTTTGTCAAAATTTTATTTCTATAAAAAAATGTTGTCAAAAGTTCACATCTATAGAAAATTTTATTAAAATTTTATTTCTATAGAAAATTTTGTCAAAATTCTATTTCTATATGAAATGTTATCAAAATTTTATTTCCATAGGAAATTTTATCAAAATTTTATTTCTTTAGAAATTTTTTTCAAAATTTTATTTCTTTGGAAAATCTTTTCAAAATTTTATTTCTTTAGAAAATTTTGTCAAAATTTTATTTCTTTAGAAAATTTTTTCAAAATTTTATATTTGTAGAAAATTTTATTTCTATAGAAAATTTTGTCAATATGTTATTTCTGTAGAAAATTTTGTCAAAATTTTATTTTTGTAGGAAAATTTATTAAAATTTAATATCTATAGGAAATTTTATCAAAATTTTATATCTATAGGAAATTTTATCAAAATGTTATATCTATAGGAAATTTTATCAAAATTTTATATCTATAGGAAACTTTGTAAAAATTTTATTTCCATAGAAAAATTTGTCAAAATTTATTTCTATAGAAAATTTTGTCAAAATTTTATTTCTAAGGAAATTTTGTCAAAATTATATTTCTATCAATTTTTTTTCCATTCCCAAAGAAAATGTTGGCAAAATTTTATTACTATAAAAAATTTTGTCAAAGTTTTATCTTTATAAGAAATTTGGCCAAAATTATATTTCTATAAAAAATTGAATGAAATATTTTTTGGAATGGAATATTTGGTAAAATCTACCAAAACATCAAGAATTCTACCATTTTTGGTAGAGAGAGAGAAGGAGAGAAGTTCACCAATGTGGTATCACAATGGACTGAATAGTCTAAGTGAGTCTGATACATCGGGCTGCCACCTAACCAACCTAACCTAATCTAACCTAACCTACCATTTTTGGTAGAATTCTATATGGAAACCACGATTGAGATCCGAAAAATCTCCATTTTAAGACATTCTTGGTTAACGTATGCTGAGTTCGATGGTGCTGAGTCCTGTGGGAAAATTTAGAATCAATTTAGATTTGTTCGTATTGGCTATAGAGTGGTTAGGTTAGGTAGGTTAGGTGGCAGCCCGATGTATTAGGCTCGCTTAGAGCCTCAGTCCATTGTAATACCACTATCACATTTCAATTCCATCACATTTTATTTCTGAATGCAATAGATCAAAATCTATCTATTAACCTAAAGTTGGTTGCAATACTTATCAGCTACACTGTATATTCCCTCAGACCATCTACCTGAGGAGATTAAGATCCTTTCTTCACGAAGACTCTTTCAGGCATTGCTTCATAAGAAAGAAATTCGACACGAGTGGTACGACAATGGATTGAATAGTGAGGGTAAAATAACGAGCTGCCATACTAACCTAACCTGTCCCAAAATCCTGGAAGGCTCTATCGATAGTCACTTCTGGTTTTCCAGCCAAATATAAAGCATTGACACTAGCATGTTTGAATTTCATCCCCAGTCATTTTATTTCTGAATGCAATAGATCAAAATGCTTTTATAAGCTTGTAACCAATAAAATGAACTGTCACTGATATCAATCTGCGAGATGTCAGACAAGCGATGAAGATATGATAGCAACCTGATTTTGGTTGCCATAGATATCAACCACACTGTAGACATTATCGTTTTGAATTGATAAAAACCCGATATACGTATTCGTTATTAAATAATAATCATCATTCAACCTAAGAACCATTTATTTTCAAGAATTAAATGAAAGATATGCTTCGTAGAAACCAATCGAAGCATAAGATTATGCAATTGGGTTAACATTTCAATTTGGCCGTTTTGAGTTTGACATTAAAAACAGCTGTATTTTGTTTAGATATACACACTACATTAAAAGAGCAATATTCTCACTTTACAAAAATCTTATACTCTTTGTTAACTCTCTCTCTCTCTTCTCATTAGAAAACAATTTCACAACCTCTACTAAGAGTAATATCTATTTCTCAATATCATCTGATAGCGTTTATGGTTATCGGAACATCAATAAAATTACATTTCAATCAGTCAGTCCAGTGTGCAGTTTGATGATCTCTAGGGAATGAATCTTAAATTCAATCGGTACCCTTCGATTGATGTAATTGCTGTTCATATCTTGTCCACATTATTATTTGATATTTAATTGAAAACTTTTCACATCATTGAACAGCTAAACATTCATTGATTCGATTCAATTCGCTTCGACAATGTAGTCGCTCAAACTCAACTCCACGATTATTCAATAGAATCGGTGGGGATGCTTTTGCCAGAGCGGAACATCACAGTTATGGCAATTGTTGTTGATCTATCCCAGGAATGTTTTTGAACTACATTTTGTTGATGGTGGTGTATGAAGTTCATTGTAGTGCATTCCAGTTGCTGTGATATTTGGGGGACTGGATAAATACTATAGAGGGCCTTGGTTATGAGGCTTTATAAGAGACGAGTTAATGGTTTCGTATAGGAAAATCCTTTAGAAAATAAGAAAAAAGTCATCATTCTAAAAGAATTTATTTTTCAAACTCTTCTACATGAAGATCAACGGGATATCCTCAATTGACTTCAAAAACATTTCAATCTGGAAATTTCAATGCCTACAATAGGATCTTGGTTTTCTTCCCATGTGACGATGTTGGTTTATAGAGGTTCTCGCTATTGTAGCAGGGTTTCAAAGCCTTATAAAGCAATACCTGAAAAAAGCCTTCGTGAAGAACGGATCTCAGTTTCTTCAAGATGGCCTGAGAGAAAATTTATTTGGGCAAAGCCCTATAGACTGCAAGATGGTTTGAATTTATTCTGATAATTGTTTGATAGTTTTGCTGCAAGTAGAGTATGCTGATGAGGAATGTCGTAATTCCAAAATGTGCGTCCATCCAACCATCTTGCAGTCTATAGGGCTTTGCCCAAATAAATTTGACAAACATTCTTTTCCTCTGATGGTTAAGCTACCCTTGTAGTTTAGTCAACGTAATGGTTTTAAAGCTGAGATCAAAACAACAAATATGATTAAAGTACAAACCAACAATATAAACAAAAAACGAATGAAGTAAGAGGAAGCACGCTCAAAATAAACCCAGCCAACTGCACTAAAATCGATGATATGACAGTGGCAAAGAAAAGAGATATGTTTGTACGAATTTGATTCGGCATAAGCCGGCTATCATAAACCTTTTTTCGGAAGGTTCAAGTGCGGTTCACTTTGGGTTTAGTGAACTGATTGAATTTATTCTGATAATTGGTTGATAGTTTTGTTGCAAGTAGTGGATGCTGATGAGGGATGTGGTAATTCCGAAACGTGCGTCCATCTAACCATCTTGCGGTCTATTGGGCTTTGCCCAAATAAATTTGACAAACATTATTTTCCTCTGTTGGTTAAGCTACTCTTGTAGTTTAGTCAACGCAATGGTTTTAAAGCTGAGATCAAAACAACAACAAAATTTAATTTCTATAGAAAACTTTGTCAAAATTTTATTTCTTCCGAAAATTTTGTCAAAATTTTATTTCTATAGAAAATTTTGACAAAATTTGATTCCCATTGGAAATTTTGTCAAAATTTTATTTCTATTACAAATTTTTTCAAAATTTTATTTCTTTAGAAAATTTTGTCAAAATTTTATTGCTCTAAAAAATTTTGCCAAATTTTTATTTCTATACAAAATTTTGTCAAAATTTTATTTCTATAGAAAATTTTGTCAAAATGTTATTTCTATAGAAAATGTTTTCAAAATTTTATTTCTATAGAAAATTTTGTCAAAATTAAATTTCTAAAGAAATTTTTGTCAAAATTGTTTTCTTCGATTAAAAAATTTTTAAAAATTTTATTTCTATAGAAACTTTTGTCAAAATTTTATATCTATGGAAAATTTTGTCAAAATTTTATTTCCAATGAAAATTTTGTCAAAATTTTATTTTTTTAGAAAATTTTATCAAAATTTTATTTCTATACAAACTTTTATTTCTATAGAAAATTTTGTCAAAATTTTAGTTCAATAAAAAATTTTGTCAACATTTTATTTCAATAGAAAATTTTGTCAAAATTTTATTTCAGTAGATAATTTTGTCAAAATTTTATTTCTATAGAAAAGATTGTAAAAATTTTATTTCCATTGAAAATTTTGTCAAGATTTTATTTCTATTGAAAATTATGTCAACATTTTATTTCTATAGAAAATTTCGTCAAAGTTTTATTTCTACAGAAAGTTTTGTCAAAATTTTATTTCTATAGAAAATTTTGTTAAAATTTTAGTTCAATAGAACATTTTGTCAAAATTTTATTTCTATAGGACATTTTTGCAAAATTTTATTTCTATAGAAAATTTTGTCAAAATTTTATTTCTATAGAAAATTTAGTTAAAATTGTATTTCTATAGAAAATTTTGCCAAATTTTATTTCTATTACAAATTTTGTCATAATTTTATTTCTTTAGAAAATTTTGTCAAAATTTTATTTCCGTTGAAAATTTTGTCAAATTTTTATTTCTATACAAAATTTTGTCAAAATTTTATTTCCGTTGAAAATTTTGTCAAAATTTTATTTCTATAGAAAATTTTGTCAACATTTTATTTCTATAGAAAATTTTGTCATAATTGTATTTCTATAGAAATATTTGGCAAAATTTTGTTTTTATAGAAAATTTTTCAAAATTTTATTTCCATTGAAAGTTTTTGTCAAAATTTTATTTCTTAGAAAATGTTGTCAAAATTTTATTTCTATTGAAAAATTTGTCAAAATTTTATTTCTATAGAAAATGTTGTCACAATTTTATTTCTATAGAAGAATTTGTCAACATTTTATTTCCATTGAAAATTTTGTTAAAATTTTATTTCGATAGAAAATTTTGTCAAAATTTTATTTATATAGAAAATGTTGTCAAAATTTTATTTCTATAGAAAATTTTGTCAAAATTTTATTTCTATAGAACATTTTTGCAAAATTTTTTATTCTATAGAAATTGTTGTCAAAATTTTATTTCTATAGAAAATTTTGTCAAAATTTTATTTGTATAGAAATTTTTGTCAACATTTTATTTTTAAGAAAATTTTGTCAAAATTTTATTTCTACAGAAAATTCTGTCAATATTTTATTTCTATAGAAAATTTTGTAAAAATTTTATTTCTATAGAAAATTTTGTCAAAATTTTATTTCAATAGAAAATTTTGAGAAAATTTTATTTCAATGGAACGTTTTGTCAAAATTTTATTTCTAACAAAAATTTTGTCAAAATTTAATTTCTATAGAAATATTTGGCAAAATTTTACTTTTATAGAAAATTTTTCAAAATTTTATTTCCATTGAAAATCAAAATCTTATTTATTTCTATAGAACATTTTGTCCAAATTTTATTTCTAAAGAAAATTTTGTCAAAATTTTGTTTCTATAGAAATTTTGTCAAAATTGTATTTTTATAGAAAATTTTGTTAACATTTTAATTTTGTTAATATTTATTATCATGCCTTATAAAAAGGGTCCTTACATAGGAGGCTTAATAAAATGACTACTCCACGTTAAGCTGCCCCCTTTGTATTTATCTTGCCCCCATATTTTTGTGTGCCGCAATATTGGGCGATTTGCTCATCCAAAGATCAGCCTATATCTCCTCTACATACACCCACCCTTGTTGTTTGTTTTTTGTACGAAGAAAACGCACCAGTTCAAAAAAATCACAAGGGGACCAAGGGGAGATTTGCCACTCCATAGTAAAAACGTCATTTACAATAAGCGCATCTGTATATGGCAGCAACGATAGCTGGGTTAAGAGTATTTAGAACTCAATTTGTATGACTTTTTAACAGCGCGAATTAAAAATCCACTGTACACCAGTCAGAAAGTGTAACCGAACGAACGTCTAAGTGACCAATCGACCATCACACAAAACAAACCGACCCAACGACCAACCATCCGACGAGAGCGTATGCATTACGCGATACCCCACAATCCAAGTTCTATTCTAATATGGGCATTGGGCTTACGGAGCCTCTGAGTGTTTGCCGATATTTGTATCTGTTGAAATGGTATTTTGAAGAGGGGTGTACCGCCTCCTCTACAAAATAGAAAAAATCCAAAGCTATTCACCGCCATTCACAGTTCAGTGCAGAATTTAAATGATTTTCTTTTTGTTGTTGTTGTTGCTATTGCCTTCTTCATGTTCGATTTGCACATGCAAACCATAAAAACAAAACAAACAAAAACTATAGAATTTTATTTAAAATTCTATAGTGTCGTAAGTTTTTTGTTTTATTTAGATTTTGATGTTGTTGTTTGGGTTTTTTTTATATTTTACATAAAATAACAAAAGGTGATATTTGTTATATAGAAGAAAAGTTTTCATTGTATAGAGAAATACAAAAGTGTCTAGCTCGGACTGATTGGAAAAATAAATAATCAGCCATGTCGCTTACAGTTCACTGATTTGTCGTCCACTATTCACCAATGGAGTTTTTCTTTTGGTAGAAGTAAATGAAACTGTTGCCCTTTTAGTATAACGAATATAGTTTTTACATCAGATGTAATAGGTTACAGGCCAAAAATTATCAACCACAATTGGAAGAATATTTAACCAAAAGTTGACCAAATTTAAAAAAATTGTATTCTAAAGTTTTATGGTCAAAATTTCCTATAGAAAAATTTTGCAAAATTTTATTTCTAAAGAAAATTTTTGCAAAATTTTTATTTCTATAAAAAAATTTGCAAAATTTTATTTCTATAAAAAATTTTGTCAAAATTTTATTTATGATTGCAAAATTTTAATTCTAAAAAAATTTTGTTAAAATTTTATTTCTATAGTAAATTTTGTAAAAATTTTATTTAAAAAAAAAATTTTGTCAAAATTTTATTTCTATAGAAAATTTTATTTCTTTAGAAAATTTTGTCAAAATTTTATTTCTACAGAAAATTTTGTCAAAATTTTATTTCTATAGAAAATTTTGTCAAAATTTTATTTCTATAGAAAATTTTGTCAAAATTTTATTTCTATAGAAAATTTAAAAATTTTTTTCTATAGAAAATTTTGTTAAAATTTTATTTCTATAGGAACTTTTGTCAAAATTTTATTTCTATAGAAAATTTTGTCAAAATTTTATTTCTACCAAAAATTTTGTAAAAATTTTATTTCTATAGAAAATTTTGTTAAATTTTTATTTCTTTAGGAAATTTTTATCTCTATCGAAAATTTTGTTTTTATTGCAATGAAAATTTTGTAAAAATTTTATTTCTATAACTAATTTTGTGAAAATTTTAATTCTATAGAAAATTTTGCAAAATTTTATTTCTATAGAAAATTTTGTCAAAATTTTATTTTTATAGAAAATTTTGTCAACATTTTATTCCTATAGAAAATTTTGTCAAAATGTTATTTCTATAGAAGAGTTTGTCAAAATGTTATTTCTATGGAAAGTTTTGTCAAAATTTCATTTCTACAGAAAAATTTGCAAACTTTATTTCTATAGAAAATTTTGTAAAAATTTTATTTCTATAGGAAATTTTGTCAAAATTTTATTTCTATAAAAACTTTTGTCAAAATTTTATTTCTATAGAAAATTTTGTCAACATTTGATTTCTATAGAAAATTTTGTCAAAATTTTATTTCTATAGAAAATTGTGTCAAAATTTTATTTTTTATTAGAAAGTTTTGTCAAAATTTTTTATCTATAGAAAATTTTGTCAAAATTTTTTATCTATAGAAAATTTTGTCAAAATTTTATTTCTATAGAAAATTTTGTTAAAATTTTATTTCTATAGAAAATTTTGTCAAAATTTTATTTCTATAGAAAATTTTGTCAAAATTTTATTTCTATAGAAAATTTTGTCAAAATTTCATTTCTATAGAAAATTTTGTCAAAATTTTATTTCTATAAAAGTTTTATTTCTATAGAAAATTTTGTCAAAATTTTATTTCTATAGAAAATTTTGTCAAAATTTTATTTCTACAGAAAATTTTGTCAAAATTTTATTTCTATAGAAAATTTTATCAAAATTTTATTTCTATATAAAAGTTTGTCAAAATTTTATTTCTATAGAAAGTTTTGTCAAAATTTTATTTCTATAGAAAATTTTGTCAAAATTTTATTTCTATAGAGAATTTTATCAAAATTTTATTTCTATAGGAAATTTTGCCAAAACTTTATTTCTATAGAAAATTTTGTCAACATTTTATTTCTATAGAAAATTTTGTCAAAATTTTTTATCTATAGAAAATTTTGTCAAAATTTTTTATCTATAGAAATTTTTTTTTTAAATTTTATTTCTATAGAAAATTTTGTTAAAATTTTATTTCTGTAGAAAATTTTGTCAATATTTTATTTCTATAGAAAATTTTGTCAAAATTTTATTTCTACAGAAAATTTTGTCAAAATTTTATTTCTATAGAAAATTTTGTCAAAATTTTATTTCTATAAAAGTTTTATTTCTATAGAAAATTTTGTCAAAATTTTATTTCTAAAGAAAATTTTGTCAAAATTTTATTTCTACAGAAAATTTTGTCAACATTTTATATCTATAGAATATTTTGTCAAAATTTTATTTCTATAGAAAATTTTGTTAAAATTTTATTTCTATAGAAAATTTTGTCAAAATTTTATTACTATAGAAAATTTTGTCAAACTGAATTATTTACGTATTTAATCGGCCTTATTTTTTTGTTTAATATATACCCCGTATGGACTAACTTACAATTGAGAAGACGGTGTTAAGAAGTTTGAAGATACCTTGCCATCGGCAAGTGTTACCGCAACCCAAGTAATTCAATTGTGGATGACAGTCTTTAGTACAAGTTTCTATGCAATCCATGGTGGAGGGTACATAACATTCGACCTGGCCGAACTTACGACCGTATATACTTGTTTATTAATCGATCTTCCTCAAATTTGGCACATTGTAATCTTCTATAGAACAATCTTTACCAACAAAAAATCATTGAAATTAGTTCAGATTTAGATATAAGTCTCATATATAGTCACCGCCGGATTTTCTAAAAATTTGGCCATAATTATTATTAAATTTTAAATTCAAATAAATTATTACGGCCACATTTCTCCCACCGATGAAACTCAAAATGTATGTAATACTACAAAGGTGTCTTCGTAAATATTTCATTGGATTTAGAAAAAGCTCCCATATATGTATATGTATTAGAAAATGATCAAGAAACTTTTTACAATACCTTCATATATTAACCGGTCGTTGGATTGAAAAATATCAGGCATATCGGTTCAGATTCACAAATAACATGTGCACCACTAATTTTCTTAAATACGAACATAGAATAGAAGTGCGAAGCATCAGCTACATCGTAAGTGTTTTATGGTTTTCTCCTAAACCTATTTTAATAATACTCTCCAAATAATTGGGATTACTATTTCATTAGATCTGTTTTAAGGGGTTTTAAAATTTTAATTAGAAAAATTTTGGTGATTTTTTTTGTGTATGGATATAACCAAGGAAAATTCAAAATCCCTAACTTACTATGTCTCACTTCTCCTGGCCTCAATTTTAGACAGACGAAATTCTCCATTCTTTGAGAGTATTTTCTTTTTAACCAAATTTACCTGACTTTGCGATAAGTTATTTAACGATTGTCGCTAATCTGTTTTATTTGCTTTTTTGGGGATTTTTTAGGGACACAAAAAAAAATTTTGTCTAAAATTTCCTTTCTGAAAAAAGAAATCTCTTCTCTTCTTACTGGGGATATACCCTTCCTATCTGCTACATAACATTCAAGAATTATTTGCAAATAATTAAATAATAATTATTATCTCATATCATATCCGATCAATGACTCACATATATTGATGTATTTTGCTTTTGCCTCAAATCATATCCAAGCATTTGTAAGCCGATTTACAATCTGCTTCAAATTACTCGATCTACAAATTGAATATCGCTTTACATTTATTCTCTCGTATGTATTGGCGCATGCAAAAAGAAACAACAAAGAAAACTAAATAATCTTACATTTCATACACGAATCTCGATTATTTTCATCCGTATCTATTTCACGTTTATGACGCAGGCGCTAATACATGGAGCTTGTGGTTGATGCTGGGCAATATGATGAACTCATATGAACACTTCAGAGTGTGTGCAATTATATGCCAATGACTAAGAAATCGAATCTACTCGACTCTGGTTTGTGATTGAGTCATTAATGGAGACGATAGAAGAGGCAGAGTCACTGATGGATATTCAACACGAGAGTATAAATAGAGAACTCTATGGTATATGCATCTCTGCAGAATACAGAGAAGTTACTTCAATGTCTAATCAACTGGAATCAAACCTAAAGAAAATAAGAAATGATTATCACGAATAGATCAGTATTTTTGCTACAACCAAATTGGTTTAAGGTAATCGTTTCCGTTATGAGATGAATGAATGTTTGCCTCCTTGCCTTGTTTGACTTACATGTTGCTTTGACCCCCTCTCTCGTTATATACGATTGATGCAATGCAACCCACTAATACACACAGTTCGTGCACAAGGTGAGAGACCCTAAGAGCACAAAGTGGTGTCATCGCATGATGCCAAAACAAACATTGAATTGATCTTCTATAGCTACTACAAGTATTGTTGTTGCTATTCTCTTTATCTGTTTGGATCAGCATATTGATGATTACTTCTGATATTTCTTCAGTTGTTGTTGTTGTTTTTGTTGTTGTTTTTGATGTAGTTGAGGTAGATGTTATTTCACATTTGTTATTCAAATGTGGGTTGGGTTGAGTGAGTGAGTGAATGAGCTATGCGATTTAGTGTTGTCGTTTTCATTTAAGTTTTCGATCACGCCAAGATAATTTATTGATGTATACAACGAGGAGTGAATGTGCTATCAAAACGTAATATCTAATAAATATATGAATCAAAACAAAACACAAGATTGTTTGGGGCCGAGTGGGGCTATTGGTGATGATGATAATTATGATGATATTTATGGGAATTTTTTGTATCATAATAAACTAAACATTTGTTAGGAATAAATTAGAGCTCTGAAAGATATTAAAAATATCTATTTGTATTTAATATGCTAAAGATAAATATGAATATTTACAATGCTAAAAGAAATACAAAAGAACGTAACAATCATTATAAGGATATATTCTAAAAAAAAGATAAAAAACCTTTTGATTTTATAGCAAACAAAAAAGTGTAGGGACTATGATGTGTCTGCTAATGATACCGAATATAGTCTAAAACAAATAAGGAAAGTCTAAAGTCGGGCGGGGTCGAATATATTATACCCTGCACCACTTTGTTGATCTAAATTTTCGATACCATATCACATCCGTCAAATGTGTAGGGTGCTATATATAAAGGTTTGTCCCAAATACATACATTTAAATATCACTCGATCTGGACAGAATTTGATAGACTTCTACAAAATCTATAGACTCAAAATTTAAATCGGCTAATGCACTAGGGTGAAACACAATGTTAGTAAAAAAATATGGGAAACATTTAAATCTGAAAGGAAACTTCGCAAAAGTTTATTTATTATTTATCGCTCGATATATATGTATTAGAAGTTTAGGAAAATTAGAGTCATTTTTACAACTTTTCGACTAAGCAGAGGCGATTTACAAGGAAAATGTTGGTATTTTGACCATTTTTGTCGAAATCAGAAAAACATATATATGGGAACAATATCTAAATCTGAAGTGATTTCAACCAAATTTGGCACGCATAGCAACAATGCTAATTCTACTCACTGTGCAAAATTTCAACTAAATCGGAGCAAAAAATTGGCCTCTGTGGTCATATAAGTGTAAATCGGGCTAAAGCTATATATGGGAGATATATCTAAATCTGAACCCACAATATTTGCAAAATTTTCTTTCTACATAGAATAAAATTTGCAAAATTTTCTTTCTAAATAGAAATTTAGATAAATTTTTATTTCTAGAATATTTCGTATTAATATTATTTGTATATAAAATTTTGTCAACATTTTATTTTTATCAACATTTGATCAACATTTTATTTCTATAGAAAAGTTTGTCAAAATTTTATTTCAGTCAAAATGTTATTTTTTATTAAAAATTATTATTTTAAATTTTTTCAAAGTTTTATTTCTATAGAAAATTTTGTCCCAATTTTTTTTGCAAAATTTTATGTCTATAGAAAATTCTTGTAAAATTTTATTTCTATTGAAAATTGTATCAAAAGTTGTATTTCTATAGGAAATTTTGTCAAGCTTTTGCTACAGAAAAATTTTGCTAACTTTTACTATAGAAACAGAAAAGTTTTGCAAAATTTTATTTATATAGAACATTTTCTGCAAATTTTTTTTTTTCTATACAAAATGTATGCAAAATTTATTTCTGTAGAAAATTGTTGCAAAATATTATTTCTATAGAAAATTTTTGCAGAATGTTATCTCCATAGAAAATTTATGCAAAAATTTTTTTCTATAGAAACTTTTATTAATTTTTTTTCTATAGCACATTTTGTCAATTTCCTATAGAAAAACTATAGGAAAGTTTTGCAAAATTTTATTTCTATAATAAATAGAAAAGTTTTGCAAAATTTTATTTCTATATAAAAATTTATTTCTATAGAAAATTTATGCTAATTTTATTTCTATAGAAAATTTTTGTAAAATTTTATTTCTATAGAAAACTGTTGTAAAGTTTTATTTCTATAGAAAATTTATGAAATCTTTTTTCTATAGAAAAATCAAAATTGTCAAAATTCTATTTTTTTTGGAAAAGTTCTTCATTATTTTATTTTTATCGAATATTTTGTCAAAGTTTTATTTCTATAGAACATTTTTGCAAAATTTTATTTCTATAATAAATACAAAAGTTTTGCAAAATTTCATTTATATAGAATATTTTTTGCAAAATTTTATTTCTATTTTTGCAAAATTTTAATTCTATTGAAAATTTTATCAAAAGTTCTATTTCTATAGAACATTTATGCAAATTTTATTTCTATAAATAATTTTTGTAAAATTTTATTTCTATAGGAAATTTTTGTGAAATTTTATTTCTAAAGAAAATTGTTACAAAACTTTATTTCTATATAAAATTTTTGCAATTTTTTTTCTATAGAAAAATCAAAATTGTCAAAATTCTATTTTTTAGAAAATTTCTTCATAATTGTATTTTTATAGAAAATTTTGTCAAAGTTTTATTTCTATAGAAAATTTTATCAACATTTTATTTTTATGAAAAATATTTTATAAAAAATTTATTTCTATAGAAAAAATTTTCAAAATTTTATTTCTATGGTAAATTTTGTAAAAATTATATTTTTTAGAAAATTTTGTGAAAAGTATATTTTTATAGAAAATTTATAGAAGTAATTTTATTTCCATGGAAAATTTTTGGAAATTTTCATTTCAAAAGAAAATTTTATTTCTATAGAAACGTTTTACAAAACTTTATTTCTATAGAAAATTTTTGGAAATTTTCATTTCAAAAGCAAATGTTTGCAAAATTTTATTTGTATGCAAACTTTATGCAAAATTTTATTTCTATAGAAAATCTATGCAAAATTTTTATTTTTATAGAAAAATTTTGCAAAATTTTATTTTTATAGAAAATTTTTACAAAATTTTATTTGTATGGAAAATTTTGTCAAAATTTTATTATTATAGAAAATTAATATTTTATTATAGAAAATTTTGTCAAAGTTTATTTCATAGTCGCTTTATATAGGCATTTAATCATATGGACTAAGACAAGCGTTACCACCACCCATATAATTCAATTGTAGGTGATAGACTTTAATAGAACCTTCTACGCTATCAATGGTGGAGTGTACTTAAGATTCGGTCTGGCCGAACCTACGGCCTTATATACTTGTTTTTAATAATTTATAAAATTATTTTACTGCTAAACCTTAAGAAACGTTTTAATGTTGCCCTACTCTCAATGTCAGAAATTCATTCATAAACTCAACCAAAGAATTGAATATAAAATGACTTTCTAAATATTTAAGACTTTAATCAATGGTATAGGTCAAGTTATGTAAATAACAATAACTCTATAGACTGCTGCTTTAAGAAATGTGAGACAAGAAAAGACGAAATTCTCACCAAGTTTGGCATCAACATCAACAATTGTTTAAAGCTTGACTCATTACTTTAAACATTTGCATGTTGATTAGATATCATGGGAATCTAAAATTAGACTCAAAATTCTAACATTAGCCAGTGCATTAATACAACATATATATGACAGCGTTTTGATTACTACATTCAATTACACGCATAAGAAACAAGTATCTTCTATAAACTATTTCGTGCATTAATAATCGTAATTCGAAACCATTTTACTAATTTCCATTTATGGATAAATCACCAGAATCCATTAAGAATTCTAATCTTTCTTCCGTTATCCCATACAGATAAGACGTAACACAATAAATACTACTTAACCAACATTCAAAGACAGAGGAGATTGGCCTAAAGCATCTCAATAATTTGATCTAATAACACACATTTAACTGAAGTTATTACTCACTCACTCGTTTACACAAACAGACAGTCAGTCAGCCAACTGTCAGTACCTCGATCGAACATTAAAAATTGTATTTTTCCTTTTCGATTGTGCAAAAAACAAACCAGAGAAACAATTGCAAAGTGTTCGTTGTTGTTACCTATTGGATTTGTAATGAATGTTATTATAGACAACAGCATTGTTGTTAGGGATAACGACACGGTTGCCAACGTTGATAGAGTTCTACCAACAATGGTAGATTTTTTACTGTTTTGTAGATTTGTAGAATTCTTGATGTAGATTTGGTAGATTTTAGAAAATATTCCACTCCAACATAAATTTTCTATAGAAATAAAATTTTGACAAAATTTACTATAGAAATACAATTTTGACAAAATTTTTTAAAGAAATAAAATTTTGACAAAATTTTCTTTAGAAATAAAATTTTGACAAAATATTCTATTGAAATAAAATTTGACAAAATTTTCTATAGAAATGAAATTTTGAGAAAAATTTCTAAAGAAATAAAATTTTGACAAAATTTTCTATAGAAATAAAATTTTGACAAAATTTTCTATAGAAATAAATTTTTGACAAAATTTTCAAAGAAATAAATTTTTGAAAAAATTTTCAATAGAAATAAAATTTTGACAAAATTTTCTATAGAAATAAAATTTTGACAAAATTTTCTATAGAAATAAAATTTTGACAAAATTTTCTATAGAAATAAAATTTTGACAAAATTTTCTATAGAAATAAAATTTTGACAAAATTTTCTATAGAAATAAAATTTTGACAAAATTTTCAATAGAAATAAAATTTTGACAAAATTATCTACAGAAATAAAAATTTAACAAAATCTTCTATAGAAATAAAATTTTGAGAAAAATTTCAATAGAAATAAAATTTTGACAAAATTTCCTATAGAAATAGAATTTCTATAGAAATAAAATTTTCTATGGAAATAAAATGTTGACAAAATTCTCTATAGAAATAAAATTTTGACAAAATTTTCTATAGAAATAAAATTTTCTATAGAAATAAAATGTTGACAAAATTTTCAATAGAAATACAATTTTGACAAAATTTTCTATAGAAATAAAATTTTGACAAAATTTTCGACAAAATTTTCAAAAGAAATAAAATTTTGACAAAATTATGTACAAAAATAAAAATTTAACAAAATCTTCTATAGAAATAATATTTTGACAAAATTTTCTATAGAAATAAAATTTTGACAAAATTTTCTATAGAAACAAAGTTTTGAAAAAATTTTCAATAGAAATACAATTTTGACAAAATTTTTTATAGAAATAAAATTTTGACAAAATTTTCTATAGAAATACATTTTTGAGAAAATTTTCTATAGAAATAAATTTTTGACAAAATTTTCCATAGAAATAAAATTTTGACAAAATTTTCTAAAGAAATAAAATTTTGAGAAATTTTTCAAAAGAAATAAAATTTTGAGAATATTTTCTATAGAAATAAAATTTTGACAACATTTTCTATAGAAATAGATTTTGATAAAATTTTCTAAAGAAATAAAATTTTGACAAAATTTGCTATAGAAATAAAATTTTGACAAAATTTACTATAGAAAGGAAATTTTGACAAAATTTTCTATAGAAATAAAATTTTGAGAAAATTTTCTATAGAAATAAAATTTTGACAAAATTTTCTATAGAAATAAAATTTTGAGAATTTTTTCAAAAGAAGTAAAATTTTGAGAAAATTTTCTATAGAAATAAAATTTTGACAAAATTTTCTAAAGAAATAAAATTTTGACAAAATTTTCTATAGAAATAAAATTTTTACAATATTTTCTATAGAAATAAAATTTTGACAAAATTTTCTAAAGAAGTAAAATTTTGACAAAATTTTCTATAGAAATAAAATTTTTACAATATTTTCTATAGAAATAAAATTTTGACAAAATTTTCTATAGAAATAAAATTTTGACGAAATTATCGATAGAAGTAAAATTTTGACAAAATTATCTTTAGAAAAATAATATTGACAAAATTTTGTATAGAAATAAATTTTTGACAACATTTTCTATAGAATTAAAATTTTGACAAAATTATCTACAAAACTAAATTTTTGACAAAATTTTCAATAGAAATAAAATGTTGACAACATTTTCTATAGAAATAAAATTTTGACAAAATTATCTACAGAAATAAAATTTTGACAAAATTATCTACAGAAATAAAATTTTAACAAAATTTTCTAAAGAAATAAAATTTTAACAAAATTATCTACAGAAATAAAATTTTACCAAAATTTTCTATGGAAATAAAATTTTGACAAAGCTTTCTATAGAAATAAAATTTGGACAAAATTTTCTATAGAAATAAAATTTTGACAAAATTTTCTATAGAAATAAATTTTTGACAAAATTTTCAATAAAAATTTTTCTATAGAAATAAATTTTTGCGAAAATTTTCTATAGAAATAAAATTTTGACAAAATTTTCCATAGAAAAAAATGTTGACAAAATGTTCTATAGAAATAAAATTTTGAGAAAATTTTCTATAAAGTAAATTTTGATAAAATTTTCTATAGAAATGAAATTTTGACAAAATTTGCTATAGAAATAAAATTTTGACAAAATTGACTATAGAAAGAAAATTTTGACAAAATGTTCTATAGAAATAAAATTTTGACAAAATTTTCTATTGAAATAAAATTTTGACAACATTTTCTATAGAAATAAAATTTTGAGAAAATTTTCTATAGAAATAAAATTTTGAGAAAATTTTCTATGGAAATAAAATTTTGACAAAATTTTCTATAGAAATAAAATTTTGACAAAATTTTGTATATAAATAAAAGTTTGGCAAAATTTTCGATATAAATTATATTTTGGCAAAATTTTCTATAAAAATAAAATTTTGACTAAATTTGCTATAGAAATAAAATTTTGACAAAATTTTCTATAGAAATAAAATTTTGACAAAATTTGCTATAGAAATAAAATTTTGACAAAATTTACTATAGAAAGAAAATTTTGACAAAATTTTCTATTTAAATAAAATTTTGCAACTTTTACTATAGAAATAAAATTTTGACGAAACCAAATACTTATGTTTTCAATTAAAATTTAAATAGAGTAAATTAAAATATATTCAAATTAAATATTTATTTATTACAAGATAGTTTTTGACATATAAATATATAATATTGATATTGATTATTTATATAATTATAGTTTAAATTTAATATTAGTTGGTGAAAAAATTATTCGTATTCCGAATACTTTCATATATCAAAATTTCCCTCTAATGGCATTCCTAATAAATATATTGTCTTTCTGTCTTTTTCTTTCTATTTTTTTGCATTTCTGCACTTAGCCTAATGATAAAGCAAACCTGTATTACAAATGTTATGGTTTTTGCTCAAGTGCAAAAACTAACTTTGCCACAACTCGTTACCGGCTGTTTCTTTCACACTGGACTTTTTTTTTATTTTTACGTTTTTCACCCCACTTTATTGTTGGCGTGAGTTATTGAATAACCTGTCGAATCAGCTGTTTGTGTTTACAGAAGTATTTGCTTTTATTGAGTTTGTTGTTTTCTTTTTTGTTTTGTTTTGCTATTAAATTTCTACATTTAATTCTAAGAAAAATCTCATTTATACAAATCATTGATGTTAATGGATGCCAATAGATGATGCACTGGAAAAAAAATCGAATTGTTTTTGGTGAATTGTAAATTTTTGCGGAATAAAGGGAAACAAAATGAAGGGAGAGGTTTACAAAATAGAAGAGATGCTCTGGTCTCTCAATTTTTCTATGATATTGATGATAACTATTATAGAGATCAGTTTGGAGAAAACCTCTAAGTATAATAAATCCCTCCGAAATATACATAATAATGAAGTTCAACATGTCAATATATGGATCCAGCGTGTAGTAATAATACCATGCTCTCTCAATTTCGTCCTGTAGGTTAGGTTAGCTTAGGTTAGGTTTCTCCTGTAAATGAGATTAGTTTGGAGAAAACAATTAAGAATAATCAATCCTCCTATATAAGCATGGCATACACACATCTAAACATACTGTAATAATGCTAGGCTCTCTTAATTTTTTTTACCAAATTGGTGATAACTATAAATGAGATTTGTTTGGAGAAACCAATTAAACCCCTGAGAGGGGGCTGCCAATAAAATTTCAAGAAAAATCGTCACTGTTCGATAAAAATCGTCATAATCGGCCCTTGCATTTTAAAAATCGTCGGCAATATAAATAATATTCAAAATTAAAAATATTTTCTGGGTAAACACAAAACAAAAGTATTTATTTCACATACAAAACATAAAATTTATGTACACAACTATGCATTTCAATAAAATAAAATATAAATATGCAAAAAACATTAACATAAAAATCATTTTCTAGTTAAACAATATTTCGCAATTTTTTGTATAAAAATCTATTTTTCTAAAATATTGTTTTTAATTGAGTAACATTTTTATTTAAAAATTAAATATTTTGAAACTCAAGAAAAAGTCGCGTTTTTTCAAAAACAGGTGATTTTTTATGGTGTTTGCGATAGATAACTATATGTGGTTATTTGTTTATACTGTACTAGAATTTTATAATTATTATATATTTATAATTAGTAAAAGTTTCTTTTGCACATTCTGAGTAAATCATTATCAATTTTGGTATTAAAACACCTTGAGTTATTTCATTGTAGGTTATTTTTGGAACAGAATATTCCTTCCAATGAATTACTCTCCAGCTATCATCTAATTTTAGTTGTTTGCTTAAAGAAAATAATCATGATTATTTGTACAAATTTTGACAAAATTTTTCAAATTTATTTTAATATTTTCAAAAATTTCTTAAAAATGTAAAAACTTTAATTCCCGAAACTATGTGTCTAATGAACGGACTTAATATCGTTAAAATCGGGAAAGAACCGGAATTGTCCATTTTGTGAGTAAAAAATCGTCAAAATGCCGATAAATCAGCAAAATTGGCAGCCCTGACACTCTCTCCATCATAAACGAAATTAGAATCTCCAACACACCGATATATAGATCAAGTATTTGGTAATAATACTATACTCTCTCAATTTTTCTCTAATATTTCTGAGAGCTATAAATGAGAGCTTGAAAACAACTAATCCCCGGAATAAATGATGCTAGAAGCTCCAACATGTCCATATATGGTTTATAGTGGTAATGCCGGGCCCTCTCAATGTTTCTCTGATATTGATATAAAAAGAAATTAGAATCTCCAACATACCGATATATGACTCTAGCATATAGTGATAATGCTATGCTCTGTCAATTTTTCCCTGATATTGGTGAGAAATATTAATGATTTTTTGTCAAAATTTTATTTCAATAGAAAATATTGTCACAATTTTATTTCTATAGAAATTTTTGTCAAAATTTTATTTCAATAGAAATTTTTGTCAAAATTTTATTTCTGTACAAATTTTTGACAAAATTTTATTTCTATTGAAAAATTTGTCAAAATTGTATACCTATAGAAAAGTTTGTAAAAAATTTATTTCTATAGAAAATTTTGTCATAATTTTAATTCTATAGAAAATTTTGACAAAATTTTATTTCTGTAGAAAATTTTGACAAAATTTTATTTCTGTAGAAAATTTTGTCAAAATTTCATTTCTATAGAAAATATAGCCAAAATTTTAATTTTATAGATAATTTAACAAACATTTTATTTCTAAAGAAAATTTTGTCATTATTTTATTTCTATAGAATATTTGTCAAACTTTCATTTCTATAGAAAGATATCGCAAAACTTTATTTCTATTGAAAATTTTTACAAAATTTTTGCATAATTTAGTATCTATACAAAAATTTCTTTAAGTTTATTTCTGTACAAAATATTGGCGAAATTCTATTTCTATAGAAAATATTGTTAAAATTTTATTTCTATTGAAATTTTTGTCAAAATTTTATTTCTACAGAAAATTTTGTCAAAGTTTTATTTCTATAGAAAATTTTGTCATTATTTTATTTCTATAGAAAATTTGTCAAACTTTCGTTTCTATAGAATGATATCGCAAAACTTTATTTCTATTGAAAATTTGTACAAAATTTTTGCATAATTTTGTATTGATACAAAATTTTTTTGAAGTTTATTTCTGTACAAAATTTTGGCGAAATTCTATTTCTAAAGAAAATATTGTTAAAATTTTATTTCTATTGAAATTTTTGTCAAAATTTTATTTCTACAGAAAATGTTGTCAAAGTTTTATTTCCATAGAAAATGTTGTCATTATTTTATTTCTATAGAAAATTTTGTAAAATTTTATTTCTATAGAAAATTTTGTAAAATTTTATTTCTATTGAAATTTTTTACAAAATTTTTGCATAATTTTGTATTGATACAAAAATTTTTTGAAGTTTATTTCTGTACAAAATATTGGCAAAATTCTATTTCTATAGAAAATATTGTCAAAATTGTATTTCTATAGAAAATTTTGTCAAAATTTTATTTCTATAGAAAATTTTGTTAAAATTTTATGTCTATTGAAAATTTTATGCAAAATTTTATTTCTATAGAAAATTTTGTCAACATTTTATTTCTATAGAACATTTTGTCAACATTTTATTTCTATAGAAAATTTTGTCAAAATTTTATTTCTATAGAAATTTTGTCAACATTTTATTTCTATAAAAAATTTTGTCAAAATTGTATTTCTACAGAAAATTTTGTCAAAATTTTATTTTTTATAGAAAATTTTGTTAAAATTTTATTTCTATAGAAAATTTTGTGCAAAATTTTATTTCTATAGAAAATTTTGTTCAAAATTTTATTTCTATAGAAAATTTTTCAAAATTTTATTTCTATAGAAAATTTTGTCAACATTTTATTTCTATAGAAACTTTAAAAAATTTTGTCAAAATGTTATGTCTATAGAAAATTTTGTCAAAATTTTATTTCTATAGAAAATTTTGACAAAATTTTATTTCTATAGAAAATTTTATCAAAATTATATTTTTGTAGAAAATTTTGTCAAAATTTTATTTCTATAGAAAATATTGTTAAAATTTTATTTCTATAGAAAATTTTGTCAAAATTGTATTTCTATAGAAAATTTTATCAAAATTTTATTTCTAGAGAAAATTTTGTCAAAATTTTATTTCTATAGAAAATTTTGTGCAAAATTTTATTTCTATAGAAAATTTGATCAAAATTTTATTTCTATAGAAAATTTTATCAAAATTTTATTTCTATAGAAAATTTTATCAAAATTTTATTTCTATAGAAACTTTAAAAAATTTTGTCAAATTTTTATTTCTATAGAAAATTTTGTCAACATTTTATTTCTATAGAAAATTTTGTCAAAATGTTATGTCTATAGAAAATTTTGTCAAAATTTTATTTCTATAGAAAATTTTGGCAAAATTTTATTTCTATAGAAAATTTTATCAAAATTTTATTTTTGTAGAAAATTTTGTCAAAATTTTATTTCTATAGAAAATATTGTTAAAATTTTATTTCTATAGAAAATATTGTTAAAATTTTATTTCTATAGAAATTTTTGTCAAAATTTTATTTCTGTAGAAAATTTTGTCAAAGTTTTATTTCTATAGAAAATTTTGTCATTATTTTATTTCTATAGAAAATTTGTCAATCCTTTATTTTTGTAGAAAGATATCGCAAAACTTTATTACTATCGAACATTTTTACAATTTTTTTTAAGTTTATTTCTGTACAAAATATTGGCAAAATTCTATTTCTATAAATTAAAATTAAATTAAATTAAAATTTTATTTCTACAGAAAATTTTTTCAAAATTTTATTTATATAGAAAAATTTTTCAAAATTTTAATTATATAGAAAATTTTGAAAAAAAATTACCGATTTGATAAAAATGGACCAAAATCAATCAAATTCCTTTTGGTCCGACCATTGAACCAAATTTAAAAATTAATAAAAAAAGTGGTCCGTTCATACCAAAATGGCAACCATGATCAATACTATAGTAATAATGCTATACACTCTCAATTTGATGTTAGTGAGAGCTATAGATGAGATTATTTGGTGAAAACAACTAAGAATAATTAAACCACCGAATAAATGAAGTTAGAATCTCCAACATGTCGATATATGGTTCAAGCATATAGCAACACTGATATGTTCTCCCAATTTTTGTCTGATTTTGGTGAGAACTATAAATGAAATTAGCTTGAAGAAAACAACTAAGAATAATCAATCCTCCAACATGTTGATGTGTGTATCGAGCCTACTGTTATAATGCTATGCTCTCTGAAATTTTCTCTCAGATTGCTGAGAACTAAAAATGAGATTAGTTTGGAGAAAACAATTAAGAATAAACAATCCCCCTTCAAAAAACGAAGTTAGAATCTCCATACATGTCGATATTGTAACAAATATCTATTATTTCAGTAGAAAATATTATTTTATTATTTCTAAAAAATGTTTTGCAATAAAAATTCCACATAATTTTTAGAGTGTTCACACAATCTCACCTGACACATGGTATGGTGTAAGTATTACCATTCATGTCCAAAGAAATCTCCGATAATTCTTTTATCTAACGAGTACAGCCATAGTGGCTAGTGCATATTTGCCATAATTGCAAGTGGAAGATAAATGCTGACGAGAGTGCAGTAACAACATTGGTAACAATGGAATTACCTGGAAATAATGGCATTCAATACAAATGCATCCATAGTAGCACATCACAAACAATTAACAAGTACGAGCGTTATTCATGGTTAGCTGAATGGTAGGGGAGGAGGGATTTGGCTTCTAAAACGGCAGACTGGTTAAAGGTTATTAAGCTCGTGTTGATAAACATTAGCTAGAAGCAAAACAAAATGCTGGCCACAAATTCACTTCATCATCATCATCATCATCATCGTCTTCGTCGTCATCGTCTTCGTCGTCATCGTCATCATCCATGTGGCATGTGGCATACATTTTTTATTTCTTCTACCACTTAGTTTTTTTATGGGATGGTTTTTCCATAGAAGGAGCGCGTAATACATATACGGATGAATATCAAATACCACACAGATGCTTAAGAAAAATTGTATAACAAATGTGTTAACAACTTTTTATACCATCTAACTCGAAAGTGTCAATCATTTTTGTTATGATAGTTCTTATGGTGTTTAGTGGTTTTAGTCTGGTATTAATACGAGACGAATAAAACCATGAAGGTGAAGATCAGCCATAGTAAACTGTAAGTTTTAAGGAAATATTAAAATCAGTGTGAAGGAACTAAAGTAGGGCAGAATCGATTTCGCCCATAGAAATAATTGTAAACGGCATTAAAAAATAAATTCGTTAAGTGTAAGTGTAACTACCAATATATGGTATCAAACTGAGAACAGACGTTGTCAACATGAGAGCGATAGAATAACAAATACCGTTCATGATCTTACCCTCCATAGAGAATAGAATAGAATGGAATGAAGATAGGATAAGACTCTTAGGTTAGGTTAGGTTAGGTGGCAGCCCGATGTATCAGGCTCACTTAGACTATTCAGTCCATTGTGATACCAAATTGGTGAACTTCTCTCTTATCACTGAGTGCTGCCCGATTCCATGTTAAGCTCAATGACAAGGGACCTCCTTTTTATAGCCGAGTCTGAACGGCGTTCCACCTTGCAGTGAAACCACTTAGAGAAGCTTTGAAACCCTCAGAAATGTCACCAGCATTACTGAGTTGGGATAATCCACCGCTGAAAAACTTTTTGGTGTTCGGTCGGTGTGGTGCCATTGCACCACGGTGGCTCCCACCGTGGACACTCATTTTCCGCTATGTTCGGGAGGAGACCTTATCATAACAAATGAAATGATCAAAGGTGCCAAACAAATGTTCTCACCATTTAAGTCGTCTAAACCTGATGGCATATTTCCGATACTACTTCAAAAGGAAGTGGGAAATATAGCACTCCATTTAGCCGAAATTTAAACGAAATTTATAAAAAAAAATCTATGCATAATTTGTTTTAAATAAAACTAGTATAAACTATCTTATTTTTTTCCAAAACCTTTATCGTAATGTAATTTTCTGCCCTATTTTACAGATTGTTTTCTATTTTGTTAATTATAACGTTAGTTTGTTTATGTTGTCTATTTATGATACATTCTCATATTTTACAAATATCTATTATCACTAGTTATTATATTTAATTTGCAGTTTTGCCAAATTGATTTTTGTGTAGTCATTTATTTTATTGTTATGACTGCAACTATTTTTATTATTATATTTATGGCTTTTATTATTCTAGATGCGTGTAAAATGGCAATATGCTATGACTATCATCAAACATTTCAACAAATGTTTGCATAATACTGGTATAGAAATAAAAACAATGAAAAAAATTAAAAAAAGTATATACGGCCGTAAATTCGGCCAGGCCGAATCCACCATGGATTACATAGAAACTTGTAATAAAGACTGTCATCCACAATCGAAGTAATTGGGTTGCGGTAACAATTGTTTATGGCAAGGTATCTTAAAACTTTTTTTAGAAAACGGTGTTATCTCCAAAAAAAAAAAAAACAAGGCCGATTAAATACGTATATAATTCAGTTTGACAAAATTTTTAATAGAAATAAAATTTTGACAAAATTTTCTATAGAAATAAAATTTTGATAAAACTTTCTATAGCAATAAAATTTTGACACATTTTTCTATAGTAATAAAATTTTGACAAATTTTTCTATAGAAATAAAATTTTGACAAAATTTTCTACAGAAATAAAATCTTGACAAAATTTTGTATAGTAATAAAATTTTGACAAAATTTTCTACAGAAATAAAATTTTGATAAAATATTCTATAGAAATAAAATGTTGACAAAATTTTGTATAGTAATAAAATTTTGACAAAATTTTCTATAATAATAAAATTTTGACAAAATTTTCTATAATAATAAAATTTTGACAAAATTTTCTATAGAAATAAAATTTTGGTAGTTTATTTTTGGGGATCGGTTTATATGGGGGCTCTATATAATTATGGATCGATATGGACCAATTCTGGCATGGTTGTTAGAGACCATATACTAACACCACGTACCAAATTTCAACCGGATCGGATGCATTTAGCTCCTCCAAGAGGCTCCGGAGGTCAAATGTGGGGATCGCTTTGTATGGGGGCTATATATAATTATCGACCGATATGGACCAATTTTTGCATGGTTGTTTGAGATCATATACTTACACCATGTACCAAATTTCAAGGGCCGATGTTGATTTTGAATAAAACACAAACTATAAAACACATACTATATTGGTATTACTCAATTATGTATGGAACAAAATATCGGAAAAATGGGCGCCGCGACCTCGGTGGCACACCTTCATCCGATGGTCCAAATTTTCGATGACGCTGAGGCATAATGGAGGTTCTATGCCGTTAATGTGCCGAATTATCTCATCCTTTAGCTCTTGAATTTTTGCTGGCTTATCGACGTACACCTTTTCTTTCAAATAGCCCCAAAGAAAAAAGTCCAACGGTGTCAAATCACATGATCTTGGCGGCCAATTGACATCACCATTACACGGCCATAGCATTTATTGCGCAAGAGAGCCATTGTTTCGTTAGCTGTGTGGCAAGTGGCACCGTGCTGCTGAAACCACATATCGTCCACATCCATATCTTCCAATTCGGGTCATAAAAAGTTCGTTATCATCTCACGATGGCGAACACCATTCACAGTAACTGCCTGACCAGCCTCATTTTGGAATGTAAGCGGCCCGATGATGCCGCCAGCCCATAAACCGCACCAAACAGTCACTCTTGGATTCTCATTCGCCCAAATGCGGCAATTGTGTTTATTGACGAAACCACTGAGGTGAAAATGTGCCTCATCACTGAAGATGATTTTCTTCGAAAATTGATCATCCACTGTTGCCATTTCTTGGAACCATTTAACACGTTGTTATATTGTGTATCTCTCCATGGTTCAAATTGAGTAAGTCTGAAATTGAGAAATGTCAAATAAAATTCGGAAAAAACTTGGCGTTTAGGTGTGGTTCACATTCAACATCGGCCCTTACAATTTAACAACCCTTTTACTAACTCCATGTACCAAATTTCAACCGGATCTGAGCTTCGGTTTATATGGGGGCTATACGTAAAAGTGGTCCGATATGGCCCATTGGCAATACCGTCCGACCTACATCAATAACAACAACTTGTGCCAAGTTTCACGTCGATTGCTTGTTTCGTTCGGAAGTTAGCGTGATTTCAACAGACGGACGGACATGCTTAGATCGACTCAGAATTTCACCACGACCCAGAATATATGTACTTTGTGGGGTCTTAGAGCAATATTTCGATGTGTTACAAACGGAATGACAAAGTTAATATACCCCCATCCTATGGTGGAGGGTATAAAAATTACAAAAAAAAAACTATATATATGAATGATATTAAGCTTTCCACTAAACCGAAGCAAATTGGGTTGGGAAGCTCTGCACTAAACAAACTAGGAATAATGCGAATCTGTGAAGAAAACGAAAAACAACGACATTTTTATAGCCGATTTAACTTTATTTTAGTTCATGAAAATTAATTAATTTTAGTTCAATATGAGAAAATTTTTCTTATTTAATTTTGCTTACACAGAAAAAAATTCACGAAAATTTTTCCAACTAAATTGAGGTTCAAAAAATATTTAATTACAAATTTAATTGAACAATAATTTTTTTATTCGAAAAAAAAAATCAATCACAAAAATTAATAGCATCAATTAATTTTTTAATTGAAACAAAAAATAATAGCATCAATTAATTTTTTAATTGAAACAAAAATTAATACCATCAATTAATTTTTTAATTGAAACAAAAATTAATAGTATCAATTAATTTTTTTAATTGATTCTATCATTTTTGGTAAAAATTAATTGGATCAATTAATTTTGTGATTGAAGACAAAAAATATTTTTTTGAGATCACAATTTTATTAAATATGAAAATAGTTCATATTTTCCTAAAATGGGTGAAGTTTGCTGAAAATGAAATAATAAGTTTCACAAAAGAGTAAAGTTTACTTAAATTGTGGCTGTCTAGAACTTCATATAGGGCTAAAGACATTATAATAATTCTTAATTTCAATTTTTATTCCAAAATATGACATTTTATTAAACAACAGCAAGAAAATATTTTTTATAATAAATTTTCTTTAATTTGACAAAAAAATATTATCTAATTTCTATCATGGTGCAATTACTTAAATATTTTAGTTAAAATATTCTATAATTCTAATATCAACCTACATTTTCTTTCATGGTTGGTTCAATTTTTTCTGGGTGTAAAAGAAAATATATAAGGATTTCTGTTCCAAAAAGTTAAGTGATACGATTTTATCTTAACATAAAAGAAAATTTTATTTGGTCAACTTGGCTTTAATTCTAAAAAAAATTCTTTAATATTTAGGAAATCGTCTTTAAATGTGTGGACTTTATCTTGACTGCAAAGTAAAAAAGCGTGCAAAAATAGGAGATGCCTTTCAACACTTTATTTTAATGAGAATTTTACTTGACACATAGTATATTTTCCACTAGAAGTCGAGTTTGAATTTAAAAATTTATAATAACCTTAACACATTTCAAATGAAAAAAAAAACAAACAGAAAAAAATAAAAATTATTTATGTCCTATAAATTATATTTCATTAAAAAATTATATTTTATTAGGTTTTGTATAACGTGACTTTGAAATTTATCCATTTAATTTAGTGGGTCGTTGAATTATTTGGCTCCCCCTCCCCCCGCCATCCCTAATCTAATATCTGTACCAAGAACTGTGCTTAGATGTTTGCTTGGTAAATGATATTTATATGAGTACGTGTGTGTATGTCTCTCTGTATGTGAGAGGCTTTACCATATCGATCTCTAAATCTGGCAATCACCAACCACTGTTACCGCAAAAATTCCTCATATAGTGGTTCTGGTGGTTATTGTATAAAATGTCAAAATCTTTTTATTGCAAACATTTCATTGTTTAAGTATGTTGTTGTGTTTTTTTTTTTAATTGAACAAATTCTTAAAATATTTCCAACCATGGATAGCAACGAGGAGGTAATAAAATGAATTTCAGCCATCCGATTTTAATTCAACAACCCTGAGAGGGAATTGAGAGAGGTTAAGTTGAAGAGTGTGTGTGCCACTCTTTAGCTGTGACATAGAGCATGGAGATTTGTTGTAAATTATGATGGGTATAAAGAGATAAACAAATAAGATAAATGTCAAATATATTTTTTTAAATAGTAAATTTCTAAGAAAATATTGGAGATAGATATAAAATGAATTTAAATTAAAATAAAAATTGACTAAAATATTTTAAATCCTTTAATAAACATTTATTTTTTGCATAAATTGGTGTTTTCTCAAGTTCGAGGTCTTGAAAAATATTAATTTATTATCCACACAAAAATATCGAAGAAAATTCTAATATTTAGTTAATTTTGATCAAATATTTTATCTACCTATCTACACCTATCTACACAGAGAAACATATCTCAAAATGTTTTGCAATTAAAATCTTAATTGTTAAGACAATAGCTTTACCTGCTATCTTATTGTAATTTCAATTAATATAAATTTGTAATAAGCTAAACTAAACAAGTATATACGGCCGTAAGTTCGGCCAGGCCGAAGCTTATGTACCCTCCACCATGGATTGCGTAGAAACTTCTACTGAAGACTGTCATCCACAATCGTATTACTTGGGTTGGGTTGGGTTGGAACCAAATTATGCGATTTGATTGAAATTTTCATTGAATGTTGGGGTTGGCATCTAGACAAAAATCCGCTACATTATTTTTCGATATTTGGTCGGGGAGGGGGACCACCCCTTTGCCCGAATCTTTTTTTTTTTTTTGAAAGTACAAACAAAACTAAACTCCCCCGACTGAAATTTTACGGAAAAATGGCTTATGAAATTTATATCAGGTTCTTAATTTTTTAATAAAAATAAAAGGGCATAGGGAGACATCCGCTTCTCTTAAGTACATACAGAGAAACACTTAAACTTTTACCGAGTTACTTGAAATTTACAGAGGACTGGGGAGAGGTTACGATATTAATAGTTGATACCTGATTTTGTGATATTTGGACGGAGGAGAGGCCGCCCTTTTAGGCTTATAATTTGCTTGACATTTTCTGGGACGTTTACAAAAGATACGCTACATCACTTTTCGATATTTAGTCGGGGAGGAGGTCTTCCTCTAAAACTGCAACAAAAAACAACAATTCTTAAGTTTTCTTGAAATTTACATAGGCAGTGGGGGAAGTTTATGAACGAAGAGGAAACCTTCCTTGCCCCACACTTGAAGGAAAGTTTCAAGAATTTTCAGGGAAGGTTAGGGGTGATATTCACTACGGTGTTTGTCGTTGTTGTATCGGGGAAAGTGATGTCCCTTTAAAACAATAGAGTAAAATTTAAACATCGCCGATCTACTTGAAATTTACAGGGAACGTGGGAGGAGGTGATTAAATTTATACATGATTTTAAAATTAGTATATGATTTTTCGATATCTGGTTGGGGATTGAAATAAACTTTGTCGATTTACTTCGATAGAATTTATAGGGACCATTGAGTCGTTGCTAAATTAATATAGGGTACGTGATAGTCCGATATCAGGTCGGAGTGGAGCGAAGGTGGGGAGAGGTTTCCCTTTTGTCCGTTTTTTTCTTAAATTGAAAGTAGAGGGTTGTCCGTAAATGGGAACTCGGTACATAAATTGATGATTTTTGCACAGGCTTCTGCTAGACTTCTTTTTAGTAAAGAACTTAAATTTACATGAAATTGGCAGCCAACGTAGAGGGTGCATCATTTTCCAACATTTTAGCAAATGTTAATGTGGTAAAATTTTTTACTACTTTTGCTTTTCCCGATTTATTGGATGGGAAACAGTAATTCTTTGTATGTTATAATATAGTGCTTAGTTTTCAGATATGTTGAGGAGAAGGATACCTTTCCTTGACAAACCACACTTAAATCACAAGAAATATAGAAGATTGTCCAACTACTTGAATACAGAACATTATTAAACAAATTTGGAGGAAAGGGTACACCCACTCCCGCCGTATTTGTACCTATAAACGAAAAATCAAGTA